>NW_003302550.1:5254329-5303813 GCF_000004255.2 Arabidopsis lyrata subsp. lyrata | reverse complement strand
AGTTTAGTTTTGAATTATCAAAACTAACTAATTATAAAAATCAATGCATTGAATATAATACAAAATATTTTTATATTGAATATCGTATATATTTTTTTAATTATATAATATTATAAATGATTCAATAACATAATTTTCTAAATATTAAAAAACTAAAAAAAATTTTTTTTTGAATATTTATGTTGGTCAACGCCGGTCAAACTGGTCAATACCGGATTCCGGCGAAAAATGTATCGGAAAAAAATGTTTATGATGTTGGCAACTTGACTACATATAGTTCGTATATGTGGGCATGCGATACATATAGTTTGTGTAATTAGAGATACATTTTTAAACTTTGCATGTGTGGCCTTGTCTTCGCGGATACTTCGTGTAGCCAGCCATCTTTTTTCCTTTTTTTTTATGAATATACTCCCTCCGTTCTTTTATAAATGATATTTTAGAAAAATGCATATAGACTAAAAAATTATTTAGTTTTTGTTTATTTCTAAACTAAAACATCATTTATTATCTAATCAACCAATAAAAAATTATCAACAGAATATAAATCGTCAAAACCAATAAACAAGTAATTAATTTTGTATTGAAAATTGAAAATATCATCTATTTAAAAACAAAATTAGAAGCTTAAAACATCACTGATAAAAGAACGGAGAAAGTATGTCAGTAATATGTGAAAATGATAGTGAAACATGAATTTGGGGATTCGAGTCGTGCTTATTATATGAGGGAGAGGGAAAAAAGAATTGTATGCCTCTAGACTCTAGTTTTGACAAGGCTTCTCGAACCACGACAATGTTTTCTACTACAATGTTCAAGTATTCAATACGTTACATTGTAGAAAACAATGCATATATACAGTTATAAGGACGGATAAGGAGAGTGAATCATGTGAAATGGCCAATGGGCACGCAATATATCATATATATCTGCTCCATTATCCCTCTAAGTGCTTTCCCCCTCGTGTTGTGGGGATTGGAATTTGTGGTTAGTGTTCTTCACTAAGTAACGCAACTATCTTTCCTTTTCCTTATATATAATCCATCTATCGAATACACTTATATGTTTTTTTTGAATAATTATTATTTATATAAAAAAGATAGCAAATGATCAGGGGCGGAGGCATGTGCAATGGAGGGGGGTCAACTGACCCCAACAAAATTTAAATACCTTTAATGTTTTTTGAAAAATTGTAAGATTGACCCCATTGAAAATTTTACTCTGACCCCTTTAAATCTAACTTAAACATAAGCTTTACTTAAAAACAAAACTCAAAACCTATATTCTCTAGCTAAAATATACTTGATTTTTCTAAATTGAACTCAAACTCATAAAAAACAGTCATTCAAACCATGTAAATCTTTGTAAATTTAGGCTTTTAATTATAAAAATAGTCGCTTACGAAATATATTTTTAGTGTTTATTTTTGTTTTTATAATTTTGACCCCAATAAAAATTTGTTCTAGCTCCGCCACTGCAAATGATTATGAATCACTTGGTTTCGTGATTCCATTTTCTGGAGCGGGTGAGCTTATTTTATCAATATTTCAAATTCATCAGTATATTTTATAGTCTTAAAAGAGTTTTACTTTATATAATTGAATAGGCATATGCCCCTTGGCTAAGGCAAGACTTATCAATCTTATTATAATTAATATTGACAACTCAAACCACCACCAAAAGAAGAAATTATAGAACTCTGAGTAATTTGATAACCCATCTGAAATATCCAAAGCAAGTCAATGATTTCCATACAATTGAAAGAACAAAATATATCTTATGTATATAAATTCAATCACCAGCTTGATAATTAATTGTGTATGGACCATGCTCTCTGCATACACACAGACCAGTGAGACAACAATATCCATATATATATATGTACATAGTATGTGAGATAGAAAATCAAGAACCGGCAACCAAAATAACTTATATATAAATTAAGCAGTTTAATTATTAAAACTAATTCATGTAAATATGAGATAAAAAAATAAAATAAAAATCAATGTCAAGGGGTCCGTGAAGATGACAGTGTGCTGTAAGTTCCTCCAATCCCGTTGTCAACCCTCCTGTTTGTATAGATCACATGAAATTTTCTTTATTACTAAAAAATAAAAATAAATAAATGATCGATTTCGTCCAAATATATGTTATCTTTAAAATAACAAAAGGCGTGACGTTATTGTCGGTATAATAATATTCACTATATATCGACACTACAAGTTACCTCTATATTGAAACCAAGGATTAACAAAACATATTTACATTTAAATAGTATATCATGGTTATTAAGGATATCTTCGTCGCTGCTGTTATTAAATAAAACGATAACTTCCACTCTTTTAGTTTTACTTGAATACTATAACATTTATAGTCTTGTACTACCCGTCATGTTCTACGATCCAATATGATAATGAGATTCACAAGAATAAGGTGTATATATCATTTTACCTCTACATGATGTTGTTCTTGGTTTATTTTGCGATATAATCTCTTTATTTTAGTTTTAGACCTGATATTTTCATCTGAAACAATACTATCAAAAGTTAGTTTTAATTTTACGATTCAGTAGTAATTACGATGGATATTAACTTTTCAATTACAAACAGTCTGTCCAATATTTATACGTTGTTGATGCTGAGATCCAACAAAGTATTTATAATAGATTTTAGGGCAAAACGTAGAATATCTTACTATCACTTCTACTCATTTGATTGATATCAGTTTAAAGAGTATACTCATTACTGCTGCAGTAAAAAATCATCGATCAAACCCGATACTAATATTTACTTACATATGTTTTCTTTACATTGTTGCATGATGAGGGGCATTTTGGTTAATATATGACAGAAGTGGATGAAGGGAATAAAAGAGGGAAGGGTCCTACATGCTTCCAAAACAACAGCCTCACACGTCGGATTAAAGTCTCAGTGAGACACAAAATGCAATGCAACCAAACCAATCTCTATATACGATCTCCTTCTCTCCCCGATTTCCCAAATCTTCTTTGTCTCAAATTTTCTAATCACATTCAATGAATGGTCCCTTTCCTAAATGACAAAAATACCCTCCAATATATTCAACGACCTATTTTATTCTCAAAATAGTCATCTAAATCTATTCGAATGATTGATTTAAAAACATTTTCTAATATATTTTACACAGAGAATAAAAAAGTCTCTAGTGATTGAGTCTCAGAGACTCAATCTAATTATCTAATCGCCAACCATTTCCGTTTTCCTCAAATGATTCTGTAAAATAGGTAATTTGGGGTTAAATTTGAAAAACTGAAAATATTGAATCTCAAAAAGATGATAGAAGTCAAAATATATTGCTTACCCTCCTATATTGTTACCTTTATCTATTTTTACAGTAAGAAAAGAATGAAATTTAGGGAAAAATATATAGATGAGAGATTCCCACAAGCAAAAAGAAAAAGCAGGCACACGCACCCCACTTGCGACTTAGTCATCAATGGTCTAAATTGAGAAATATCAAATAAGGGTTTCGTAAGTTATATTGCGGCTCCGATTTTTTTTTTTTTTCTTACACTTTTAAATAAAATTTCCTCCAATTTTTAATATTTTAAATATCTTATGTAGTTTAGGCATGCCGTATAGTAATAAATGTGGTAATATGAGAAATCGTGTGATAGCGTCAACGGAGTTTGCGTGGGGATGTTGGAGAGAAAGTTAGAAACGTCAAAGGATGCAACTATAACTACATGATTTTGAATCCAACAAATATGCTTAATAGTTACTTGATTTTTGGTTTTATGGTTTCGTCCTCAATCCATTTTTCTAATAGTTGTGGCCTTGTGCTTGAGGGTTCGATCTCTTTTTTCTACGTTTGGGGTTAAAATTTGACTTTCTTTTATGTGAAATCCGAAAATTATGGTTTTGTATTTATTGGATCTGTTTACTTACGAACTTTTTTTTTTGTTTTGTTTGAACTTACTTACGAACTATTATATTTTATTTATTTGTACATAGTTTTTGATGTGCAACAAAAATCACAAAATATAAACTTTTTTTTGGAATTTAATAAGAAATAGCTGCAAAATATTATATAACATTTTATTAAATGTTTTATTAATTAAAAATGCTATCAATTTTCGGTCATTTTGTTTTCAAAATCTAGTTATGCATTTTTTTTTTTTGTACACCAATCTAGTTATGCATTTAAGTAGATGGATTTATATGTAGAAAATTGTGATAATTTCCAAAATATTTGTAAAAAGACATATACGTAACGTAAGACATCATTGTAGATTGTTTCATATAAAACTACAACAGTTTTCTTTTAAGTATATTTTAACGCAATATTTAGCTATGCTTTAAAATTCTTATTGTAATCCAAAAGCAATAAAACCACGTTTCCATAGATACTTTGGTATTTATGGAAAGCAAGAAATGATAAAGTCTTTAATAATGTGAATCAAAGTCCACCTGAAATTTTAAGATTAGCAGAAAATGAAGAGCAAACGGCAGTTAGCTCATGTGGAAATATCGGATGACGCTTTAGACCCGGAAGTGGGGAATACCCACTTTCACTCCAGAATTGACAATCCAGAATGGGTTTCGGTGTTTTGTAGATGGGTCCTGGAAAGAGACTGATCGTTTTTTCGGGTTAGAATGGTTCTGTTCTAGCCCTACTGATGGCACGCAAGATATAGGAGCTGCTAATCTTCGAAGAAGCTTTAACCTCACTTCACACAGAGGTCGAAGCGTTAATTTGGACGATGAGATGTATGATCGGCCAAGACAAGAGAGAAATAGCCTTCCTGACAGACTGCTCCGACCTGGTGAAGATGGTGTCTTCTCTGCACGAGTGGCCAGCGTTTGCAGCATACCTAGAGGCGATTCAGAGTGACAAAGAAGAGTTCGACGTTTTCTCTTTATCTTTATTTTCTCGAATTGCGAATGTGAAAACAGAAAAGCTGGCTCGAACTGTTCATACACAGCCGCATCTTAACACTTATGTAAACAACTTTCCTAAATATTGGCTTGTTTGAGGCAATCTAATATACCTTGTTAAAAAAAATATATATCCAAAAGCACTAAAACTGATCAACAAACAAGTATTTAACAACAAACTTCACTGCTAGTTATGAACCGGTTTTGAAACTGCATTGTTATATGGATCTTATGATTGCTTAATAGAAATCTACTATAATGGTAAATTAAAGTAGAAATCTAAATATATATATCTTATGTTGAACATTTCCAAAGAACGACTATGGAAAACTACAAAAAAACGCCAGAAATGATTTATTATGCAATCTCAAAGTTTCAATTTCTGTGGATATATTCAAAAAAGAATTGAAGACTTACCCACATAAAACTTTGATTTTTTTTTTTAATTGTCTATATATACTGTATAAGAAATCTAGCTTACAAACACATGCTATACGTACGAAATTCAATCGTTCCATGAATCTACAAAATACGTATATGATATAAAAAAAAACTCTTGGTGTTTTAGCGAATTAACCACTAGACCTTTAAACTATACTATAAGTCTATAACAAACAATACGTCTTAATTAATAAATATATTTTATATTATCTCCTAAAACTATACTACTATAACTTTTCAAAGGCGCGATGATGATCGTATAAATTTAATTGCCGGCCCAGTTGGAAGGTTTCCTACTTTGTTCAGAAATCCAACTAAAAGAATAAATATGTAATGATTTCTCAACCCTGCATAAAATCACGTACAAGCAATCATATGCCATTTATGACCAATCCAATATAACGGCTACGGTTTATCTAAGTGTTCAAGTTATAACCATGTGAATTGTTCGAAGAGAAAATTAGGAGAAATGACAATATATAAGGTAATGATCATATGATTTCTACGTACAATAATATTTTAAAACATTTCCAAATACAATAACATTTTTATTTAATTAAAAGTTGATAGTGTAAAAAAATTGATACTCTTCAACATCTTTTTTTTTTTTCGTGTGCATGCTAAGTTATTTGTGCTATCTCTTATATTTCTTGTATCTCATCAATACAAGAAATCTAAAAATAGTATCTCTTATATTTCTTTTCTTGCATCTCATCAAAATAAGAAATGTAAAAAATAGTTTTTTTTTTTTTTTTTTTTAATCATAGACTTAGATATATAGTCAATTAATGATTTGTAATAGTATCGTATCACAATCCAAATTCAAATTTACGGGATGAAAAAAAAGATGAAAAAAAAATAAAAAAAAATTCAAATTTACGTAATGCAATTTTTTTTATAAAGTACATCCTATATACACATTTTATTTTTTTTTGTGCTCAGATTAAAGCATTTAGTTTCTAGAAACAAAAAATAAATGGTTATCTGTCGACAAATGAAATAAACAAAGTGAAAATTCAAAGTCATCACTCCTAATCGATAACGAAGTTGACTACAAATTATTATCTATATTTAATGTATTTAAGGAGGCGCTAGGTTTTGCTTTTATTCTATCTATATGATATCAGTTTCTTCATTTTGAAGCTACACTTTGTCAACCTCAAAGTTGCATACCTCCTTTGATAAAGAAACTTTTATTTAAAAAGTTACAGTTAAATACATATATTCTAATTTCTAAGTTGTCAAATGCTTTTCTAGCAAGAAAAAAGGAAAAGTCTTCAAGTACTTTTAAATCTCTCTTTAATTTTCCTGGATTTGTATGCTTTCAAATTAAATTTTATAGACCAAAATTATAGTATAAAACTATAAATGAGAGGATAGGAGTGTAGTATAATGTCAGAACATGTGATTGTCATATGGGCTAACCAAAAATAAATGTATTCACAAGAATGTATTACTATTCAGGACAACTTTTAATGCTTTTACAGAATATTATTGTTTCCGCAATCTTTTTTAGAGACTTGGGTACGAAAAAAATTCAAATTATTTTACTTACAATCATTTCATTGGCTATACGAAACCTAAAAATACACAGCAAGGTACTGCAGCTGCTTATGACATATATGTGAGCTTGGAAGTTGAAGAAAACCCACAAAAAGAAAGACGAATCCTTTTAGGTGAAGAAACCTGAAGAATGAAGTTTCTTTTCTTTTCTTAATTACTTTTGAAATATGTTTTCATTGATTACTTTTGAAATATGTTTTCATTGATTGGCTTTTTATGGCATGTGACTGACCAACTTATAAAAAGATGTTTTTTTTTTTTTTTCTATTCTCTCACGTGTGATGCTACTAATCCGTGTGCTAACTTTCTCTTCTTTTTTTTTCGGGAAAGAGAAAATACTTGTGCTTTTGAGAAGAAAAAAAAAGTTGTTTCCTTGATGCTTATTCCAAACTTCAAACACACAAATTCCAGCCAGTTAAAGGTTAGACTTTCATCTACATCTCTTTTTACTTTCTTTAATTTTTTTTCCCTCTCAAATCTCAAAAAGAAAAAATTACACTAGAGATGATCTTTATTCTCATTAGTGATTAAATCTCGGTTAGCATCAAGTATTGTTTGGTTTTAGTTCAGTTTGGTCTGCTTCGACTGAAGAGAAATTTGCAGAATAAGACCAATACTTGTTTCTTTTTTTGTTTTGTTTATTTAGTTTGTCGTTACTTAAATTTGATTTATTTAGTTCTCGTTTGGATTGGCTTGCTTCGGTTTGAGAGTCAAATGACCACACTAACAATTAATCTTCCTTTCGGTTTGGTCCATTTTGGTTTGGATTTGATATTATGTTTTGAGTAAACAATGCGAACACCAAAAACAAAAACAAAAAACACTTTAGGAGAAATGTGTAAGTGTGATTTAGCCTGGGCCTATTTGAGGACTTCGGTTAAGTATGGGTTAATGATTCAAAATTGAGAATACTTTAGGTGTTAGGCCCATTACGACTTATTGGGCTCTCTCTCTGTGATAATAGACGCGAAGCTGCAAACGCGTATTATATAATTTTTTTTTGGTAGGAACGCGTATTATATATTTTTTTTTGTTTTTGCTAAGAATGTAAATATCATATAAAATGAAGATTTAGGTATTATATAATTTATGAAAGAGAAATGTATACCAAAATTTGTTTTTTTCCTTTTTCTTTCTAATCGAGTCGAATATTTGAATTGATGATACATGAATTAAAAATGTAGTTTGGTCTAGACGTATTTTACTATGACAATAACTACACAAATTTGATGTTAAATAAAATTTTACAGTCTCACCAAAAAAAAAAAAAAATTATAGTAGGATACCGAAAGATCTCTTAACATATTGGAGCTCATTAGTAATTTAGTATTATATCCAAGAATGATACATAATCACCAGTTGACTTGAACTCTTTATTAATTATAAAAACTCTTGAATACGGAAACTGCTAAACTCAAAACTCAAGAGAACTTAGAAAGCCGATAAGTTGCTAAGATAACGGACGAAAAGGATGAAGCAATCGAATGATACAGTACACACCACTTTGCCAGGCAGGTCTGATATTTTCTTAGTAAGATATTTGAAAATAGATGTCACGTGAATACTTCCACAAACAAGCACCGAAACATATGATTTTACCCAAAACGAGATTTAAGTCATATGGATTTAACCCATACATAACCTTTCGTTCTATGGGTTATTTTTTGTTTGCTGGAAAGTTTGATATCTTCTGTCTTTGAACATTTTATGTTACAATTACAAATGGGTAGAAATCTAACTATTTGTCTAAGTGACTTGCCCAAGCTGTCATTAATTTATACAATTTTGTTTGTGTATAATTAACTATTTTAGTGACGATGCCGTGTTCCTAATCCGTTTTAAGGTGGTCCAAGTTAATGCAATAACTATAAGGTTAAGAAAATTAATGTTTCTTGTTTGAGGTGTTTTGGATCCAATAAGCTAGTTTTCTCTTATCGATAATACACATTTATATATTAATTCGACGACACTAAGGGCATGTTCTTTTGGACGTCGCGCAACACCTTCCAGCGGCACAAAATCATACTGAAGTTATTAGTTTTTTTTTTCTCTTTCCATGTCACTCAAGTTTTGTTCATGGTATATGTTGTCGCCGGTATCACTTATTTTTCCAGCGACTGAGTAAACCAACACCAACGTCTCTTTTTCTTGTTTTTCATAAGATGCTTTGTCGCTAGATGAAAATGAAATTAAAAAACAAAGGATCTTTTGTTGGTCGCCGAAGGTGTCGCGCGATCACAGAAGAACAGGGCCTAACTTGGGGAAACAATGCAGCCAGCTCATCATTTCAAAACAATTTGAAATGATAACTATAAAGTTTATGTGGTCCATGTGTCTTATGTCTTATGGGTTTAGATGTCGTCTCACAATCCTTGCCTTATCGCCACGCCAATCATTCATTTAGATGTACCCTCGGAAATTTGTGATTGATCAAGTCGAAGATGGCTACCACTCTGCCTATCCCGAATTTAGAATGCCTTCCGACTAAGTGTCAGGGGGTAGTCAGGCCGCCTGCATTTCTAACTACCAGGTAAACCAATTGGACCAAAGTCCAACTGACAGACTTCCCACAATAATGTTGATAACAGCAGGAGGAAGGAATCGAACTATGGGGAGGAGGGAGTTGCACCCATCCACCTTGGGCCCGCCAACCACTAGCCCACCATCATGTGGGCACAATATTATCATTCATGGATGGCTACTTTCATTTTTATTAATAATACAGTTAAAAAGTAAAATGATGAGATGAGACCACGAAATAAAACAAAATATGTGTGTTGACAAAAAATAATATGTGCAATGAAGTTTTCATTCAAAAAAAAAATATGTGCAATGAAGTTGACAAAAAACAGCTTACGTATGTTAAGATCATTCTCATTGGTTGGCAAAAAAAAAAAGATTAATTCTCATTACGTTGAAAGTATTAAGCCTAAAGGATCATCTTAGGAAGTCTTTATGACTGTGAGTATATAACTAAACAATACGCATTAGTAACTGTTACTACAAATTATCTAATGATTCCATTAATCGGTATGCTCAATAAATTGAACACAACAATTATTTAGTTGAAACCAAAAGTCCAAAAGTAAGGAAAACAAATACATTCACGAAAGATAACACACAATAAGAATAAAAGAGGCCCCGCGTTTTGCCACGTCACATAAAAGTCTAAAAAGCACAAACCTGCCATTGCCTTTACTTGAAAAGGAAAGTATGAGATGTGTAAACGTTCAATGCATCAATCTTCAAATTGTATTTTGGGTACTTTCTTCCACTTCTCTACCATATATACAAATACGTATTCCTTAAGTCATATAAATCGTCCACAACTACAAATACCAATCGTATCAACTAGCAACCAAATCTATTTGCCAATACATTGTACTCATTTTTTCATAGTATTATTATTCACTGCTAATTTTTTTTACCCATAAACGAATTAGGTTTGCCAAAAATGATTATGTAGTACATTTTTTTTAAATGATAATATAGTTTCATGCAGTAAAGATAATTTACTACAATTTCATTACTGTCTAGTAAATTTATTAAAAAATTATCTTACGGTGACATATAACATGTACTGCCTAGATAAAATGCAACAAAACAAAAATATTTATGTGTTACCAAAAATAAAGAAGATTAAAGTGCAATGTAAAGTGATGATATAGGCAAGTTACAAATAACTAACCGATTGATCTTTCTCTTTCCTTTTCCTTATAAATACTTAAAAATTGGTAGCTTCGCGCATATTTTTTAGGGGTGGATCACACTATATGCAAAAGAATATATATTAATATTATGTATATAGTATATATAGTAAGAAAATGATAATGCAAAATATATTTTTGGCTATTTTCAATCAAGAAAAGGTACAATCACTTGCAAACACAGACAAACTGAAAAAACAACACAATGTTCTAATGAACGCTCTTTAAAAAAAAAATTCACGTTTTCTTCTTCTATCATTTTTTCTCTTATTTTCTCTAGAGAAATAGTGAATATATAGAATAGGTTTTTTTAAAACGAGAAAAAACAAATTTATTTATTAACACAGAAAACATAGAAATGGGGTAATTAAAGTGGAGAAATTTGTACTTCTAGGTGTATCCAGAAGACAATAATTATATGGCTACGTGTGGAATCTTCTGACTAATTGACCACATTTCTTTGTGTCTGAAACATACGAAATATGAATCAAGTTCTAATCAAACACTATAGCGCCCCACGTTTTTTGGGCCCTTAAAACTTTGAGTCATTAATTCTGTTTCTGCATGTATAGTCATTTCCCTATTTGACTTGAGCGTGACCGGTGGCAGATCTAAGAAAGAAAATTGTATGGGGCACCATTCATATTTAACTGATAAAATTTTTTTTTTTTTTTTTTGTCATCTGAATTTTATTGATAAACCAAGGAAGGATACAAGATGAAATACATATGCCGGCGGACTATACGAATGTCCCCAGAAACATTAGCCCAAACAAGGGAAACAAAGCCCTAAAGTACAGGGAAACTGATTCAAGCCAAAAGTAAAGGCAAAATTCTAAAGAATAAAACTACGACAAAGAGAGAAAGCAATCTAAGTACTATAATTGAACAAAGGCACGAGAGACTCTCACAATGCTTCCCTAAAGAACCTGTAAACGCCGGTAGCACCAATAAGACCGGATTGACCTCACACCGAAGACAAACCAGTAGCATACCGACAGGGAGGAAAGCAAGAACCCAACGCGACCAAAGACACAAATACAACTACCAACACTCCTCACCAGCCAATCGGAGAAAGCAAGAAACCCTAGGTTCAAGGCAAAAACCTTGAAATCGACCGGAGACAAACCACGAGAGATCAACAATTCTTACACGCGGACACTCGTCGAACCAAATTCAGCCACCTACAGACTTAAAAATGACGACGTCCTCGCAAGAGAAGAACTAGAGAACGATTCCACTGCTTCGACTAGAACCTAACTCCAAAACTTCCAAAAGAAACTCAAAGATAGGCTAGTAGGTGACTCAGCAACAAAATCCCATCAAGATGGCTCACACCGAGAACGAACCAAGAGAAAACCGCAACCACTAACCAGCAAGAGGACTCGAAGGAGAGGTAGAACAAAGATCCAATTTTAAACCCACGAACATAGCCATCACCATCGAAAAGAGCCTCACAAACCATAACGAACCTAAAAGTAGCAACCTAAATTGATTCCATCTAACCCATAGCAACAGAAGGCAAGCTTACCCGACGAGAGAACTGACAAGACCACGGCCATTGATTCGTGAACCACCAAAACTCAAGATCCACCAGGATCCCAAAATTTCGCCCATTCTTCTATGAACAGAGCACCCGCCAGATCCACAGATCTCGGACACCCAACAACAACTCTCAGAGGAGAAGCTGGCCACCGACAAAGCCAAACAGCCTCGCCGAGAAGATCCACAGTTTTTGTCAAGTGAAGCCCCTCTCCATAGATAACCATGAGCTAAACGAATTGCAGAAACAACTAACAACATCAAAAGCAAACTAAAGGCCCCTCTCACAGCAGCGGCGAAGAGCGCCGGCCACCGGAGAGGGCGAGAGAAGAACTGGTTTTGTTGGGTGGCGGCTATAAAATTTTCTTTTAAGTAATTAAAAATATGGGAAAGAAATAATAAAATGAAAAAGCAGCAAAAAAGGCTTCGAACCCTGCACCTTAGATAGTATATAGGGCACTCCTTCCAAATCAGCTAAAGGAAATTCACAAGATAAGTTGATCAGTTAAATATTTATTAAGAATCAGTGTGGGGCACGTGCCCCACCTCCTGTGGCTCTAGATCCGCCCCTGCGTGACTCTCCATCTTGATTTCATTTTAACAATATATAGATTTTTTTTTTGGATAATTAATGAATATAATTTCTTGTAGTCAAAATTATTATTTCATGCAAATAAAATCGCATGAAAGAAAATAAGAAATACTAGAAACTCCACGAAAATAGTAGCAAGTAGCAGAGAGATCACCCGTATCCAATGGGAAACAAAAGTATTGAAAAGATTCGAATATCATCGTATATGAAAGTACAATATCGCCGAAACCCAATATGAAAGAAAAGAGACGTGCCAAAGGCTGCATGGATACATCAAAAGCACATTCCATACGATTGAGACTAGGAAAATTGCTATTTCCAGAAAAAGAAAAAAGAGTATTTTTCCATGCAAACCTCTAACAACAAAACCTTCTAAAAGTCATGGATACTTGTAAAAAGACTATTTCTAGTCGGATATCTCAGATAGATTGTGTATCGCTATATATATAAATCAGACATACGTTTTTTCCATAAAACAAAATTGAGAAATAACAATACAACAAAATTGGCATATCTTTTTTTGTGTGTGACAATTTTGTGATCAATATATAAACGCATATTTGGCCTATTTTACCTATCGGTTTTTAATGCTTCTCCAAAAAAAAAAATCTTATTAAGCATAAATGTAAAATATGCTTGTTGTTTTGTAAAAAAATGCCGATTCTATTGTCTAAGTCAGTCTAACTTTGCTTGTTACCATTGTACTTACTTCCCAAAAAACATAAATTTTACGCAAGTTTAGGAATCAAAGAGTACATATTTTAACTTCAACCTGGTTCGAACTATCACATATTGGTTTACTTGTGATTTCTATTGAAAATTTGCAACCACACATATATTTTTTCACGTATGGTAATTGCAATTTATAGTTATTTTTATTACATATGTCCATAAAAGGATGGTCTCCAATAAGAGGTCGTTATCAAATGTAGGAACCTGAGTATGGGTCTGTTTGATTGATTCTATTAAGAGGGATGATTAATGGATGAAAACATTGAAAAGGACAAAAGGAGTTTTAGGAGATATATATAATCGTTCTTCAATCATTACCAAATTACATTAGCCTTCTTCAACCTTTAATATTTGCTTTCATATATCATCATTTACTTTCATTGCCTCCGTATTTAATTAATTGGACCATAGTTTATTTATATGAACGACACATTCTCAAAATATCTTGAGTTCTTGACCCATCCTTGAGGCAGAAGACCGATTCGTTTAAGGAACATCCGTTTGATTAAATTAATTTCATGTACTTATCATTTATGGTTATAAATATGTGTCCACTAACTTCAGCGGCTATGTTTGTAATTTTTCATCAAAATATGTTGTTTGGTTACTGATAAATTAATTAATAACGTAGACGGCAAAAGAACGCGTACTCTATAGTACATGCAAGTTTGTCTAAATACATGTACTAGCTAGAAAATTTGATCTTAGAACATGTTGTCTAACAAATTAAGAAATCTCTTTCTCGAATGTTATTGTTTGTTTTTATGTATGATTGAAATTTATCTAGAAGTGATCCACGTACGTAATATGAGGATTCGTATTTATATTTTTTGTCATAAACAGTTTAGCACTTTGGCCATATGTGATTATAAGAGTTATATCAACCATGTCATTACATTTATTTTAATTATCACAATGGTGTAATTATTCTTATAAATATGTATAATTGAAATAATTTATTTGAGTAATTATTTTGAACAATGAGTCATTTGCCTCATCTCCATCCAATGTTCATAGTTTAATACATACAAAATTTCTGGTATTATGACTAATATAGATTCAATAGACCGATCATAATGATATAGTAGTGTTTATTTGGTAAACATTAATCAATTCGCTAACAAATCATAGATAGGTATCTATCACTGAAAGCTATATGTAGCATAGCTAGATAAATGTATGTGTGTGTAAAGCTAGATTCGTATAACCGATTGAAATCAGAAAACGATAGGATCGGGGGAGGTTTAATTTCACCCACATGATTGTCATTTTTCCTTTATGTGGTAGCAACATACACAAATTTATATGCATACATCATATATCAACGTGGGTCACCTAGCTGCCTAAATTATTGGGGTTTGATCAGCCGATGTTAGTTATATTTTCCATATAATTCATTTAGAACATAATCCACTAAAAAACGAAAAATCATTTCATATATGGGTTACAGAAATTGTTTTTTTCTTTAAGAAACAATATTAAAGATGAACAAATTAACATCTTCTCATACATAGAGATGAGCATATGTTAAGCGAAAGAGGAAATCAAATCTTCTCTAACTTACAAAATGAAAGTAAGCGGTAAATAATTAAACATCATTTTAAGAAAATATTTATCTTTGAACTATATATTTTTTTTGATACATATGAAAATATTGATTTATATATTTTGACAAAACTTTCATCATGAACAGACGATCAAAACTAATCTAGACTTTGTAAATTTTAAAGCTTAAACCTGAAAACACACAAAGAACTAATGTTAATAACTTTGATAGAACAGATCAAACACATCTGCATGCACATCAAAACATCATTAAATGTTCTGAAAATAAATAACATCAACACAATAACATGCATCCACATTAACTATTATAAACTAATTAGCAGTAACAATTACATCTACGTATTAGTAAAAAAATGTCCTTTTCATATTAATAAATTAATATAATAAGTGAACAAAAATACATTTTATATTTCTATTGGTCTTTTGAAATACTTCCATTTAATTTTCCAATTTACAAATAGATATAAATTGAGAAGTTAATAACAAATGTAAAATTTAAAACTGAAGCTTTTAGGAAAACTTAAAATTTCTATTCGATAAAATATGTCAAAATATAATCCATAAATTGATATGTGTTGCAATCTTGCTAGTGAATTATAAATATATAATGGTCATGACTCATGACTATACATAGATATATTTCTAGTAAATAACATAGAGAAGTTAGGGGAATGTGAAATGCGAATTCGCAAACACCGCATGGGATCGTACGATGAACCAAAAATATATTAGGCACAAGATAAACCAAAAATTGCTTCAATAATAATTAGAGATGGAAAAAGTAAGGTGGAGTAGAACCACAAAAGTGGCACCTATCATATTTTAAAATATTTTGGACCAAATACAAGAAAGAGAGAGAGAAACAAATACTCACGAATAAGAACAAGAAGGATTTAACAAACCCATGATCATTGTTATCATTAGCCTACCACGTCACTCCTCTTTTGTCCATTTCTTCCCACTTTTAATAATCTGTTTTAACTTACCCTCGAAAAATGGAGAATTGTTTCGTAATTTTCTCAACTTTTTTTCCAAAATATTCAGATTCCTTTCATCATAACTATTGAAACAAACGTAACAAAAAAAAAATGTATATTCAACCAACCTCTGAGTAGTGATGGATATTAGACCATGATTAATGGCAGGTTCTTAAGAAAATCTTAAGTTGGATCTTAACAATAAATGATTAAAATTAAATCTCAATTAAGCTATTATTGCTAAGAGAGTTTCTTAGCTAAGCAACAAAAACATAGTTAAGATCCATATTTTATAAATATATTACTTAAATATTCGTAAGATTTATTTCTAAGACACTATAGATAATCATGCTCTTACTGCATTAGACATTTACCAAAAATGATAGATACATGCATCCTTATTCACAAAATTTAACGAAAAAACAAAGTTTATAAACATTAGAAAACTAAATAGACTAATTGTTGTCTCAAATTTTATATATACTAATATAAGAATACGATCGAGTCCTGAAAATAGGGATTAAAACAGGAGGAGAAGAGGCAGAAACAGAAAATACTCTAAAGACACGAAACCAAAGAGAGGGTGTTGCCTAGTCAGCATCTGATGACGTGGCTATAAGTGGAAGCGTTTGGAGAGGTCACGTGATTTGCACAAAATTTTCATTTTCATGCTAATTATTATTGTATTGTTAATTACGACTCTCTCTCGTAACGCATCATTTTTTTCGTTTAATACCTTAATTTATTCTCACGCGCGACGCTCCATTCCGACGCGTGGAGTTTTTGCTCAAAACATGCATGATTTTTAACGTTTTCTTTTGTACAAGGGAAAAAAAAACGTGTACTTCTAGACAGGAGAGAAATGAGAAATCTGATCAGGAGATGTGAATGGTTTTATTTCTACTTTGGTTAATCATTTGAAAATGCCAATAATTTTATAGAGAACGGCGTCAATTTTCTGCGAATAAATATCTTTACTACTTTACTAGTAGTTCTACTTTTTTTGTGTACCTATAAATGCGTTGGTTTAATATAGTCATCACACGTAGATTTCTAGCTATGTTAGATCTTTAATCATTCTCACCTAGACTCCTTTAAATGAAACTAATTCCACCCCTCATTTAAGTCATATATAATTAATATTTTAAGATAGTATAGACAAAACAACTAAATTCATTGTAAACATATTTGAAAATATTAGCTAATGATTAAATCTACAATTCAAGTAAATTGTTATAAATGATGTCTATATTTATTGTGTGCATTGAATAGATATGTGTGATACTTTAGGTCGTCCAATTCATATGTAATTTAAACCAAAAAAAGAGAGAAATATAAAGAATAAATAAAACGTACAAATAATCGTAATGTAATCTAGTGATGAATTCCTCTATATTGGTTGATGTTGGGTAGACTTTTGGTCACCATGATAGTCATCTATCTTCTATAAAGTACAAAACTATGGTACTAAATGTGATTTTTGAAAGCTAATTAAAAAGAAGGCGTGAAGAAAATGAAATCGTAAAAGAGGACGCGCGTGTGAGATGCGAGTGGGGGAAGAAAGAAGTAAGATTGAGTGAATGATAAAATGCAAACGCCACCTACTAATATCTCCACTTGTCATGCAACCAGGCTGAGTTCGTTTTCCTTTTCGATTCTTATTTTTTGGTTTTTTAGTCTACTCAACACGTTACACGCTTCAAATAACTCTAAATTAAAATCAATATATTTTGACTACAATGGTTATTTTGGAGCTATATATAAACCACCTGAGCCTCCTCAGTTTCCTCCATGAAATAAAAAGAACCATCTTCTAGTGAGAGAGAGAGAGAGATCAGCTTTAGGGTTAAAAAAAAAAAAAAAAACTGAGACCCTATAGAAATCCCCAAGCGAGAAAAGCTTCTCAATCGCTAGAGAAAATGGGAGTCATGATCAATCACCATTTGCTCGCTTTTATCTTCGGCATCTTAGGTAATGATAAAAAAAGCCAAATCCTAGTTTTTCATCATCTCTTCTCTTTACTATTATTCTTATTTTTCACTACTTGTTAGCATATTTTATACTATATAATAAGGAATTTGCAACAGCAACTATAATGTTGCAACTTTGCATCTAAGCTTCAGATTTCTAAAAATATAAAAAACTAAAATGTGTAGGGTTCCATTGTATTACTAGCTATAAGAGTTTAATTAAACAAAAGTCCTAAGAAATGAATTAAAATTCTGGAGAGTTCACCATGACTCACCTAACAAGTTTCAAGTTTTTTCTTCATTAACTAAAATAAGTCATTTGGGATCATAAAGGATCTTCTAATTCTTTAGTTAAAGCCCAAACTACCAAAAAAATAATCAATACGTAAGCTATTAATTAAATTGAAATCGTCACGCATTGTTGTCTATGTTATATCATACTCAATACGTGTATAGTGGTTAATGCACAATTTAATTCCCCGCTGAGGTTGGTTAGAGAACTCGTACTGATTCATGTACTTGTGTTTCAACAAACCTAGAAGCCTCTTAATTATACAATTGACTCATTTTTTTGTCTTTCTTTTGTGATGAAATTACAGGAAACGTGATATCCTTCCTTGTATTCCTCGCTCCAGTGTAAGTAGTTTCGATTTCTTAACTTTCGTTTATTTTATTTTTTTGTTAATTTTGAGAATGATTCTGATGATTTTGTTTTCAAAATATTCAGGCCAACTTTTTATAGAATATACAAGAAAAAATCGACGGAAAGTTTCCAGTCGCTACCGTACCAAGTGTCGCTATTTAGCTGCATGCTATGGCTCTACTACGCATTGATTAAGAAAGACGCTTTTCTCCTAATTACCATAAACTCCTTCGGCTGCGTCGTGGAGACTCTCTACATCGCCATGTTCTTCGCTTACGCCACCAAGGACAAAAGGGTAAATTTATTTCCCTTTCCTCCTCCTTAATTCCGCTATGTAATTAAAATACCAATATTAAATGAATAATATACGTCTTGGCAGATATCGGCTTTGAAGTTGTTCATAGCGATGAACGTTGCCTTCTTCTCGTTGATTCTAATGGTTACACATTTCGTGGTTGAAACTCCCACCCTCCAAGTCTCTGTCCTCGGCTGGATTTGCGTTGCCATTTCTGTTTCTGTTTTCGCTGCCCCTCTAATGATCGTGGTAAGCTAGCGTTACATATCTATTTAATTTAATTTGTAAATTTATTTCTAAAACATTATGTTTTGGAATAAAATGTTAAATTTAAATTCTTTGTTGTGAAAAGGCTCGTGTGATAAAGACAAAGAGTGTGGAGTTCATGCCCTTCACGCTTTCTTTCTTCCTCACTATAAGCGCCGTTATGTGGTTCGCTTATGGTTTATTCCTCAACGACATATGCATAGCGGTAAGCATTTGTTTTTTAATTGTCTAAATTTTTCATATTTTTGGCAAAAAAAATAATAGAGGTTACTGACTTTTTTTGGTTGTTGTTTTTTGTAGATTCCAAACGTGGTGGGATTCGTACTAGGGCTGTTGCAAATGGTTTTATACGGAGTTTATAGGAACTCAAATGAGAAACCAGAGATGGAAAAGAAGATTAATTCGTCAGAACAACAACTTAAGAGTATTGTCGTGATGAGTCCGTTAGGTGTGTCGGAAGTGCACCCAGTTGTGACGGAATCGGTGGACCCACTCTCTGACGCCGTTCATCATGAGGATCTGTCCAAAGCTACTAAAGTGGAGGAGCCGTCAATTGAAAACGGCAAATGCCACGTGGAGACTACTCGTTCTGAAACTGTTTGAAGTGTCAATCTACGTGAAGCAAAATATATTTCTCTCTCTCTTTTGCTCTTTTGCTCTCTTTCTCTCGGCTCGTCGGGCCGGCCAAAGGAAGAAATTAAATTGTATTATCGGCGGGGTGGTTTGTTAAAGTTCCATTTTTGTTTCGTATCTTATTGATGATGTACTACTACTTGCATAAAGTTTTGTGTTTATTTGAATATATTATCTTTGTGTAAGTTGTAACTGGTGCTCATTTGGTATAGTAAGCCTCAGTAGCTTGATTACTCATACTAATAAGCTGGTTGACCACCTTTTTATGATTTGTCTTTAAGATGTCGCCGTCAATTAGATAACGAATGGTCTTGTACCATTGACGACATACTGTTTTAACGATTTGGAGATTTTTAACAAATATTTATGAGTCGGAAGAAAAAGTTTGTGATCTAAATTGTCCCCATCAAGTATATACAGCTAATTCTAATTTTCAAGAAAAAAGTACGAAAAATCTTCACCGTCCAGTTTTGGAAACAAATACAAAATATGTCAAGACGTCCCAATGCTCTGATGAAAATGTATTGCTAGCAAATCTTTAATATAAAGGTGGAACGTTCGTACACTTCCAAGCAAAATCACATCATCAATAGAGTGGCAATCACTATAGTATTTGCTCATAAAAAAAAAATGGATTAGTAAGAATATACAATATTTCTTAGTTATCTAAAAATATTATTATCATCCTATGATTAAATTACCCCAAAATAATTTAACATAATTATAAATAACTCGTATACTCGAAAACAAAAAGAAATATTTATTAATTAACTTACATTTAAAATGGTAACGACCGAATCCGACAAAAAAATCATATTGTAGCGAATTTTGACAAATTAGCATGGCGGTGTATGATAGGTTATAATTAATTAACTTATAAAAATTAGTGTCTCTAGATGGAAAAAAGACAGAGAATACTTTTAGTTGACTAAATTTTTTCTTGCTAAAAAAGTCTAGAATTTAGGATTTTCTAGATCCTCCGAGTATTTAGAGTTAAAAAATGTCGTTCACCAAAAATAAAACATACGGGAAATTTCGAAATGCATTTCAATAGAGTACACATAACACAGTACACTATACTGTCAATAGTAAAAAAGATGTCCCGACAAAAACTTGATAAGACCAACCAAAATCTTACAATCTGAATAAGCCATCCTTAAAATAATTGTCAGATTGCGAGGGCATGTGACCCACGTTGTCCGAAACTTCGCGACTGTGGACATTAGCCACACCACAGAACCACATGAAAGAGTCTAGAAACACTTAATATTGGATCTTTGCAATTCAATCTTCTATCAGACGTAAACATCGCCACATGTGACGCATCATTAAACATTATCTTATCTGTCAAAATCCCAAATCAAAATAGAAAGACTACAAAATTTACATGAATGATCTTCACAACTCTCCAGAATCTCAATTAGAGAGTTTTGGTTATTAACCTTTTGCCCATATTGCAACATCACATATATAATGTACAGCAACTCGTGGTCCCAATGTTTTTGTTTGTTTTCTATGTTTGACAATAAATGAGAGTCTGAGAAATAAGAACAAAAAAGGGTCAAGACCCAAACCGGTTCTACCCGGTACTGTTGCTCTCTGAAGTGCCCTGCTCGCTCTGTCTTCGTTTCTCCCTCAAACTCTCTCCCCACATTTTAGCCTCAGCAACAGCACGCTCCCTATTGATATCTCGGTTCAATATCCGACCTGTCTCTCTCGGCGAATCTTCTTTCTCGGAACCTTCTAGGTCGAATTTACTTCCCGAGCCACCTCCATCGTCGTTTCTTGTTATTAACCTCGCCCCTCTTTCATCTCGGTTTCTCTTACTGTCATCTTTGCTTGGATCATAACCTTGGTTTGCAAGATAAGAGAGTGCAGTGACAACATCTGCTATGAGAGGACGTGTAGCCGCCTGCTCTTGGATGCACATTGAAGCCACGGCTAAAGCTTGGTAGAGTGCACGCGTTGGAAACCGCCCCTTTAACCTTGGGTCAGCTAGTTTTATGAACTTTCGCCTGTCGTTGAACAATGGGCGAGCCTGTTAACACCAAAATGTTAACAATTAAAACCAAAGATTCTCACAAATTTTCGCATACGAGAATGAAAAACTGAATGTCAAATCAAGTGGAAGATGATGGCGAGTTGATTTACCCAAGCCACCAGGTTCTGCTCTCCATGAGGCATCTCGCTGTCTATAGCTTTACGACCAGTAATGAGCTCGAGAAAAACCACACCAAAACTGTATACATCTGATTTTACTGTCAATTGTCCCGTCATTGCGTACTCGGGAGCACAATAACCATAAGTTCCCATAACTCTAGTGGAGACATGAGATTTGTCTCCCGTTGGTCCAAGTTTAGCAAGCCCAAAATCAGAAAGCTTTGGGTGGAAACCCTCATCCAGTAAAATGTTTGATGACTTAAAATCTCTATAAATAACCGGAGGGTTTGCCTTATCATGTAGAAATTCCAATCCTTTCGCCGCACCAGCAGCTATTTTCATTCTCATGTTCCAATCTAAGGCCTCCTTATCCGGTGGAAGATCTGGGGCAGAAGAGAATCCCGAAAGGAAAATATAAAAAATTTATGTGTTAGAGGCTGCCAAAAGAAAAACCAGCAACTACTACTTCTCAACTTAAGTCTACATGTATAATATATAGGTAATGATTATAACAAATAAAAAAATGCATGAAGAATCTGCTAAAGTTAGGGTTGACATTGACTAAGATAAGAAAGAATCTTTGGGCTGATGGTGACTAAGATCAGAAAGAATCTCTGAGGTCTAAAATGGTAAGAGACTAGAAAAGCGCTGGCGAGAGAGATTTACCGTGGAGGTGATCTTCCAATGATCCTAACGGCATAAACTCGTAGACTAAGAGGCGTTGATCTCCATCAGCACAGTAACCAATAAGGTTGACTAAGTTGGGATGATGAAGAAGACTGAGCATAAGAACCTCTACCAGAAATTCTCTGTTACCTTGTAGACCATTCCTGTCCAGTTGTTTAACAGCAACAACCTGAGAATGATTAAGAAAAATAGATCAGAGGTACAACATCAATGTAATGCAAGATCATCAAGCTAAACAACTGATCTGTAACACACACGGGCAAAAGACCAAGAGTAAAAACAAAAAATGTAAAATTGTTCACCAAGTATGCAAAATTCATGTCAACATATTTAAAAAAGTCAGTCATATATTTAACACTGTAATATAGCCTTGTACAACTGGAGGATGGCGAGCAGCATCTTGCACATTCATTTCCTATCAAATTCATCATTCAAGAAAAATGTTGAAAGCTAAGAGAACATCAAGATCTTACGCTCCACTCACTTCACTTCACTTCACAAAGAGCATTCTTGAATTTTTCACATGAATTAAGAAAAAATTTCAAGCGTATGTCTTGTCATTTACCAAGACAACACTTTCTTCTTTCTTTCAAAACTACATTTAAAACTATAAAATTGGAATTCTCTTCAAAATTTAGCATTCGAAACGTATAAACAAAACTCCTTATGAAACAAAAACATCCTAAAATGACACTGATTAGAGTATATGAAGCAAAATCTCCCACTAAAATTCAATAACAACAATGTTAGAGACAGATATGTGATGTAATTTCCTTAAAATCAAACAAAACAAAAAAATACCTGACCGGTGCTGTCAAGCCTTCCTTTGTAGACACGTCCAAATCCACCTTCGCCTAAGAAAGTGTCAGGATGAAAGTTCATAGTTGCAGCAGCAAGCTCGCGAAAAGCAAATGTATGAGCAGCAATTTGTCCAAGCCCATCCCTTGGAAGCAGTAGCTCCCTTTTTGATCCTCCATTGGTCTTTGAGCTAAGCTTCTCCCCACCTGCAACGTCATGATCAAGCCCAATCAATTTACCGAACACATCCATTCACAGTCTTCTCATACCAACTTAAACTCCAAAAACAAATCATCATAAAAGCATAAAACTTGTATCAATGTCTTCAAGCCACAATTCCCAAATAACCAAATCTAAGATCTTAATCCTGATTCAGTAGGATCATGTGATCCTGATCCTCACAAGGTCCAATTTCTTTTCAACACACAAAATTTACTCCGAAGACAAGCTTGGGACTTCCCAATCAGATCAAAACAAGTGAAATTGAAGCAAAGAATCACACTTTCCCTTCATCTTTCACCAAGAAACTCGAATACAGTTGAATCAGAACATGCCCAATAGCTTAAAAACTTATCACAAACTCACATAACCAAAGTAACAGTGATTGAGATCAAGTCTTGTCAGCTTAATCAGGATCAGATAACCAGATCTTGTGGGCATGTAACCAAAGTGGATTAAAACATTAAAAAAAAAAAACACAAATGAGTAAATCAAAACCTGAAGGAAGTCCAGAAATGTTATTGGATACTGTCGGTTGTGATTGTTTCTTCTGTCCATTAGATTCAACAACTGGATTCAGCTTCTCGTCATCATCACTCGAATCAAAACACGAGAAACAACCCATCTCCTCCACTCAATTTTCCCAATAATCAAAAACTACAAAAGAAAAACTTCAATCCTACTGGGAAACCAATGAACAGGAACGATTGGATAAATATAAAAAAGCGAAACTTTTGCTACACCCAGAAAGAAAGAAGGAGAATTGAGATTCTGGGTACCAATAAAAAAACCAACTTTGTTCAGATTCCAACTCTGGTAAAAAAACGAATTGGAGTTGAGAGAGAAAGAGAGAAAGAGAAGAGAGAGAGAAAGATGAAGCAGCTTCTTTTGTCGTCCACGAGTGTTCACACTAGTGTATTACCAATTGCGAATTAACAATGACGCGTTGCGGAAACTCTCAGTAAATCCTCCTTCATTCAACACTTTTCTCGTTGACGAGATTATCTTCTATACAAGCAAGTTTACTTCTTTTCTTTTTTTGTTAATTTAAGCAAAAAATCTTCTTTCTGCTGTCAAAAAAACAAAATAAGCAAAAATTCTTTCTTTCTTTATTACTTATTTTCCTGAAAAAAAGATGGCTGGCTACACGAAGTATCCGCGAAGACATGGCCACACATGCAAAGTTTAATAATGGATCATAAACTACATGAATATGTATCGCATGCCAACATATACGAACTATATATAGTCATGTCGCCAACATCACGAACATTTTTTTCCGGTACACTTTTCGCCGGAATCCGGCATTGACCAGTTTGACCAACATAAATATTAAAAAAAAAAATTTTAGTTTTTTAATATTTAGAAAATTATGTTATTGAATCATTTATAAAAATGGAATAATTTAAAAAAAATGGCCAATATCTAAAATAAAAATATTTGGAAAAAAAATCCAAGCCATGGATTTTTATAATTAGTTAGTTTCAATAATTTCAAAACTAAACTAAAAAAAAAAAAAACCAATTAGGTAAAATAATTATAAATAGAAAGTTTTCTAAATACTCTCTAGTCGAAATTTATTTTATAATATGTTGTTAATTTTTTTATATTATTAAAAGAATTTTTCGTAATAATTTTAGATACAAAAATTAACAACATATTATACAAAAAACTTTAGACTAGAGAGTATAGAAAATTTCATATTTATAATTATTTTACCTAATTGGCTTTTATTTTATTTTTAGTTTAGCTTTGAAATTATCAAAACTAACTAATTATAAAAATCAATGCATTGAATATATATACAAAATATTTTTATATTGAATATTGTATATATTTTTTTAATTATATAATATTATAAATGATTCAATAACATAATTTTCTAAATATTAAAAGACTAAATTTTTTTTTTTTTTTGAATATTCATGTTGGTCAACGACGGTCAACGCGGATCAAACTGGTCAATGCCGGATTCCAGCGAAAAGTGTACCAGAAAAAAAATGTTCGTGATGTTGGCGACATGACTACATATAGTTCGTATATGTGGGCATGCGATATATATAGTTCATGTAGTTTAGAATCTAGTATTAAACTTTGCATGTATGGTCATGTCTTCGCGGATACTTCGTGTAGCCAGCCATCTTTTTTCCTATTTTCCTCATTAAAATGATTTGTTTGAGTCAATAAAAGCACAAAAACCTTTGGTCTCTCTTTCTTTTATGCAAAGTGCTAAAAGCAGAAGATAAACGTTTTTTTACACGTTTTTGCCACTTATAAGTTTGATTGAAAACTTTCTTATCGAAAACCCACAAAAACAGTATTGCTTCAATTATTATCTATTACAAAAAAAAAGAACTAGAAAGATAAATAAAAACATTTGAAAACAAATGGTAAGGACGATGATGGAGGTTGCATGGAATCAGAAGCGGGTACGCGGAAGCGAAGCGTTTAGAAACGTGGAAGCGATTTTTATAGAAATTATAGAAAGTGGATACGTGTTGGAAGCGTATATAAAAATTAATATATATATATATATATATACATATATAACAAACATTAAACATTATATCATATAAAAAATTATAATTAACATACAAATCTAATACATAAATTCTAAATATCTCTCTATATTTAAAAATCAAATAGTGTACGTTTACAATAAAGAAAAGTCAAATAGTTCAAAGTCAAAAATTTAAGATCATTCTTCATTCTCATTTTACTAATTCCATCAAATAAAATTGTTTTAAATTTTTTTACCAATAAAAACATCATCAAACTCAAATTTCTCGAAATTAATTTAATTCAATTAATTCTTTCAACATCTCCCTAATAAATGATCCATGCTTCTATCATTTTTCTAACTATGATATTTAAAAAAATAAAATACAAAATTAGTATGCAAAATTAGTTTTGGTTTTTCTTTTGTTGTATAAAAAAACTATAAAAAATAATTTCATATTTCTTATTTATTTTGTGACATCAAATTTTTTAATGGAATCGCAAGCTTCCAAAATAGAATCGTAAGCTTTCAAGGAGCTTCCAAAATGAATTTTTTAGAAACGTTATGGAAGCGAGATTCCGAAAACTTCCGAGAGCTTCCGATTCCGACTAAGATTCCGAAACGGGAAGCGGACGTCCGACGAAGCTTCCGTGCTAGCCGGAATGATGGTTTCTTAGACGTGATTTTTTGCCGATTTATAAAAATTGTTCTATGTATTTTATGGTAAACATCTATCTAATAACTAGACTTATTTCATTATGTGTGACAGATGTATATGATAAAATCATATTTCCCCAGTTTCCTTTTATAAAGATGTTTTCGATTTTTTTTTTTTTTTTTAATTTCTATAAATAGCTTTTGGTCAAAGGAATTCAAAAAATCAAAAAAAACATTCTAATATGTTGTCATTTAGTCACCAAATAATTGTTTGAACTCATTTACCCTTGTAAAAAAATAAAAGTAATGATAGTGTTGAACTCATGATCTCTTATAAATCTCTTTGGTTGTCAGTCAAATCTTCACTCTCACCATGACCTTCACCTATTGTAGTTGTGCGATAATTACCATTGATTGCACAGAATGACTTCTGCTTTTACCTCAGGATCCCCTATTTTCTATAGCAAACTCTAGATTCATATTTGCAAAAAAGAATAGCTTAGGTCTTGAAGCAGAGAACGTAAGTATAGCTTGCATTTTCATGTCTCCACCTAGATACTTCTATTTATAGTCTCATATGAGAGAATCAAATATTTAATAGCGCTTATCAGTTATATAGTCAATTAAAAAAATGGAATTGACATTAATCATCCCTAATAATTGACTATCAATCAAAACGAATTAACTTGCAATCAAACTACTGTCTTCTTGATTGATTTGACAGTCAACCTCCGATTAAGATAAAGTGTCATTTACCAATCAAACGATGTTCTAAAACTATTTCATAGAATTCCTGAGCTTCTTTTAGGATTTCATAAAACATACTTAATTTTGAATCATAAAATATAAGAGTTGTAACACTTTTTGGAATCTTATCGATGATGGATGATTAAATTTTCCGTTCGTAGATCCTTGATCGTCAGCCTCAATCAACGATTATATCATGTTCGTCAAATACATGATTGGTTTGACTAAAACTTAGATGCACAATTTGCTTGAATTGCGGAAAAACATAAGAAGTGATTTTGGAAACACATGAGATTCTTTTTCGTAATTTTACAATGAAAAGAAGAGTATATCGATTTTTGTTCTAATACCATGTTGAGGATCGTAGCAAGTCTGGGCCTTGGCTAAATCATAGTAGACTTTAATAAACAAACATCAAAGTAACAGAAAAATGATTAAACACGAAATGAAATTTCATATAGTTTTATCCTTCAAAATAGAAAAAGAAAAACAAATAAAGGCCTCAATATTTTTATCTTTAGGCTTCACGTGAGTAAAGGCCGGCCCTGCACTCACAATATACTCTGGATCACAGTATCATTGTAGCCCAAATATAAACTAAAATTGCTGAATAATATATTTCAACATATTTTCCAACATAATATTAATAATAATCAGGTTGAGTTTGATTAATTCCTTAATAATATAAAGTACAATAATAAAAAAAAAAAAAAAGAGAGATCGTGAGACGCATAACCTTTCCATTCTCGGTCAACGGCCAATGGATACCCAAAAAAACGAACCTCAGAAATAAAAGAAAATATATATAATAACTAAAACAGAGAAAAATTCACAATTAGTATCGTCGAAGAAGAAAGAAAGAAAGAAAGAAACTCTAATAATGGATTAATAAAGATAATCCTCACGCTAATCTCCTCCCTTCGTCCCATATGTTCCCATCTTAATTTCCTCAAAAACCAAAAAAAGACCAAAAAAAAAAAAGAAAAAACAGAAAAAAAATCAGTTAGATAGGGTTTAAAAATTTCCCGGCGAAAAATGGAGAAAGCTGGAAATCATCACGCAAATGAATCATCGGAAACTCATGTTCACAAATCTGACGATCATGAGAATAAACAACATTCCGATGAATCGGAACAAAAACTGCATTCATCGACGCCGGAATCGGAATCCTCGGAACAGAGCCTTGTTCAGGTGATGGAGGCCGTGGACGATTTCATCAAAGCACTTTCAGCCGAGAAGGATCCGCCACGGGAGATTCCTCCGGCGGTGGAGCCATTCCCTGAGAGGGTGGATTCATTGGTGTCAAAAATGGAATCTTCTGGGCTTGGGAGGGACGAAACAGAGGACTCTGTATTCATCGACGCCGTTAACCGGATTTCGAAATCGGTTATGAGATTGAGGGAGCTTAAATTAGATTCAACTCCGGTCTCTTCTTGGTTAAACCGGGCGAGTTCGGTTCAGCATCGTGCTGTATCTCTTCTCGACGAAGAGTTTCGTCATCTTCTAGATCGTTCCAGAGAGGAGAAGAAGAAGAACATCAACGACGGGAACAACTCCGATCACAACAATTCTTCAACTAACGAATCGGATCGATGCGTTTTACAAGACCAGGAAGAGGAGGAGGAAGAAAGTTTCCCGGATTTTCCACCGGAATCGATCTCGACGTTGAAGAAGATCGCCGGAGCGATGATCTCCGCCGGTTACGAAGCAGAGTGTTGTATGTCATACGAAATGTCGAGACGGCACGCGTTCAAGGAGGAGCTACGCGAGGTTGGATTCGAAGGGATCAACGTTGAAGACGTGCAGAGAATAAGTTGGGAATCTCTCGAAGGTGAAATCGCTTCTTGGATCTCAATCGTTCGCCGTTGCTCCACCGTGCTTTTCCCCGGCGAGCTTTCTTTATGCAATGCGGTCTTTCCGGATCAAGATCATGCCTCTATTCGTAAACGCCTATTCACCGGTTTGGTCTCTGCTGTTACAATCCGGTTTCTTGATTTCTCTGGTGCGGTGGTGCTGACAAAACGGTCGTCGGAGAAGCTCTTCAAGTTCTTAGACATGTACGAGACGCTTCGTGATTTGATTCCAGCGGTGGAACAATCTGATTCAGATTTGATCCAGGAGATTAAATTGGCTCAGACGAGGCTAGGTGAAGCAGCAGTGACTATATTCGGAGAGCTTGAGAAGTCGATCAAGAGCGATAATGGAAGAACTCCGGTACCGAGCGGCGCGGTTCATCCATTAACACGTTACACCATGAACTACCTCAAGTACGCTTGTGAGTACAAAGAAACATTAGACCAAGTGTTCCAACACTATGAATCTAATCAAACAGATAACAAACCTGAACCAGAGACCAAACCAAAGCAGCAGCAACGAGAAGACGATGAAGAGTACAAAGTGTCAGCTTTTGCTAGACAAATGATAAGGGTGATGGAATTGCTTGACGCAAATCTTGAGATCAAATCGAAACTGTACAGAGACCCATCACTGAGATACATATTCTTGATGAATAATGGAAGATACATTCTTCAGAAGATTAAAGGGTCGATAGAGATAAGGGACTTGATGGGACAGTCATGGACAAGGAAAAGATCGACGGAGCTGAGACAGTATCATAAGAGTTACCAGAGAGAGACTTGGGGGAAAGTGTTGCAATGTATGAATCAAGAAGGGTTACAAGTGAACGGGAAGGTGTCGAAGCCGGTTTTGAAGGAGAGGTTCAAGATTTTCAATACTATGTTCGATGAGATTCACAAGACGCAGAGCACCTGGATTGTGAGTGATGAGCAGATGCAATCGGAGCTAAGGGTGTCGATCTCGGCGTTGGTGATTCCAGCATATCGGTCTTTCTTTGGGAGGTATAAGCAACATCTTGATTCAGGGAAGCAGACGGATAAGTATGTCAAGTATCAGCCTGAGGATATTGAGTCTTTCATTGATGACTTGTTTGATGGCAACCCTACTTCTATGGCACGCAAGAGAAATTGATAACTCCTCTATGATGAGAAATCCTTACTTGTTTTTCTTTTGCTTCTTCTTTTTACTTCAATCCTTCTATCATTTATCTTTCATTACCTTCATGTTTATAGAACCCATGAGAAGCTACCGTGAAAACTTTTTGGTTTTTTCTTTTTCTTTTCTTACTTTTAAAAGTTTGAGTTTTTTTAATTATTTTTCTTACTGTTATATGTCTATGTTTTTGATGTCCTGTTTCAACAGGTTGTGAGCGAAAATTGTTTAGAACTACTTAGGGTTAAAGGCACGGAATTATCTTTAAAATGTTTATTTTGAATTTTGTGATTTAAATGATAATAAACTCATGATTAAGTTGATCTTGTGATATATTCGAGGTTTTTGTTATAATGATCCTTGGTGATCTTATATGGAAGTTGATGATGTGATCAAGAGTTTTACTTAGTATTTGATAAATACTGAAAGATGGTGAAGTGTTGCGGTAATTGTAGCATGGATGTTCAATCCACAAATGACCAAATTATTACGCACTAGAGTCTAGAGATGCGAGAATCGAGCTAAGTTAAAACTAAAAACATAAACAAGTAAGGAAGAAATGAGAAAGGCTTTAGACATGTCTCTTAATTTCTGAAGGTATGAGCTTAGATCCCTATAAGTTCAAAATTTTATCATATGAGATGGCTGATAGTTTGGCGTTATTGAAGGCTTGAAGCCACACACAACCCCAAGAGTTTCATACATTTATAGAAGCAAAGTATGGACATAATTTGGCTGGCTTTATCTGAATTTCCAAGTCTTCCCAAGAGTGGAGTTAGGTAAAAGACTTGGCTCACAAGAAAGCAGTAAAACCCTTTAATCAACCAAAACAAGTATGTAGATAACTGTCATTATTTCAAAAAAGCAGAGAGACTTTGGCTCATAAAATGTTGGGTTAGAGATCAGAATAAGTAAGAAAAGAGAAACTCTTTGGGTAAAGGATCCAAAAGAAATTTCTTCTACATGATCATTTCTCACACTGTAACACCAGAATGAGCCAAAAAAGGCTCTTCACATGTCTTTGTTTGGTAGTGGAAAAAGAATTTTAGTTAAACAGTGTGGTTGGGGTCAAAAATAGATCACGGACTGAATATATTGCAATCACACACACATACACACATTATCATCAAAAAGAACAATAGAGAGAGCGAGTGAGATTAGCCACAATGTATTTTCCTCTCCTCTATCTTCTGCTTCTGTCTTCTTGCTTGACACATCAAGCTTTAGGCCATGGGCGTGGCCGGTCACCACCGGAAGGAAGCTTGGACCCTTCTTCTCGCATCACTGTCGTCGGAGTTGTCTACTGTGACACGTGTTCTATCAACACTTTCTCAAGACAGAGCTATTTCTTACAAGGTCAGAGATCTTGAATTAACATTACATGAACTCTCTCCTTCGACTGAAACTTATCTGGTAACTTAGGATTGGTCAATTTGGTAATTCAATTTTTGGTTTATGAATATAGAAACTGAAAGGATACTGAGTACCATTTCATTCGGTTTGATACAATTTCGGTTTCCATGCACAGTTACTTAGAAACAGAGCTTTCTTGTTTGGTCACTAATAGAACAAACAAAACTGAATCAGCTATATCTTATCTTTGATTTGGTTTTAAGATTGGTTTGTCAGTACAATTCCGGTTTAATTTGGACGGTTAAGCAAGTCTCTGTTCTCTCTCAGGTGTGGAAGTCCATGTGACCTGTAGATTCAAAGCAAGTTCACCAAAAACAGCAGAGGAAGTGAACATATCAGTAAACAGAACAACAAACAGAAGCGGCGTGTACAAGCTCGAGATCCCTCACGTGGATGGCATCGATTGCGTCGACGGGATTGCCATAGCATCTCAATGCAGCGCCAAGCTCCTCAAAACCTCCGACGACGACAATGGAGGCTGCAGCATCCCCGTTTTCCAAACTGCAACCAACGAAGTATCCATCAAATCAAAGCAAGATCGTGTCTGTATCTACAGCTTAAGCGCACTCAGCTACAAACCTTCCCACAAAAACACATCATTGTGTGGAAACGGCGGGAAGAAACATCACCGAAAGGAGGAGAAAGTGGAGAAGAAATTTAGAGATTCGAAATTCTTCTGGCCTTATTTGGCACCGTATTGGTTCCCTTGGCCGTATCCGGATCTACCTCCATTGCCGACTCTACAGCCGCTTCCATCTTCCCCTTTCCCTTTTCTACCTTTCGGAAACCCGAATCCAGCATTGCCGGCTTTCGATTGGAAAAATCCGGTCACTTGGATACCTTATCTTCCACGTTTTCCTCCAGGAGATCATAATCCTTAGGAATAACCAGATTCTTCCCTTTACCTCCACATTTGGCTTCCTCCTCTATTTTTAATTTTCTTGGTGATCACCTCTGTTTAGGGTAGATCGTATGTGTTTTTGTGGTTTGTACTTACTAATGTGTAATTATTCTTCAGTTACAGAAGATTAAGAATTGGTTTAAGGAGGGGACAGTTTTGATGGATTTGATATAAGATACAAGATTGCATGCTTGACCTTGATTAGCAAAAAACCACTGCATGCTTACATTTTGAGTTGGGGTCTTTCACAAAAGTCCCTAAGTCTACTAAAATATACATTACATTCTGCCTATTGCTAGAAGTTTATGTACAACCCTTAAAACTTAAACCAAAAAAAAAAACAAACTAGAAAAGAGTACACACTTGAAACTGTGCTTCAGTGCTTACAACATGCGTTTTCCTTTGAAGGTCTCCACTTGCTTCCTTAGCCCATCGATGACATCAGAAGCATCCTATTTCATTACCAAATCATTTGAGTATATGCGTAGAGATATATGGTAATTGGTAAAATTATAAAAGGACTAACCCGTAGTTTCCTCCTTAAGCCATCCTCAGTCACATCTCTGCGGGCTCTTTCTTGTTGAAAAATTGTACTCACTCCCTCCTGCCGATTTTCCAAGTTTTGGATCCTAGCCTTCGACTCCTTAAGCTGGTTTCATTATTTTAAACAACGACATTTACTATATATCGCCAAAAACCTTAAAGAGAATTTTGTAAGATAAAAAAACTTTACTTGCAACTCAAGCAGTTCTTTCTCCCTCTGCGCCTTTTCCAAGTTTCTAATCTTAGCTTTCGACTCCTCGAGCTGGTTCAAAATATATCAAACGATGTAATTCACTATCGCCAAAAAAATAATAAAGACAATGTTGTAAGAATTAAAGGTTTACTTGCAACTCAAGTAGTGCTTTTTCTCTCTTTAACTCAGAGACCAGTTTTGCTGATTCCTGTTTCACCCTCTGCAACTCTGCTTCTAGATTAACTGAGCCTGTTTCTTTGAAACTACTGTATAAGAAAGAATTCCGATTAAAATAGTCCCGACGATAACATTATATCGGAATCAGAGGAAACATCAGAGAGAAAAAAAAAAAAAAAAACCTTGTCCCAAGCCCATGGTTTCCGATTGTAGACCCGATTTGAGGTTTTATATCATAACTTCTTTCTCGTGTTTCAACCTATTTTGCAGCAAGATTGATTAGAGGTTCAAATATTATGACAAATGATGATTACTAAAAGAAGCTTTTTTCAACCTGAGGGCTTTGGTTTCTTCCAGATGGTTCAACATATGTCCTGAATGGAGCCGGTGCTGGAGTAGAAGAAGATGCCTTAACAACGTTTATGTTATTGAAAGGTCGAGTGGTTTCTGTAACGCTACTTTCATAATTCTTTTGTTTCCTTCTTGGAGCATAACCAATCTCGTGACACCTTGAAGACCTATCAAACAAAAAGATAATAACTTAAGAGAAAGTCCAACACCGCAGGTCTAGTAGTAGAGGAGAGAATATGTAATAATACCAATAGTTCTTTTGGTGTTGGATCAATCGGTTTTCGAGTTTAGAAAGAACGACGGTTCGCTCAAAACCTTGCTTATTATGAGCTGGTTGTATGAAATTAGCTTCCAAAATTCCAATAACGCCACGTCCATCACTTCCAGCAGCATTCCAAACCCTCCAAAATGGCTGAAGAAAAAAAAAAACAGAAATTTAAACAATGCAGTGAAAATTATAACCAACAAGAAACTATATGACAAGATCATCTGTGGATTATTATAAGTCACCTTGATAAGCCGGTTCTTATGGTAAACATTGAACCCTTGTATGTCGATGTGATGATGAGCATCTTTCACAAAGCCAAGCTTTAGAGAAGCAACCATCTGGATTTTTTTTTGAAAACATGAGAAATTTTAAAGATTGTTTTAAGATTATGAAAAGTGACACTAAGGTAAGGTATTATATTACCTCGTCTTGATCTGGCCATTCTGGAGAACGCGTAGGTTTGTATGTTTTCTCATCGGTCATCATCATGTCGTCTAAGATGCTGTGATATTCGACATCTTTGCCACGAAGAATGATTCTGAAATTATCCGGATGTTTGAGATACAGAATCGATGCATAACTCTACATAAAGAAAAATCCAGGGACTCGTTAATGAATACTTGAAGAAGAAGAATTAACAAATTGGAATGTGTTAAGAAGCATGAAACCGCATACACGTAGTGAGTGTCGATAAGTCAGGAAATGCCTCGAGTTAGGATAAGTTTTCGCCATTTCGATGTTCTTTTCATCTCTGTTTACACCTCTGAGTTGAATATCCTGTAGACAATACACACATCATCATATGTTACATATATTAATTAGTCCCAAATTGACTGTATTAATTAAAAAAGTCTAGGTAGTGATATTACATGAGGATCTGTATCAAAATCAAGTTCCAGCTTCCCTTCATCATCCTCCCATAAATTATAAATCACGATCCGAGTACCTTGTTCTTCTAGGTGATTAAACTGTACCATTCAACAAGTATGAGATACAAAATAAAAGGTAATTTTGTGATCGAAATAAAGGATATATAACAAACCTGGTCCAATAAATCTTGTTGGGATAGATACGGCGACCACCTCACTATAGTCTCTAAATTATCAACCCACTCCTCTGTGGAGTTATAAACTATCTCCTTCCATTTGTTATCTACCAACTCAAAATCAATCTAAGCAGAGGAAAAAACCAAAGTTTTAGACTTGATGTTTTAAGAAGAAGAGCAATCTACACAAGACATAATTTTACTTGTACCGTGGGGACAATTGCTTCACATTTTCTTGTCTCGTAAAGAAACGTATATGATAGCATACCAATGCTCTGTGTCGGACTGAAACAGTGATAAGAAACACACGGTTAAACTCGAAAATACGAAAACAGAAAAATTTAAAAACCATACTGATGTTGTGAAATGACTCACTTGTTTCCATTGATTCCTCGACAACGTGAGAAGACAATTGCATCAGCACCAAGCCTCATTGTACTAGTTTTGAATCCATTCCCATCTTCATTGTTTGTTTTATAGATTTGAAGATTAGTTAATGCTAATAGAAAAGCTAAAACTAAAGATGATGAATTTAAGAGGCTTACATTGACCAACTCTATTAACCAGATTGCGTTTCCTTGAATACCCCAAAGAAAGGAACTCTCTAAACGTACTCGGATTCATCCCACCTCCATTGTCTGCATTGCAAAACCCGCCGAATCGGTTAGCGGTTTTACAATCATTTTTAAAAAGCATTGATTGTATCATCACAACTCAGAAGTTTAATTAACCTTCAACTATAAGAATGCTGCTTTTCCCGTCTCTTTTATTGGTTGTCGAATCAACATGAACATATGTAGCCCCATTACTTACCTGCGTTAACAATTTATCAAACATAAACTTATGTTATACAAAACCATACGAACTATCAACTCTATAATTTTAAATATATAAATTAGCGAAAACAAATTGACCAATAAAGACTATTTCTTGCTATGGAAAAAAATTAAGTATCAATTTTTTGAACAAAGATGAAATATATACATACCTCGTCAAGAGAATTGTCTAGAAGTTCAGCCAAAGCTCCAAGAGCCCATTTGTGGCTTGTGGCGTTTGCATGAAGAAATTGAGGATGAACCCTAACCGCCGCATCATTGCTACCTACTTGCATGCAACAAACAATTCACACAAATTAGGGTTTCAAATCGCAAGAAAGATCACAAATTCTCTTATAAGATCGAGATAAAGTGTCAATTACAATAAAGAGGTACAGGCGCAGCTTCGTCGTCGTCACCAGCTTTCCAAAACTGTCTAGAGAGCTTTGGAGTTTCCGGTTCCACAATCGCCAATGGTTTCACATCCAAAGGCACGATTTTTTTACAACCCTGAGAGGTATTCTCTATCGTTGTAGTCCTCGATTTCTTGATAGAAAAGTTATTAGTATCATCACCGTCCTCATAGTTTCTTAAATCTCTCTTGAGTCCACCGAGAGCCGAATCGGGAACCACGGATTGGGATTTAGGGTTAGTACTGCCAGATTCGGCCATGCCTCCGACTAATAGCAGCGGTTTGTTGAGCTTGATTTGAGAAGAATGCCCTGGCTGCAGTAGAAGCTTCTAGGGTTTTGAAGCAGCTTGAAGTTGGAGAGAGAGAGAGAGAGAGACGTGAGACACGACTCGGAGGCTTCAAGTAGTGGGAGCGTCTTTATAGAAAAAGAGTGGCGCGACTTACAAATAAACCGTCCAGCTTCCCGGGCCCAATTACGTTCACAGGCCCATCTGCGCTATCAAATAACACCCGTAATTAGTTTTTGACATTCCCTCTTTTAGATTTGACATATATTTGTTGTTTTTTAGAGCTGATCATCGGAAAAATTAATCAATTTGTCTTCTAAGAAATTTCCAATTTGTTTTCAAAATTCTAACAAATAAAAATTTGCCATCCTACAATATTGCAATGCTCTGAAAATTGTAAGAAAGATTTTGAATCACTTATATAGATTATAGATATTAAAACATGAAGTTGGATTTTAAAATCAAAGTTCAGTTTTTTACAAAAGAAATTTTTTTGAAAATTTTCTCAAACCTGAATCGAAAAAACAAGAACCAATGTTTGGATTTCTGACTTCCACTAAAATCTTGAGTAGATAACAAAATAACTTGAGCGATTCTAAGGTCGGCGGCTACCAAATTACAAGGTGTAGTGAGAAGAGTGATTTAGGGTTTCCCATGAAAGCTTATATTTATATTACTATTAATCATTAATTTTTACTAATTATTTTTTGTTTTTGTCAACTTTTTTATAACTTACCTTATTTTAGAAATTTCTATTAAATTTAAAAAAAAAACGACACTCTCGAGAAAAACACAATGCAAGTACATACAAGTTCAACACGTGTATTTCTATTAGGGTTGGTCCAATAGATTTTATTGCCTAAAGCAAAAAAAAAAAGTCTTTAATCCCACTTTTTAAAAACCCTTTTTTGAAAAATCACAAATTATCAGTTTTGATATTTGAACTTGTTACTAATTCATGTATGCATAGTTAACCACTGCACTACGCTAAGTTTAACAACTGAACTACACTCCGTTTACAAAAATTGATGTCGGTTACTATTATATATATGATTTTTTTACGCCTAAAGCAAATGCGTCAATTTATCATTTTCTTTTATATGACTAGGTTAATTTCCGCGCGATGCATAGTTTGTTTTAAAAAAATTATTATTGATTTGTAATTATGATTTGATTCTAAATAAATATCAGAAAATAGTGAACACACTTTCTAGGTTTGTATCGTATTTTATCAGATTAGTGTCATTTTGATACGATGAATTTTTCTTTAGTCGAAATGGCTTTTAGTTTTGTTATATGTTTTGCACCTTGCATAGGATCGGTTGACCTGACCCACTCAAAATTGACTCTATGCGAAGCCACGTAACCGGCCGTGGCATAACTGTAAAATTAACCATCGAATATTATTTCTCTCGGACTCTTTCGTGCTATATCACTCATCGTCGTCACTCACCTACCATTTTTGAGCTCCAATGGCGGCCTTATCGATGACTCTGGTGCGTTTTATTTTTCCTTTTATACTTTTGATTTTGTGTTACCTTTCCACGTCTTCTTCCTCTTCTCATGCTCCTATCTTCGGTATCATCGTAGTCAAATCCGAAGTCGCTCTCAGCTGCTCCACGAAGACTTTCTCCGATCAGTACCTCCGCTCTTACATCTACCTCTTTCCGATTGCGCACCAAATCTTCCTTCGATTCAATCTCTTTCTCGTCTTCAACTCCCTTCTCCGCCTCATCGCTCCTCCTTCACACGTCTTCTACCAAAAGAAACCACCGCTGTTTCTCGATTCAATCCAATTCTGAGGTTAGTTAGGGATTCTCTCATCGAGCCGCTGATGTCATTTGATGGAATTGATTGTTTCATTCAGCTTACTCTTAATGTGGATTTTGTATTCTTCAGATTGTTAGCGAACCGCAATCGAAGATAACACACAAGGTGTATTTCGATATAAGTGTTGGAAATCCAGTGGGGAAGTTAGCTGGGAGGATTGTTATTGGATTGTATGGTGATGATGTTCCCCAGACTGTGGAGAACTTTCGTGCTCTATGCACTGGTAGGTCCAATTGCACAACTTGTTGTTTATATGTTAGTGGGGGACTTAATCCTTTGATTGATCTTACTCAGGTGAAAAGGGATTTGGCTACAAGGGTTCTACATTCCATCGTGTCATCAGAGATTTCATGATTCAGGGAGGAGACTTTGATAAGGGGAATGTGAGTTTTTCTGGCTGTATCCTTGACAGCACGAGTTTCTATTTTTTGTTAGCTTCATCTGGGTCCATGTTCTGTTTCTATCTATCTACTTTGGTTCATCTCTTGAAGGATATATTCTTCACATTATTGCATATCTCGAATTTATAAGCAGAAAATTCACCATCCATTACTGGGTGTGTGCTGAGCTCTTTAAAAGATAGAATGAGCCAAGTATGCTCCTATCCAAAAATCTCTTTCTGACTTCCATGGAGTTCCTTGAATCCTCCCACTCTATATGTTAATAACAGTGGGTAGAATGTAGTTTCTGCCAAATCTCAATGTTAATTAAGCTGGCTCATATCAGGATGGCAGGATGTATATTAATTTCTTGTATGTGGTACATAGTATAAGTCAAATCTTGCTTGATAAGGAAGGATGCTTGAGTTTTTACTTGTGCGGATTTAGAGTCGCTGTTGAAAAGTGCATGTTTGGGTACATTAGTAGGAAAAAGTCTGAGCTATGACAATCTTTCTATAGACAATCTCTGATAGCTGGCTCTTTGATTTGTAGATCACTTTTGTTAATCTTAGACTTTTGTTCTTTGTTATATAAATAATACCTGGGCTTGAATAGGTGTGGTAGGGAACTTATATACTGGTTCTTGGATATGCAGCTAGCTGTGGGTCTTTTCTGCATGCCTCATTAGAAATATATTGTTATCTTCTGTTTCTGCACATCTCAGTTACCGAATGTCCTTCTAGTGCTAGCATAATTCCATAATAATGATACAGAAGTCTAATTGTTGAGCAGGGAACTGGAGGTAAAAGTGTATATGGCCGTACATTCAAGGATGAGAATTTCAAGTGTAAGTCTATCCTTTTTCACTTGTTTCCTTCTTCTTCATTCTCCCCAGGTGGGCTTTGGCATTCATATTTATCAGTGGTAATGCATTTTAACTAAACATTTCTGCATTCTCTTTTTAGCTGAGCTGAGTATATATACCAAACCTTCAGTTTATAAAATTCATGAAAGTAATAATGTGCAATACGCTGCAGTATCCCATGTCGGACCAGGAGTTCTGAGTATGGCAAATGCTGGCCCTAATACAAATGGAAGTCAGTTCTTTATCTGCACTGTTAAGGTAAAATCTCCCTCTGTTTTGTCCTATTGTTAAATTAAAAGTTATAAGTAGGCAAGAATCTCACTCACTATCATCCTCGAGCATCAACAATCCCTAAGAATAATACCATCCAAGCTTTGTTAGGAAGTTTAGTGTATATCAAATTAATATGCGAAAACGATGTGGACAGACGTCATGGTTGGACGGAAGGCATGTGGTGTAATAGAAGGAATGGAAGTGGTGAAGCTGATAGAGGAACAAGAGACAGACAGAGGAGACCGTCCCAGAAAGAAAGTGGTGATAGCAGACTGTGGTCAACTTCCAATGTCTGAAGCTTAAAAGTAAGATCATTAACCAAAACCTTGTAGACATGAGATGGAGCCTGTGTTTGCATTTTACAACCCTTTCTTTTGTGTAATGGATTTGTATCCCCTTCTTCCTGACCTGCCAAAAATTTAAGAAAGAAATAGGTTTGAACTCAGATTTCATTTCATTGGTTTGTTTTGAAATTAACCAATGTGTTATAGCGGTTCAGTTGCATACGGGCTACGGCATGGGCATACTAAGATCAAAATCTCAAGATTCAAGAGTAGACTCGATTATGCAAATTGTGCAGATATAAAAACAATAATTAATTAGAAAAATATTCCACTGCCAGGGTTTGAACCCGGATTTCATATTCATTAGTGAAATTAACCTGTGTGCTACAACGGATTTGTTGAACCTTTATACGAGTGATTTATATTTAAAATCCAATCTCTTATTAAAAACAATAACTAAGAAAAAAAAGTATTCCGCTGCCGGGGTTTGAACCCGGATTTCATTTTCATTAGTGAAATTAACCTGTGTGCTACAACGGACTTTTTGAATATCTATACGAATGATTTGTATTTAAAGTCCATTCTCTTATTAAAAACAATAACTTATTAAAAAAAAAATTTCGCTGCCGGGGTTTGAACCCGGATTTCATTTTCATTAGTGAAATTAACCTGTGTGCTACAGCGGACTTTTTGATTATTTATACGAATGATTTGTATTTAAAGTCCAATCTCTTATTAAAAACAATAACTTATTAAAAAAAGAATTCCGCTGCCGGGGTTTGAACCCAGATTTCATTTTCATTAGTGAAATTAATCTGTGTGCTACAGCGGACTTTCTGAATATTAATACGAATAATTTGTATTTAAAGTCCAATCTCTTATTAAAAATATTAATACGAATAATTTGTATTTAAAGTCCAATCTCTTATTAAAAACTATTACTAATTAAAATGTATATTCCGCTGCCGGGGTTTGAACCCGGATTTCATTTTCATTAGTGAAATTAACCTATGCGCTACAGCGGATTTTTTGATTATATATCCTATCAATTTGTATATAAAGTCCACTTTCAGATTAATGACCAATACTTTTACTTGTACCTATCACATGCTTGTATTTTAGTGTTCTTTCTTCTTGGTCAACCTTTTCTAGATACAAGATATCTCTGAACACTACAAGAGCATAAAAGACATTTTTCTTGAAGAGAATAAGAGAAACCCCTTTGGTTTATTTATTTAAATGGTACATAACCAAATTGCCCAATTAAATCTGTAAAAAGAGGCGTAGAAAAAGCTTGAATCCTAGATAAATCTATATCAATGTAAAAATAGAGATAACACAACAGAGAATATGTTTTACTGGTCAATACTGACGTCACCCCATTGCACCTTGTGCTTAGCAGCTAGATAGTGAGCACCAACAGGACCACGGCTACCATAAGGATAGTACTCAGGGATTCTCTTCTTCTCTTCTATCTCTTTAAGCAATGGAGTGAATAGAGACCAAGCTGCATCAAGCTCATCACTTCTTATGAACAACCTTCTTTCTCCTTCTATTGCATCTAACAGAAGTCTCTCATATGCATCTGGTATCTCCTTTGAATACCTTGCTGAGTATAGAAGATTCAAGTTACTGCGATCTAATCTCATTCCTAAACCAGGGACCTTGTTGTTGATTTTCAAATAGATTGCTTCATCTGGTTGGACACGGATCACAAGCTCATTTGTAGCTTGATCAAGATCAGAACCAGTATTCCGGTTATACAAATTCCCCGGAACATGCCTGAACTGCACCCTTATCTCTGCACTGTAATTTTACTTATCAGTAAATGTCAATATGCAAAATTTCAAAAGTTTGAAGTTCTAGGCATCTACCTCCTGGTGTGTAGTGCTTTGCCAGCTTTCATTAAAAAAGGGACACCATCCCATCTTGCATTGTCGATGAAAAGAGCAGCAGCTGCAAATGTCGGAGTCAGACTACCTTTTGGTACAGTTTTATCATCGGTGTAGGCAGGATATGTGACTCCTCCCTTTGTGTGGCTCTTGTATTGTCCAATTACCACATCTTCAACTCGAATTGGCCTCATTGAACGTAACACCTTAACCTGAATTGTGCACGAGACTTTCATTATATGTTTTCTTGAACCAAACCCAAATTGTAAAGTGAAAGAAATTATCATACCTTTTCATTTCTGATATCCTCTGCATCCAAACTAACAGGCGTTTCCATGGCAAAGAGGGCTAAGATTTGAAGCAGATGATTCTGCATTATATCTCTTATTATGCCGTAATTGTCGAAGTACCTGAATTAAACAAAAGAGAAAAATGAGGAAACATAAGATTTCAATATAGAAGAAACATTAATAGCAAGATAATGGTAAACAGGCACTTTACCCTCCTCGTCCTTCAGTGCCAAAATCCTCAGAAAATATAAATTGCACGTTCCTTATGTACTGCCTTGACCATAGCGGCTCAAATATAAGGTTTGAGAATCGAAGGACAGATAAGTTCTCGACTAGCTCTTTTCCTAGGTAATGGTCTATCCTGTAAGAAGACAATTAATTATCATATCAGTAGAGCATCCAATACCATCAACGTTACAACAACAACGTTATAAGTGCAATATCTCTCACCTAAAAATTTGATCTTCCTCCAAATACTGCTTAAGGGATTTCGTTAAAGCAGCAGAGGTTTCAGAATCTCGACCAAAAGGTTTCTCGACAATGACCCTAGTCCATCCACTGACAGATGAAGCAGATGTGCTTGCACATTTCACAGCATCAACAAATATATTTGGAGGGATAGACAAATAAAAGAGGCGATTTGAGATTCTTCCAGCCTGCAGAAAATAATTAGGATAAGGAATCAATGCAATACGGTCGAAAAGAAGCCGAAAGTAGAAAAGATCAAATGGCAGTGGAACACATCAATACCTCATGTTCCTTGAGCTTCTTGTCCAATTCAGTAAAATGTTCTTGAGAATCATACTGACCAGAATGGTAAAAACATCTCTTGAGAAATTCTTCCATCTTTTCACCACAGTTTGCCCTGAAATCCAGATGGAACAATGACATAATACTCGAAGTTAGTAATATTTACAAAACCATCTCCAACTGAATAGGAGCATAAAGAATTGTATTGACAAGCTCCGAGAAAAGAATCCGTCTTTAAACTAAAACCGGAAATTTCAGGAGCTGCAATTGCTAACCTCTTATCAATTCTGCAGGTAAGGGTTTTGCTGACCATGTTTCTAAGTTCAGCATCTGTCATCTTACTCCTAGAATAACCAAATATCGTAAAATGCTGCCACACAACAAAATCAAGTTGTCAATCACTAGACTTTAGTGTGCAAAACACACACACACACACACACACACACACACTCAAAATAGCAATCATATAGAAGAAAATCATCTTCTTTGGCAATACCTCGGGAAGACAGTCTTCATAGTAAAGGGCGAAAAGGGCCGGGAAAATCTTCTTCTTGGCAAGATCACCGGAGGCTCCAACCACCGTGATACTAACCGTTGACTGGCTTTGACCATCAGATTCGACTCCGACCTTGGCTGCTTCTTGAGATAAAGCTGATAGCACCTCATCTTGCAATCCCTTAAGAGAAGATTTACTCTCTGCTGAATTTGAATTGGCGATTATTGCACCTAAAACCCAATATAAATGTCAGAACAACCCCTCTACTACTGATATGAATATCACATTTAATTTACAGATTCACCGACCGATTCCATGAGTATTGAAACAGAGATTCAGTGCAGTTAATAAGCTTTGTTTTTAGGTTTGGTCAATTTCTATCTGAAAAACAAAGAGAGAATCGAACTAACCATCTTGCATAAAGACAGAAGCACGACCAGATTTCCTTTGGAATCTAAGACATAAGTCATGAGAATTCAATCCTTGAGGAGAAGCAGACAGGAACGAGAGTGATCGATGTCGGTCACCGTTAACCGGTGTAAAAGAAGCCGAATAACCGGAAAAGTATGATCGGGAGCTGACGGAGGAAGACAAAGACGCCATCGTCAAACTTACAGCTCCAGAGAGAATTAAGGGGCTAAAGATGAGATCTTTAGTTAAAAAAGGAAGAACATAAGAAACATCGAAAAGGATTTAAGGGGCATTACTGCAAATAAGAGAACCTTTTGAGATCTCCCAAAGGTTAAGTCTTTTTGTCTACTTAAAATTGCTCACTGGTGTGCTGGTATGGCTACGTGAAGGCCGTCTTCACAAAAATAATATTCAATTCTCAAGTGGATCTTTCTGATTTCTCTTTCTGTTCTTTATTTTCTGATTTCCAAAAATAAAGATGCTTTTTTTCTTTCTGTGTTTAGCTACTTTCGTATAGGATCAATTATGGTTGATGCAGATATAGTTGGAAGCAGAAGATTTTTGCTCTGTTTTGGGAACTTTTTCATTTCAAAGAAGTCAAAAACAAAAATTATGAGTTTACACTCTTACATTACAGCCGCAACTCTTGAAAAGACAGAGAATTTCCCATTTTTATCTCCCAATAGTGAACAAAAATCAAATACTCTTCTCAAACTACAATTGATAAAAACAGCTTAAGCTCGCAGGCCAATAACCTGGCACAAATTTCATCTCTCTCTCTCTCTCTCTCTCCCTAACATGATTGATTCTCTCTACCAACACAACAATAAAACTACCAAAAACTGTGATTTTGAAGAAGCTCAAAATTTAGAGAACGAGGGCGACTTTCTCATGAGATATCAGCGGAGATGGATTCGCAATCAAAGGCTCGTAATGGTCTGCTCCGCCACCACACCAACCTGAACCAGAAAGATGAATTCTATTACTACCAAGTCCAAATAGATGTGGAGAAAAATTACAAGACTTATCAAATGGTGTTTAGTTATTTACCTGTGCCTTTCATGAAAAGAAAGACTGGGACTTCAAGAACTTCACTTCTTGGTTTATGAGGAAGGAAGAACACACAGTTCTCTTCCTCTACCATCCCATCTGATCCATGCGCTTGCACCTATAACACAAACATTTCACAACTTTAGTTTAATGTCATTTGGAAAACACAACGAAAGTAACAACCTTGCTAAAGCAGATAACTACTCACCACATAGATTTCTCGTTTGAACTCTGTGGCAAGACATTCAATTGCTATATCATCTCCAAACGCAGCAGCATGTCCTTCTCGGTTCTCTTCTACAGATAACAATCCATCTTCCGTATACTGCAAGGTAATTATATCATACTCATCCTCTGTTGAGCCTGAAATCGACATGTACTTAGCCCAACTAAGTCCATCGTTCACCGGAAGACACCTCTCTCTGTAGATTGACTCTGCTGCAGTTTCTCTGCAATGAAGAAAAGTAATCAATAACCACTACACACCCCTCAAGGTTATATCTTTCTTAATCATAAGAAGAACGATAATGCTACATTTGCTTCCTAATTCCCATATTCTTAAGCATCAAGATCCATTGCCAACAGAGCTTGTGATAGAAACATAAACCAGATCTGAATCCAGAATTAGCAAAAGTACCTCTGCATCCCAGTCTGTATAAGCTCTTCAATGGCGGAATCTAGACTCTCACGTTCATCTTTTTTCGCCAACAACTTCTCTTCCTGGACAATATGAATCCCCCAACCACTCTTCAGATCCGGCGAATACATATGCCTAATCGCATCCGTAATAACCTCCTTCTCTTCCTCGTTCGCAGATCTGAAATCCTCCAAAAACCTCCTCACCGTACGCCGCCGAAGATCTCGCGCGTCAATCCCACGCGCCTCCATAGCCTTCTGAGACGCCGTGAACAAACAGTTCCCATCGGAAGAAACCTCTCCGCCGTGAGAGAGACGGAAAACGACAGAAGCAGAGGATTCATCTTTCCCGGGATGTTTCCACAACACACCTCTCGCGTGTAGCCGGCTCAGATGCCGTCTTTGCGACTCCTCCAATCCAAACACCTCATCCCACGCGGTGGTAGTTGAGGCGGCCATTTTCTTCTCAACCGCTTCCACCGCCGCAGCAGCCGCGGATTGGTCAACAAGATCCACATCGTCGAGAGACACGGCGGCTGTAGAAGGTTCTCTCCAAGGAACCGTTGGTGAAGGAGATTGAAATGTCGCCGTGGAATCACACAAAAGCTTTCCCATTTCTTAAAAGATTATTACCAAAATCTGCAGATGTCGTCTTCTTCTTCGTTCTCTTTCTCCTTTCAAACAAAAACCGCAAGAAGAAGAGAGAGAAACAGAGAAGAGGAGAGAGAGAAATATACAGTTATTGGGCTCAACGGCTAGATATGGGAGGTGAGAGAACACGACTGTTGAAGTTAACGGTCAGATCTGAGGAGACTAAACGCGGGAGAGGAAAAAAACACGTGGCGTTATCTTAGTGGCTTACTTTAACCCGCTCTGACTAACGAATGGCTGAGGATTGACCGTGTTCCGGTGGACCACGCCACTCAAAATATTTACCCTAATTTTCGTTTTTTTTCTCGTTTTAATAATAAAATGTTATTTATTTTAAATTAAAATCCTGTCGTTTTATTAGCTGGCGCATCATACTCTAACGTGCATATGGTGCCTCCTTTTTGGTAGATTACCAATTATAGACAGACACATCAGCTTTAGTAACGGATTTGACCAATGAGAGAGCTTACTCACACGTATAAGCTGTGTCAGGGATGGGGCGAGCTGCGCCACATGTGCGGATTTGTCTTGGACGGCGTGAATAACGTCGTGAATCGCGCGTTAAAGTACGGGAACGGTATTTTTTTACCTGTAACGGCTAGTAAAAAGGAAATCTTTGCTCTTTCCTTTTTTTGCCTATTCGAGAGTTAAATTGGTTGAATAACCCGTAAGGATAAGCTGTTGTAGAATAAAGATCCAGAGTTAATGTTATAATATGGGGATATAGCTCCTAATAATGTATACAGCAAATGAAATAAAATGAGAATTGTTTTTTTTTTTTTACTTTGTCTTTGTTTTTATCTTGTACAAAATATCGAATTTTCATGTGAATCATATCTAATTTTTGAAGTGACTCTTTCAATCGAAAATAGTTTAGTGAATCCGATTGTTTTGGATGGCAAGATCGATTATGAAAGCCAAAAGAGCATTGTTTCCGAGCTGAGAATGGACAAATCCTGTTAGCAAATAATGAGGAAATTTTGGAACCACTGCGACCAAATATTTGATATTGAGTTCCTATAAATAGAAATATGAGTGAGTTGATCAATGTCATGACTCATGAGTGAAGATCTTAGGTTCCCAATAAAGCCAATGGCAAGTTTTTCCAAGATGACCATTAAAAAAGACAAGACAATCAATATTTCATACCTCTAAGTGCTCTCTTAAGCCAAGGATAGTTGTCGGGACATAAGCCTTTGGACGATCTTCACACCGAACTTTTAACCTTTGCATGTTATATTTACTTTTTTGACCATCTTTACATATCAACTAAAAATCACTAATTAAGTAACAAACAGAGGATGCAATTTCAGTTCAATAGGCCTGAATATTGGATTGTGTGATCAGAGTATGATGGGTTTGTGTTTGAAAGCCCAGATATAAATGGGCCTAAAGTTTATACCCCGATAGCCCAGGAACACATATAAATACACAAATCCATACGAATCCTAAAAAGGAAAAAGAGCATCTGTAAGAAGACAAGCTAATCATTAGGAGCAGCTCTGAATGAATGATTTAGAATCTTGGTAATAGATTTGCTATTAAGAAATTAAGAATTTTTAACTACCAAATGAACACTTATTAGCAAAAAAAATGTTCAATGGTCATAACTCATAACATATGCAGACACTATTATTGACCGATAACAAGACAAACAACAGAAGATATATGTGATTAATACGTGTTTATCAATATCCAACTGTTTAAGTATTTCACACATTCTTCTTGATTAATACTTAAAAACCCAATAGTAATAAATGTATAAAACTAATCAAAACTACCTTATTTCTTTTGTTTTTAACATATGATGAAATAGCTTCCATTAATTATATATACTGTAACAGCATTTCTTCCCCTGTAAAACATTTTAAATAAACAGTGATAAAGATTGATAAGACATTTTCACTATGCCCGAGTATCCGCAACTTGACTTGACTTGTACAGATTCTTATACGTTTATAAACAATATGCATTAAATTAATGAAAACATACCATAATGCTAAATTATTTTACCAATGTACTAGATTTTAACCCGCGGTACACCGTGGGATGATTTAATTTTAAGGTTAGTATAAAAATATTTTGTAAATTGTATCTCTTTATAACATATTTACTAGGATCGGACCCGCGGTCCACCACGGGAGAATATTGGTTTACATACGTTACGTTTAATATTGTGTGTGTTTTTTAGTAGAACGAATCGTGTAGTATACTTATAAATATTCATAATAACGAATTGTAGAGAAAATGTAAAATTGTTTATAAATATACTCATCGTATTAATTATGATTTACAAAATAGATTTTGTGTTTAAAAATTCTAAAATTATACGATTCATGGGAATTAGAGCAGTCAAAATAGGTCAAAAAACCGCGAGTCAAACCCACATCATCTCACTATGGGGCAGATTTGGGAAAATATATTAAACCCGCAAATAAGCAGACCACATGGATTAATTCGCAGTGGGTCATAGGTTTAATCAGTTTTCATCCGCGGGTTGGCGGATCAGCCCGCATATTAGTATTTATTGATAAAATTATAATTTATTCAACATGTGGTAATTTAAATAAACTTTTAATAGTATTTTGATTTATTTATTTATTTTAGTAGTATTTTAAATTTTGGTTACTTTAAAATTATTAAACAAAATC
>NW_003302550.1:5095271-5254090 GCF_000004255.2 Arabidopsis lyrata subsp. lyrata | reverse complement strand
CATGATTACAAAATTTAATAAATACTTATCATCTTGTTGAATAAATCTAAAATCATATTGAAGAAATCTTTATAAATTGAAAATAAAACTTCTTTGGTAAGCTATAGGTATGAAAATATCATAATTTTGATTAATCTAATTAAATTAAAATTAGTTACATGGATTTTATATCTATTTAATTTACACGACCAAAATAAAAATATCTATTTAATTTACACGATCAAAATAAAAATATCAATTTAATTTATAAAACAGATGGGTTATTTGTGATAAATTTTCTAGAAATCTTTAGAAGCAAGTAAAATATCTTTCAATTAATGATAATTAGTTAAAATGAGCGAAATTAATGACAAAAACGTTGATTGTTATGGAATTAGTCCCAAAATGTATGAACAAATTTATTATACGTAATTAATGTATAATATTGTTTGGAATATGCTTTTATTATTAGTTACCATAAGTACAATCAGATTTTATTTGATTTCCATAAATATTTGTTTTTATTTCAATTTTTCATTATTAATTCGAATTTATATTCCAAAAAAATTTCAAAGATCCGATTTCAGAATTTCGGGTCAATTTTCTGATTTTAACCCGACCCATTTTCAATTGTACTTCTCTTTTAATAGTATAGAGATTTATATTATAGTTTACAATTGTTATTAAGTAACGGTATACAACAAATCCGCGAGACAATTATTAATAAACTGAATTTAACCCGTATTAAAGCGGTATACAAATATTGATTCAAATTCGTCCGCCATATAAATCCTTTCCGAAATATAACCCGTTCCATAATTTATTAACTCATCCTGTGATTTTTTTATTTTAAAATTTAATGATTATTTATTATATAAAAGTTTACAAATCATATCATCCTCTAAGACCACGAGATATTTTATGGCAGGACAATTTTTGGTTTTATACAATTTTTTCTAAATGAGACTGATTTAATATGTCTAATATTTGTGGTATTAAAAAAAGGATTTAATCCGTATTGAAGCGCAGATTAATGATATTTTAATCTTTTTATTATTGTTGATTCAAAAACCCGTTCCGCCAAACCGTCTGGCCAAAAATACTCATTTATTTTATTAATGTTCTTAATATGATATGATTCTGTCTAAATATTTTAATCGATGTAAAAAGTTGAACACACATTTCGTCAATTGGATAATATATGTCTGTTTTTAAAATTCCGAATCACAGTATATGCAGAAAAAAATTCCTTTTTTTTTTTTTACTTCATGTATTATATGATGATTCAAAACAATTAAAAACAAATTAAACAAAGATGATAGGAAAATTATAATTATAAATCTTAATCAAATCTTCTAAATATCTAAATTATTAAATATGGAATATCTGGTGTATGAGTTGGATTAAATATAACCCGACCCAACAAATTTTTTTGGGAAAGAATTTTAAAAACGGATCGGATATCCGATATATCCAGAAGCATTTTTATCCATCCGTCACCAAAGTGGTGCAAAAATACTAATATAGAGATATACATTAAAATTAGCAAATTTCCGTATACTTGAACGAATAAAACAGTTGTAATACGAAAAATAAACATAAATGTGGTAAGTTTTCTCTCTCTTTTTTTTTCAGTTGTATCCAAAGAATACGACGAAACACACAAAATAAGTATGGAAAGAAAAAGCAAAAACTTACATGGTTTATTGAAAAAAAAGGAGCTGAGGTGGGCCGTATAATTGGAGTCCATTTTCTATATACTTATAAATAAAAATAAATAATTCTCTCTCCACTGACATTGGTAAGGGTAAAGGCAAAGAGAGAAAAAAAAAAAAAAGACTGTTCATCATCATCGTCTCTCCCAAGAAAAACAAAAAAAAACCATGAAAATGAAGAAGAAAGGAAAAGTTTACCCATCTCCTCCTCTTCCTTCTTCATCTTCCTCTTCTTCGGCTAACCATCTCAACGAAGATGATGATGATTCTCTCTCTGTGTTGAAGCTTCTTCCAGCAACGATTTTGGTTCTCGTTTCTGTTCTCTCAGCTGAAGAAAGAGAAGTTCTTGCTTACTTAATCACAAGAGGAACCACCATTTCCGATAGAGGGAACTCTTCTTCGAAGAATAACAAGACGAAGAAGAAGAGCAACAACAAATCTGCCAAAAATCACAAGCCACCAGTTTTCGATTGTGAGTGTTTCGATTGTTACACTAACTACTGGTTTCGTTGGGATTCATCGCCGAATCGCGAGCTTATCCATGAAATCATCGAAGCTTTCGAGAATCATCATCTCACTAGTGGTGAACAAAACTCGGCTTCTCGCAACAAATCTAAGAGAGGTAAGAAGAAAGAGAAACCGGGTCGTCGGGTCACTGATTCGGATAGTAATAATAAACCGGGTATTCGGGTTAGTGATGATGATGATAAGGATTCTAAACCCGTCGTCGAGCCAATGACTGAGACCACTGTTTCCGAGAGTAGCCACGTGTCGTCTCCAGATAGATTGAGTGAAGCTGAGGTGGCGGAAGGAGAACCGGAGGATGAGATTGTTGTTGAAGAAGAAGAGGAAGAGGAAGAAGAATCGACGGTGGTGGTTTTTGCGGCGGCGGCGAGTTCTGTGACGGGACACAAGGGATTGGCGAGGAAGGTATTGCCGGACGTGTTGGGTTTGTTCAATTCCAATTTTTGGAGGCTTTGGAATCCGAACGCCTAAAAGCATCAACCGGAAAAAGTTATGCTTTTTTTTTTTTGTTGTTACTGTTTTCTCAGGAAAAAAATATAATCTCATCTTTTGCTTTAGTTTTTTCTTATTTCTCTAAAAATTACATGACTTCTTTGGGGTTATGTTTAATGGTTGAAAAAAATGCAGCTCTTTTAGTTTTAGCCACCATTTCTGTTCATGAAATTCTTCTCTAGCATATGTGATTATTGTTTGAATTGCAATGTTGTTGATGTTTTGCATTTTCAAGTTCTTTGAATTGCAATTTTTGTGTTTGGTGGTGAGACTCTAGTCTCTCTAGGCGCAGTACAATGATTTTGAGATTTATTAGAATGTTTGTTTTTTAGCTTAGGAACAAAGTTTGTGGATTAGGTAGACTGTTTCGAAGGGTGGGCCAACAAATATTTTCCTTGTGATTAAGGCATCCTCCTCAATAGTGAGATTGTGTCTCTATCTATTTATCTATCCATATACTTTCTATGTTTATGTTTTACCATATACTTCTCATATGAGTTCTATTTGGGAAAAGTCTTAAAAAAGATTTGGAAGTCTCATGATATATGGTTTTAGGTTGATCAAACCAGACATGCTCTGAAGTTGAAGAGTCCTCAATCACAGTAATGTATTGTGGCGCACCAACAATAATCAAAAAGATTCAATAAGAAAACTAAAGAAGCAAGGATTAAACTTAAGAGTTTGTAGGTGCCAATAATGGGAACCTACACCAACTGCTCCAACATATCTTTGATTAAGTTGCTTCAAAAAATTGTATATGTTACGATTTAATAACTTGTAACTCAACTTGATCTCAAGATCCTTTAGCTCAAAGCTTCACACAAAACTAATTGTTCAAAGATTCAAAGATAGAGATCGAAGAAGACGACACAAACAAATTGTTTACCCAGTTCGAATCATCGATATGATGACTCTACGTCTGGGGCTGGATTCAATCCAGCAATCCACTATATGAATCAAGTGTTATCCTCAAGCTCAAAACCAGAGCTCAAGAATCGATTACAAGAGAAAGAGATTGAGAAAATTTCTATTACAAAAGAAAGACGAAGAAGAAGACTATTTATAGTCATCACCAACAACCGACTTAGTCAAAACCCTCTTGAACAAGCAGAGTCTTCTAATCCCATTGCAATTCTGATTTCTCCCTTCTTTAACCAATGCCAAACCGACATTTAACCAACCCCTTAACCAGCTAAACCAAGTCGACATCAGGCTTAACCAGAAGAGTTGGATCACACCTTCACATTCTCCACCTTGATACAATTCTTCTCCATCATAGTAGACTGCTATACTTGGACTTAACCTCCAGCAACACAAGCTTAAAAGCTTATTCCCATTTGATCAGCTTCAGAACCTCCAAAGCTGATTCAAAACTTCTAACAGGTATACACTTGGTTAAAATATCTGCAGGATTCATCGAAGTATGAATCTTGAATACTTCAATATTACCCTCTTCCTTGATTTCACTCAGAAATGATCTTTTCAATGCCATGTGCTTTGTCCTTTCGTGAAACACACTGTTCTTGGACAAACATATTGCAGACTGAGAGTCACACCAAACTTGAGCGTTATCCTGCACAAAACCAAGATCACCAAGTAACCCTTTTACCCATATAGCTTCCTTTACTGCTTCAGTCAAAGCTATAAATTCTGCTTCAGTTGATGACAAAGCCACTACTGGTTGTAGACAAGACTTCCAACTGACTGTATTTCCACCAACAGTGAATACATATCCACTAGTTGACCTTTTTCTATCCAAATCACCACCATGATCTGAATCACAGTACCCAACAACACTTAGATCCTTTCCTTTGGTATACACTAAACTCAGATCTTGTGACCGTTTTATGTACCTTAGCAGCCATTTTACTGCTTGCCAATGAATAGATCCTGGTCTACTCATGAATCGACTGACCAATCCTATCCCATAAGCAAGATCTGGCCGTGTGCCTATCATTGCATACATCATACTTCCAACAGCACTTGAATAGGGAGTCTTCCCTGTATCTATACACTCTGAATCATCCTGTATAGAAGACAACTTAAAATGAGTACCAATAGGAGTAAGTGCACCCTTGCAATCACTCATATTAAACCTCTTGAGTATCTTATTCAAATATCCTGCTTGAGATAAACTTAGAACCCCATTTACTCGGTCTCTGGAAATTTCTATTCCAAGTATCTTGCTTGCAGCTCCCATGTCTTTCATCTCAAATTCACTACTGAGTCTCTTTTTAACCTTGTTGATCTCTGACATACTTTTTGCTGCAATCAACATGTCATCCACATATAGCAACAGATAAACATATTCTTCATCGTTTACTGATTTTACATACACACACTGATCATGGGCACTTCTAGCAAACTTTTCATCAGTCATGAACCTGTCAAATCTCTTGTTCCACTGACGTGGTGCCTGCTTTAAACCGTACAGTGATTTCTTCAGGAGACATACCTTGTCTTCATTTCCAACTGACACAACACCTTCAGGCTGTTCCATATACAGCTCTTCCTCCAAATCTCCATGCAAGAAGGCTGTTTTAACATCCATTTGTTCAAGCTCTAAGTCTTTATTCACCACCACCGACATTAGAACCCTGATAGAAGTATGTTTCACTACAGGGGCAAATATCTCTTGATAGTCGATTCCTTCTTTCTGTGTGAATCCTCTTGCAACCAACCTTGCTTTATGTCTCTTAGATTCAACACCAGGTATGCCAGGTTTAATTTTGAATAACCACCTGCAACCTATTACTTTCCTGTCTTTTGGCCTGTCTACCAAAATCCATGTTCCATTCTTGATTAAAGAATCCATTTCTTCTCCTATAGCTCCATTCCATAGAACCCAATCTTTGTCCTTCTGAGCATCATGAAGACATTGTGGTTCTTCTTCCACATTTAGTATCTCACATGTCATTAATGCAAATGCAAATTGAGTATAGTCCTTCATTTTAACCGGAGCTACAATTTTCCTTCGAGGTCTGTCTCTTGCAAGCTGGTAGTTTGTCAGACCAACTCTTGCAGGTGACTGAACTATTTCAGTGTCACCTGGTTCTTCATTAGACTCATCATCACTGATCTCTTCTTGTTCAGTGATTACTCCACCTTGCTTAGAACTCACCTGTTCTTTGACCAATTCTGTAATATCCTCAGAATTTGGAGTTATTGTCTCAGAGTCATTCTTTTCAGCCTCACTTATTTTTCCTTTTAAGTCTTTGTAGACTGTATCTTCTTGGAATACTACATTCCTACTGATGACACACTTCTCTTCATCCAGCAACCAAATCTTGTATCCTTTGGTGCCTGCAGGATAGCCTAAGAAAACTCCTTTCAATGCTCTAGGCTTTAATTTCCCCTGATCATGATGAACAAATGCTATAGATCCGAATCTCTTCAAGTGTTTGTATCCAGGCTTCTTGTTTAGCCACAGCTCTTCAGGGAAATTATGATCAATTGCTGATGCAAGAGACCTATTGATGATATAGGCTGCAGTAGCAGCTGCTTCAGCCCAGAAACTTTCATCTAAGCCAGACTCATTCAATAAGCATCTCACTTTCTCCATGATAGTACGATTCATTCTTTCAGCAACACCATTCTGTTGTGGTGTATAAGTGCATGTCCTATGCCTTTCAATACCATGGGTTTTGCAATAACTGTCAAATCTAGTATTACAAAATTCTAACCCATTATCTGTTCTCAAACACTTAACCTTTCTATCCACCTGATTCTCTACCAGTTCTTTCCATTCACAAAACTTCTCAAATGTTTCATCCTTAGTCTTGAGGAAGTATAACCAGACTTTTCTAGTCTTATCATCTATAATAGAGAGAAAGTATTGTTTACCTGATAAGGAGGGAGACACGTTTGACGATCCCCATAGATCTGCATGAACATAACTCAGAGCATCTACAGCATCATGCTTTCCCACATTGAAGCTTAGTCTTTTAGACTTTCCCATTACACAATGTTCACAGAAATCTAGTTCCTTGATTTCTTTACCATTCAACAGACCCTTACCAGCAAGAACTTTCAGGTTGTTCAGGCTCATGTGACCTAACCTGCTATGCCACAGGGCAGTTTTGCTCTTTAAATCCACAGCAGTACAACTTTCTGTCATTATTGTCTCACCATCAAGGATATACAATCCATTCATCAACTTTCCACATAGTGCCGTAATCTGATTCTTGAAGTACCTGACTTTACCTGCTCCACCTTGATGTTGGTACCCCAACTTGTCAAGTGTTCCTGTGGAGATTAGATTCCTTCTTAGATTAGGCACATACTTGACATTATTCAATACCTTGATGGATCCTCCGTGAGTATTGATTCTGATGGAACCTTGTCCCTGTGATTCTACTGAGTGATCATCTCCAAGTAATATAGTTGTGGATCCATTCTCTTGAAAATTACAGAACCAGTCTCTTCTAGACGTCATGTGTGATGTACACCCTGAGTCAAGAACCCATAGATCCTTAACCAGCTGATCATTCACACTTAGTGCTTCAGAGAATACCAGTTTCTCTGTGATGACCCCAGCTTCACCTTGTTCCTCACTTTCCATCTTCTTCTTTCTGGCAAAACAATCCTTTTTAACATGGCCCTCTTTCTTGCAGAACCAGCATGTAAGCCTAGTTTTGGAGTTTGACCTGCTCCTACCTCTGCCTTGTCCATTCTTCTGATTGTTCCTCACTTGTTGCCTACCTCTCTCTGTAGTATACAAGACTGTTGAAGGGCTTCTCTCAAGTTCTTGCAACTCATCCAGCTCTCTTTCCAACGATTTAGCAGAGGAGATAACATCTTGCAGTGACAATGCTTTATTCCCATACTTCAAAGTATGCTTCAACTGCGAGTACCTAGATGACAAACCATTCAAGAATAGAATTGCACGAACTTCTTCACCTACCACAATCTCTAGACTGCTTAATTCAGCAACAATCTTCAAGAATTCGTTCACATTCTCATTAATGGTCTTTGAATCACTCATCTTGAATGAGTAAAACTTAAGCTGTACATAGATCCGATTAGGAAGGGAGGTTTCCATGTATAGCTTGTTCAATGTCTCCCACATCTCAGCTGCAGTCTTACAGTGATCAATTTTTCTCAACACCGCATCACCAACATGAGCAATTATTCTATTCATTGCTTGTTCCGATTTCTCAATCTTGTCAAGATCTGGAACTTCCTTTGTTTGTGATGATTCCGTGACATTGTCACCCTCCTCAATCTTCTTTCCTTCAGCTTTAGTAAGAGGAACTGTCTTCGTCAATGAGAAATCATCAATGATACCTTTAAGCCCAGCTAAACCCAGATGAGCTTTCATCCTCGTCTTCCATAGCGAGAAATCGGAGTTCTCGTTAAAGACCTGAAACGAAGCCTTCATGATCGTAGTCGTACCTGTGTCGTTCGCCATAACCCTCAAGAACCTGGCTCTGATACCAATCTGTTACGATTTAATAACTTGTAACTCAACTTGATCTCAAGATCCTTTAGCTCAAAGCTTCACACAAAACTAATTGTTCAAAGATTCAAAGATAGAGATCGAAGAAGACGACACAAACAAATTGTTTACCCAGTTCGAATCATCGATATGATGACTCTACGTCTGGGGCTGGATTCAATCCAGCAATCCACTATATGAATCAAGTGTTATCCTCAAGCTCAAAACCAGAGCTGAAGAATCGATTACAAGAGAAAGAGATTGAGAAAATTTCTGTTACAAAAGAAAGACGAAGAAGAAGACCATTTATAGTCATCACCAACAACCGACTTAGTCAAAACCCTCTTGAACAAGCAGAGTCTTCTAATCCCATTGCAATTCTGATTTCTCCCTTCTTTAACCAATGCCAAACCGACATTTAACCAACCCCTTAACCAGCTAAACCAAGTCGACATCAAGCTTAACCAGAAGAGTTGGATCACACCTTCACATTATATTTTAAAAGTCTAGCCGAAGCTCCTCTTGCCTGGGCTCATGGTCGGCCTTGTTGTTAACCCTTTTTATGTGGTCTATAAAATGTTTTTACAACTTGTGTTTTGAAATTGAAGTACTTATTAATAAATATTATCTACTATAATGACAACTCTTCTTGAGCAATTCTGAAAGTTTATATAATATATATGATCACTGGAATAGCATTTTATAAAAATGGTCATAAGAAACAAATGTATGTTTCGATTGCCTAATAAAATGCGTCAAGTATCGTGACGAATGAAGTTTGAATGTCGGTCCGTAGGTTCTTAAGGACAATCAAAATTCTTGCAAGGAGTCTCCCAGCAATACCCTAGATCACGATCACACAAAGTTCCAAATTGAATACGACTTTAGAAGTGAAGAAGTGAAGAAGATGAAGTAAAAGTCCTGTTTCTAACTACCTTGTTACAACATGAAGCAACAAAACATTTGGTTTCGTTTATATTAGGAAACCAAATTTAAACCAAGACTCTTTAAATTCTTTAATCAGTTTCAATCAGGGCCGGCTCAATTATTTTGGAGTCCCTGTACAAATTTTAAAAATTGGTCCTTTCTTCATAAAAATAAAATTAAAAAAATGGGCCTTTTTCATGTTAGAAAAATCTTAAAAATTGGCCTTTTTCATATTAAAGAAAATATTTGGGTTTTTCTCATGCTAAAAATATCTTAAAATTTTTTAAAATTACCATTTTTTCTTACTAAAAAAAAATTTGGACCCTTAAATTTACCCCAAAAAAATTTGGCCTTGTACATTTGCTCCACAAGCACACCCTATACGCCGGCCCTGGTTTCAATTGAACCAATGTCCCCAAGCTACATGTTATACCATGCAAATCTGTTCTTTGTAAATTGTCTTAAACCTTAACTTCTAGTTCCACACCACTCACCATAACTCTGATTCTCACCCAAAACCAGAAATAAACTTGTACTACTGCCAAAGGCTTATGAAGCCCAACAACAAATATTGGCCCACATAACAAGCCCAAAGCTCACACATAGCATCCACGTGGCACGTAGTGATTTTTTCTTATTAACAAGCTTAGTTGTTCTTTTACTGTAATTATTTTCTGTTCTTTTCCAAAAAAAGATATAGAGGCTGCGAGATGTGAAAGAAAAAAGTGAAATTGTAAAAGAACACGTGCGTCTTCCAAAATCTGTCTTAAGGGTTATAATATTCAAACCTTTGATCTCTATGATAATTGTCCAACCTTTTCTTTTTTACTTTGTGCTTTGAATGGTCAAACAAACATGGACTACCAACAGTAAATGGTGAGCTACTTTTGTTTTCCTATTTGAAAATGATTAATAATTGGCAAATGGTTTCAACTTCAAACCTTGGAGAATAATCATCAAACACGTTTGCGCTTATTGTTACCTTCTACAAGGATTAAAAAGTTTGACCAAAATTCATATGAATATTCACTGACGTCCCAAAACAAACCATGGAAATTAATTTACTTTCCACTAAGCCAAGGAAGCAAAAAAAAAAAAAAAATAGCAATATACGTCATAAGTTATATCCACGCAATTGGTATTTATTCAATAAAAGTATAAAACCAACAAGAAATGGTATTTATTCACCATGCAATCGGTATTAACCATATCTCCCAATAGTGACATCAACATCTTTATTCTTTGTTTGCAGGAATGGAACGAAGAACCGATTCAAGCTATTATACTTCTCTTTTTTTCCAACGTGTAACTAGTCAATAAAAATCGATGGTCCAGAGACAAACTCGTATATACAAAATTCGAAAAAGACTTGTAGTGTGTTTAAGAGCCAATCTAACAATTTTATATGTGTGGATTCAAAGATAGTAGACTTTGATTGATCAATTCTGTATTTATTATAGCACGGATAAAATGACGTTAGACAAAAAGAAAAACGTAAACCTCATATGACGTTCGGATAAAAGAAAAACGTAACACGTATGTGACGTCATTCTAGAGATTCATTCGTTTGTAATAATCTTCCACAATCCCATTAGTAAAAATTCTGTAATAATCTTCCACAATCCCATTAGTAAAAATTCTGTGTTCGTACGTCGGTCCATGCATCGTTTTTTTTCTTCTTCTTTTTAATCTACTTCAATAAATTGTGAAAAGCAGAAGAATGAGTAATTGATTCTTACGTCAGATCACCAATAAGTCTATAATTTACTAGAAAATGTTTATTAATGCGCATTTTTGAAGCACTTTCAATAGTATACGTTCTTGTATATATCTAATCCTTATCCATATATATATATATATATATATATATATATATATATATATATATATATACATTGATTATTACTCGTGAAAATCAGTTAATAATCTTGAGAAAATTGCCTTTAGATATATGCATATCTTTTAAGAAATTATAAGATTATGGGTACATATATAAAACATAATGTTACAAATGTAATTATGTAAAATGCCTAATCCTTACGTATCGTCTACGACACTACCCATCTTTAACGATTAGCAGCGGGCCGCCTCTTCGTCTTTGACTTCATTGTCTGCCATAAATATGTCTATATATTTTAGACTAAACTTTAATATGTTTTCACTAAATATCTTAACAAAGTCCAATCAATTATCAAACAAAAAGAGAGGAAAAAAAAACCTTCTTCTTTTGGTATTCAGGTGGATTGGTCTGTCTTACAACAAGATTCCACAAACAACTAGGAATATGGAGGGATATGATAATGGGTCGTTGTATGCTCCGTTTTTGTCGTTGAAATCTCATTCAAAACCGGAGTTGCATCAAGGCGAATTAGAAGAGGGCTCAAAGGTTAGATCAGAAGGTTGTTCGAGAAGCGTGGAGTCGTCGAAAAAGAAGGGGAAGAAACAAAGGTATGCGTTTCAGACAAGGAGCCAAGTGGATATTCTTGATGATGGTTATCGATGGAGGAAATATGGCCAAAAGGCCGTCAAAAACAACAAGTTCCCTAGGTTCTTCTTCAATTCTTCCTTCTTAATTATCCGTTGTTTACAATTGCTATATATATATTTTCTAATATTGAACATATATAAAGAATGAGATAAGAGTTAGACATAGTATGCTTTAGCCAAACTCGAATCAACCTAGCTCCAACTAATGTATATATATGTATCACTCACATAAGCCCTAGATTGATCTTAATTAGTACTAGTTTGCATATATGGTTTGATTAATTTATCGTTTTCATCTTAGCGAGATACAGGATCTATTTGTTTCTCTATCTAATAATTAATCAACATTTAAATATACTTTTGGTCAACAAATCATAGAAATATGCTTTTGTGTGTGAAGAAATTTGATGATTAGTTACTCTTCTAAAAGATTCCATGAATATATATGTATTCGATTCACATCTAGTCTAGACTGATCTTAACTAATTAATTTGGATATGGAAATTGATTTGATTAATTTCTTTTTATATTTATTTTGCTAGTCTATCTAACAATCAGGGTAGTCAGTGATTAAAAATGAAAGTCGTCTTTTGGTAAAAAAATTTTAAAATTTGGATTTGGGAACAAATATGATAGTTAATTACTCTTCTAAGAGATTCAAAAACATTTATTTTCATATCGAGAAGTGAAGTGTTTTGAAATATAACTAATGGTTTATACATATAAATGAGCAGGAGTTACTATAGGTGCACATATGGAGGATGCAACGTCAAGAAGCAAGTGCAAAGGTTAACAGTGGACCAAGAAGTGGTCGTGACAACCTACGAAGGAGTGCATTCGCATCCCATTGAGAAATCCACCGAAAACTTCGAGCATATTCTCACTCAAATGCAAATCTACTCTTCTTTCTAATTGTTTTCTCAAATCTTTTATACCTTAATTTGGAGCCTATAATTCTTAGAGCTCATGTTGTAAATTATTAATAAAAATTAGAGTGTATATATTTTACGTGTGTTGAAACAAACTCATGCATGTGATCAACTGGAGTTTGTATCCTAATAATTTCTATTAAAGTTTTCAAAATTGAGCGTAATTTATTACTGACATAAGCATATAATATAATACACAAATTAAATCCTAACAACGGTAAATAAAAATATTATTTCAGTAATTTGAGAAACAATAGTTAGGCGTTAATTAGATATGTCATAGTCTCTAACCACCCACTGAAAGTTGTAAGAAAACTACGAGGTATTTTGGAATCTGAAAGTTAGTTGGATGAATGTCAAGAAAGTAAAAAAAAAAAAAAAACAATGGAGAAAGAAAATGACTTACAATTCTTAAAATTAAATTTGTAACAAAATAAACCCATTTTTCTATGCAATTCTGCTATCTGCATTGATGGAATTGAACAGTGATAAGGTCACAGACTCAGTCCTTCAGCATCAGTTCTTGAGTAATCCGCTGTCTTTTTCTTACAACACAACAATATATTTGCATGTAAGTATGTAACCAGCTTCGTGTAAATCTATGTAACTGAGCCTGAAACCTTTACTTTCAATATATAAGATGGAAACCACTAATTCTAATGGATCCCATCTGGATTTAGATTCAAAATTTGGACAAAAGCTTAACAATTCAACATTCAGTTGCTAACACAAAAACAGGAGTTGCTAATTTGATCTAAACTGTTCCATAAACTTATTATTACCATGCTCCAAAAACTTAGCCTTTTTGACTTACAAAACATTCAAGAATCAAAAACCAAGAAGATACTGGAATCTAAGAAGTTTGGATCTTTAGATCCGAGCGGATTCTGCTTCCATATACTTACAAATCCTCTCCATAACCTCTCGTCCTTTAACGCTATTCTGCATGAATTTCTCGGCGCACTTTTGTTCAACTTTCTCAGCCATTGAGGCCAGAGCCGACAAGGGTTTGATCCGAATGCTTGTCTCCTGGCTACAAACAGTCCAGGCCGACGGATTTTCTGGATGCGGATCATATCTTATCCTCTCCTCCACTTCAATGAACTTTTTGAGACTAATGTTCTTTGTTGTTAGCTGGAAAACGAAATAGTCAGACGTCTTTCTCCACTGGTATACCAGCTCAAATGGTATATTAACTAATCCAAAAACACTCATCTATGGATATTGTTTTAGCCTTCCAACTACTAACAGATACTTCATGCCATGCTAATCAATTTCCAATCAAACAGATCACAGCAAAACTAAAACCAGTTCCTTATCTTACATATTAGGCAACTTCTTACTAGAACTAATCCTTCGATCACCAGCTCTAATGCTTGCTATATAAGCTAATCTAATCACTCATCAACGGTTGTTTATGCCATGTAAACTACTAATAATCAAGCTCCCTCATTTACAAATTTAAATCTTTACAGAAAAAAACATAGAGAAAAGTCGATGGTACCTGCATAGAACGTGATTTGCCATCCACAACAGTTGATTCAACACAGTGACAAATGTCTTGGCCAATGATCCTGTGGAGAAACCATGGACCAGGAGCATGGATGGTGAGAGCACGTGTGGTGTGGAGTTTCCCAGTCTCAGTGTCAAGTTTACGGTTCAAGGTATCGACTTCAAGGATATGCGAAAGGATGCGTTTGTTTTCAGGGTCTGCAAACTTCCTCCATGAGGCAGCACTCACCCGCTCCCACGGATGCTTGTAGACATGCTCTTGTCTGTATGCTTTTACCATCAAGAATCTAAAAACCAACAATCAAATATATATTTGAAGAATGAATAGCACGGAACAACATGACAAGATTAATTAAACCCAAATCATGAATGTTTTCTGTGAATACATGAAACTGTAAACGAGAAATTTTATTACAACAACAACAAGTAAAAGGATTTCTCAGACAAGATGATAACTAGATCCAACCAAATGATTTGGTCTACAAAACATTGATTTTAGCTATGAGGAATACTAAATTTCAATAAACAAAGAAGAACAACACAACAATTTGGAGAATTTTAAAATTGATCTAATTACGGAAATTATAATTCCAAATTCGGGTATATATCCTTCAACGATTCCTACATCGGCTTCAAATCAAAACGCAATTTAGACACACGAGACAAGAATGACAGTTTCTGGCACTGAGCTAACAGAAATTGGAGGAAACAGATGAAGAAAGAAACGCACTTTAAGAGTTGACTCGGTGCTAATCGAGATTGGGAGGAAATTGTGAAAATTGGGAGGAGAGAAGTACCTTGAGAGGTCGGCAAATTCAAGATCTTGGTGAGCTCGGAGAAGTAATACCCCAAAAATGGAGGACGTGACGAGAGTAAATAGAGGAAGCAAATCAATGGCGGTGTTATAGAGAGAGAGACTTGCGGCTTATGTTTACGAACCACGATGCTACTCTCTCGTAGACGGCACAAGTTTTTGGGCCTTTATAAAAGCCCTATTCAGAGAGCTCATTCATTATTGGGTTTTATTTGTGTTAAGCAAAAACCCATAAATTATTGTCATACTCTGTGACTTTTTTTTTTCCTTTTTTTACTGTGCTACCATGTTTTTCTCATTTTCTTACATACATACACCTAATTTTATTCCTTTGCTTAGATTATGCAAAGTATGCAACTATGCATGCAGCAAAAAAAAAAAGGATTAGGCAAAGCATGGATATCCAATGTGCATTGGTTTTTGGTGAAGTTTCGTTCAAACATTTTCAACTCAAGGGACAAAAACCAGACATTGTGTTACTGTTTCAAGGCATTCAAGATCTGAAGGTAACAAGAAGATTTCTTGTTGCAGTTAATATTACACATTTTGAGTTTGATTTTTCTTAAGCAACTTTATATGCCGCTTTAGAGCCCTGCTTTCTCGACCATTTGTAGCCGTTTGCAAAAGAGTCATTGATAAGCTAACTTTGGTATTATTGAGTTAAGCAGTTTATATAGCAGTAACAAAATACAGACCGGTTATCAAAAGAAAAACAATTTTACCTAAATAAAATAAATCAACTACTTCAAACCGGAATCCAGTTTTATGTTTTATACGACGGTTGGTGGGCTAGCTTCGACCGGCCGGGTGAGAATATCAGTGATGTAACTCCGGATTTCAGGTATAATTTGCTTCACAAACTTTGCAAACCTGCGTTAGATAAATCAATCAAAACTTGATGAGTAAAAGGAAGTTAAATTTCCCAAAAAAACTGTTATTAACGATGTAATGATTTTGCATACCATAATTGAGAACTGAGCTTAGTGAAGTGCTCAAGAACAAAGAGCGTGCAAGCTCTTCTTAAGGCTGTAGCATTGAATGTATCTGCTAACTCATACATTTCTGGTATGTTATCCAGACAGATTTCCTGCACAAGTAAAGTCGATTTTATTAAAACACACAGATAGATTAGTCGCTCTGCCGGGAAAAAAAAATTAAGATCTCGGTTTTGCGTTTGTTACCTGTGAAATTGTGTATTCACATTGACGTTTGAGACCTTGGAGAAGATATTGATCAGCTGCTACAAGCAGATCTTTAGCCAAATGTTTGGTGATGTTAATTCTTCCTGAGTAAATGAACCTCATCATAAGCTCAAACACTTCCCATCTTATATTTGGGATCTCCACATTTTGAGCATTGCGTTCCTATAACCAATTCACAAGTTAGTTGACTGATTATAGCATGATGAGATAAATTACCACAATCGTAATTCAGAAGCTTACCTTGTAAAGACCATCAAACATTGCACGAAATATATCAGAGGAAGCTACCAAGCAAATCTTGTGAGCATAGAATTGTTTACCTAAAATATGCCATGGAATTAGTCAGTGAAAAAATGTTATCACAGGTGGACTATATAGAAACATAAATGGGGTTAGATGTTATACCACCAATTAGGAATGTGACATCAGACAGAGTAGGGTTGTTCACGAATTCTTCACCCAAAAACACCTTCAGTATAACAATCAATAACAAGTCAAGACCTCAAATCAGAAATTATTTGATGCTTGAAAGAAGAAATGAAGATTTTTTACCTGTTGGGTGGGTGAAGAAGGAGCTGAATCCTCCGGTGCAAAGGATGTAGCCTTTTTAGCTAATTCGTATAAAGCACATGAACTATATCTCTGCTGCTTGATGCTTGAGAAATAGAGAAGCTCCAACAAAAACTCTACTCCTGCATTAGTAATACGTGTATAGATCAGAAACAACAAACCAACAGAAAAGTTTATTAGAAAAAGAAATTCTGAATATGAGATGTTTACCATTGTTATCAATGAAAATTAGTTTTCCATCTTTAGGGTCACAAAGATGTGCAAGAGCCAGAGCAATTCGTATTTGTATAGTCTTCTCTGCGGTTCTCATTAGGTACAATAATTGGTTTAGTACCTGAGAAGGTTGAGACATCATGGGATTAAAACCATCGCCAAACTTAATTGAGAACCAGAAGTTCTAACAGAAATAGGTACTCACAGGTCCGTGAATCTTGTTCTGTAGCCTCTTCAATGTCCGAACCACACAATCTCTAGTCGGCTGCAAATAGATTACTTACAATTAGAGTTTGAAAATCCTATTAGATTAGTTTTGCATATATAAGCAGCCAAATGCATACTTGGACAGAAAAGTTGTCATCTTGAAGCTTTTGAATACCTCCAGCCTTTACGAAATCTGCTACGTTTTCCTATTGACGGGAAAATTAATTAAGCACTCATGGTATGTCAAGTAAACAAAAAGTATAGCTGTATGTAAAAATATTCATTGCGAGTCTAGTTTACCTCGTTATCTGCAAGGCCATACAAAGCAAAGGCAGCATTGTGTTGCACAGACCCCGTTTTCACATCAAGAAGATTTAGTAATGAGATGATGCCTCCTCTATGTGCAATGCCAGCTTGATTGTGTGCGTCCTGCAAAATTCAAAACATAAAACTTTTGTTCTTATCACAAAAGGTCTGATTTAACGATCAGCTATAAAGAGTCAGATTCCAGAAGCAACAAAAACATCAAATGCTAATTCAGAAACATAAATACCTGAGCCAAACGACCAAGAGCAAAAGCTGACATTTCCACGACCTGCTCATCTGATGATTCAAGCATCTTAATCAGTGGTGTAATGGCACCTCTCTGGGCAATGTGCACCTGCATGATCATGTTGCCAGTTATGTTTAATATGTTCTTTCTAGTTTGAATCCACCCAGTTATATCGTTAAAAACCCCTAGTTTGAGTGAATATATGCTAAGATTATAGTGCAACAAGAAAGAGACAAGCCCATACCTTGCAATCTGAATCAGGCGCAGCAAATTGACCTATTAATAATGCTGCTTCTCTCTGTGTTTCCAAACAAGTGGAGCTGTAGCAGATATCATGGAAAACAGTTACAAAACATATTTCAGATTTTCGAGAGTTAGCATGTTTTAGCAGAAGTAGAAAGATAGTAAAACAAGCATACCTAAGTAGACTAATTACTGGTTGTAAGGCACCAGCACGGATAACCTCTTTCTTGATGTCAGGAGATGAGTGGACAAGATTTCCAATTGCCCCAATCTGAAAAGTCCAAAGTACATTAGAAAGAACTGAACAAAGCAAACAAATTGCAACAATCTAAAGCAAGATGAAGAACCAACCGCTTCCCCGTGCACAGAAGAATCTTTTGATTGAAGCATCAATACAAGCGTGGGTAAAGCATTCAATTCCACAATCTACACAGTTGCTTATTATGTGAGAAACATGCCTCTCATAAGCCTAACCAATACATAATCACAGTAAAAACATACTTGGGTCTTGTTCTCGTCGTTTCTAAATGAAATTGTTCGCAATGCTCCTGCTGCAGCCCTCTGTACTTTAACATCCGGAAAATTTAGAAGCTCAACAAGTGGTGGAATGCCACCTTCAACCCTGTAAAGAATTTGTAAAAGGTGTCAAGTGAAAACAGCTAGTCATTACCATAACCAATAAGGATCATCAGCTATTAGTACCTTATATTTGTTTTAATCCTTGGATTGTCATGAGCAATGTTAGTGATTATATCAGCGGCTCTCCTAATAGCAGCATTAACAAACATGCATCCACCAGGACCACCACATATCACCCGTCTCTTCAACAACTTCACGGTGGGAACTATGGCTCCAGCATCCACAATGAGCTGCTGGTAACCAGGCTATTTAACAGAGAGAGCAAACATCAGTAAATCGCCCATTTCAAAAATTCTAATGATAACTTCCAACAGAGATTGAAACTACACAACTTCATCAAAAAACAGCGAAAGAAGGTTAACCTGAATCGCAGCAATAAGTCCAAGAGCAATAGCACAATCTCTCTCTAGCTTATGATCGCAAGAGTTGGGAACATCCCCGCCAACTTCCAAAGGCCACGGGCATTCCAGATATTTCACCAGAGCAGGGATTGCTCCATTTTCCACGATGATTTCCACATTTTCGTCTATACAAACAGATACGAATATAAATTAAGCCAAAAAAAATAACACTACTAGGTCTCGCCTCTGCTGAAATCAAATAACTATGAGCTACAGCAAAAATGCGAGGTAGAATCCAAAATCAATGTAAATCCATCGGATCAAAATTGCTAAGTAGCACATAAACTTGAGCATCTCGAAGACTAGCAAGCAAAAAGAGTGAATCGAGTTCGATATAACCACCGATTAGAGGATAGATGAAGAAGTACGGTACCGATTTTAGCTAAATCGGCGATATCAGCAGCAGCTTCGTTGACAGCCTCGCGATCAAAATCAGGATCTGAGAAGCAGGAGTTAAGAACCTCGACGTGACGGCGGATGGCGACAACGAGATCTAGGTGTTCGTCATCAACATCAATAAATTGCGTGACGATTGGCGCTACATCTGTGTTCGGACTGAGTTTTCGCTTCAAGTTTCTGGCGGCGAGGCACGTTGTTCGCTGGCGCTTGGGGTTCTCCATTGGCGGATGGTTTGAGATCACCGGCGCAGTCGAAGATCTGACGGAGAATTTGAGCGCTGCTTTGAACGATTTTGAGATTATCATTGGAGTAGAGAGAGCTTTTTCTTTATAATACCAAAGCGTATTGGCGGTTCTGTGAAATTTTGTTTTCATTTTAGGAGCCAAATTGAATTTTTCCCTCGTAGTCGTTCCACTTGGAGGGAATTTATTATTTTTTTCCATTTTTTGTTTATTTTTGGTCAAAAACGCTTTAAAGAGATTTTCCACATTAAAAATCCTTCTTTAAAGCATTAATTCATTAAAAAAAGCTAGTATTAAAAAAAATCCTGCACACATATGGTGAAATTTATCATTTGATATCTTGTCCCGTTTACCGCGCAAATTTGAATATGTAAAAAAAAAGTTTAATCTAGCTTTCGGATATATACTAAAAAAAATAATTCATCGAAAAACAGTTTTGGATTCGGATATCTTGAATTTAATGACCACATATTTAATATAGATCTGCAAAATTTATGAAATATTGTTTTACATGTTTTTGTAAACGTGATCAACACGTTTTTCTATCTAGTTAAAAAATGTTTTTGATGGTTTCAGATGTCAAATTTTCAGTTTACCCGACAGTTGATCTCGTGTTTACCTCATTGATGCACAAGCCATTTATCATTACAAGTCCAAAAGAAACCTAACAAACCTCGATGCAATGATGAAATCAAATATGAGAATCATGGTCTTATTTCCTCTGAAATTTCAAGTTTGTGAAATAATTGAAAAGAATATGTTATATGCACTCAACAAGAAGGTGTAACTCGCATGTAATCAGATATCTTGATTTTAATGACCATATATGCAAAATATATCCACTAAATATATGAGAGAGGTAAGCTTTAATCTCTTTTCATCAAAAGCCAATTCGCTAGGGATATTGCTTGTAGTGTGACAAAGGAGGGATGTTTTAATTCGTATATGGCGTTAGGAGGTCTGTCGTTGCTTCAAGATCGGATTGAGAGGGAGCTTTCAGCGGGTTGACGAGGATGCTTTGTAGTTCATGTTTTTGGTTTTTTCGTTTTTTGCTCTGTTTCAATATGCTATGTTTTCTGATATCACATTTATTCAATAAAATAAAACGTGAATATATAGATATGTATATAAAAATATAAATATCAAAGATTATTTTATATTTTTTGTAAATCTATATAGAAAATTTATAAAAAACAAAATAACGTGATCAACACGTTTCTTCGCTCTAGTTAAATTTCTCTTTTTGATGGTTTCAGATACGAAATCTCGAGTTTGCCTAATTGGTTCACAAGCCATTGATCATTATTAGTCCAAAAGAAGCCTAACAAATCCCAATGCAAAGTCGAAATCAAATATGAGAATCAGAGTTTTATTTCTTTCAAAATTTCAAATTTTGAAAAACAGTTATCTGCACTCACCAAGAAGATGTAGCTCTCATGTAACAGTTGATTTCCTATTATCACGATTCGGGAAGGAGATAATTTAACTCAAGATCTATTTATTCATAAATTATTTTGCTATTGGTAAACCATTCAAACAATTTGTTGGAGCAGCCTGTTCCGGCTCCTGTTAAAGTGAAATGGGATCCTCCTCCACATGAATGGTTAAAATGTAATGTTGGATCATCATGGGACAGGACTGGAAGAATTGGAGAAGCTGCGTGGGTTCTTAGAAATGAGTTTGGAGATGTCTTGTCTCATGCTAGAAGGTCCTTTGCAGAGGTAAATAGCAAACTGGACGCTAGTATTGTTTGTTGGCAATGGGCTTTGGAGAGTATGAAAAGCCTAAATGTTGACAAGATAATTTTTGGTTCTGAGGACAAGGAACTCATAGGTGCTGTTTTAAGACCACCTGCTTGGCCCTCTTTTAAGTTTCATGGCATTGATCTCTTAAGGAATTTTTTGGTTTGGAAACTGGTTGGTGCAGAAAGGAGCTCAAATCTTGGAGCCCATCTAATAGCTAGAAGTGTAACAAAAGAGGATCGCCGCCAATCGTACGTAGCAACCGGGTTTCCTCTATGGTTAAAACATCTTTTTGAAGAAGAAAGTAGTATTGCTTAGTGTAATACTCATTAGGGTTGATCTACAATGATTGTCTTTGATCCGTTACCCATTTTTCGTATGTTTACTCGTAATCATAAAATATATATCAATCTTTCAGTGAAAAAAAAAAAAAACCATTCAAACAATTCATTTTTTACCATTGCAATAGTAAAATTTAAATTTGAATGTGTAAGAATCTTAACTTAACAAACGACCAAATTAACATGTATAATACCAGTTAGATTGTGTGAAACAAAAATTGTCCCAATCCCTTTTCTAGATGAAAAAAAATAGTATTAAAAAATGATATTTTCATATATTTTATATGAATATTCTTCTTCTTTTCTATATCAAATCCCAATCCCTTATTGGCTTATTTGGCATCTTTCGGAACAAACTGCTCCATAAACCTCTAAACTTTATGTCATATATATTGTTAACTTGCGGTCAAAAGATTATTTGGCAATGGATATATCATGGGTATCTATTTGAGTTTTTTTTGGTTGGTTAGTGGTTATCTGCTAGAGTTAAGTTTAATAAGATTGCATTATGGATTTCATTGTGCGATTACAATAAACCTTTTGTAACTCAAGCTTAAGTTTTGAAGAGTTTAAACGAAGCTGCAATTAATTACCTTGGGAGTGATTATAGAGCTTAAGGATACTTGATGATTCCAGATCTAAAACTTGCAACAACATTAACGAAATCCATAAAAAGGGTGCATGTCTAAGAATAGTCATTTCAAACAAGAAGTACAGATTCTTCTCCTCGAAATTACGCCTCGCTACCGGAACCACTACTCTGAGGGCCACCTGAGGTCGAGTTCGACGCCTCTTGCTGGTTTGCTGCTGCTGGATCTACCGCCGCAACTTCCGCTGGAACTGGCTGCAACAGATCTACAATGATAGCCGTATGGTATGATTAATCACCCGAGTCCGCACCGCTTGAAGGTGTTGTGGTAGAAGAGCATTCTGAGAGTACTCCAAAAGGGCATTCCAGTTGTCTGTGGTTGTATCTAGCAATTCATTAGCCTCTAATACTAGCTCTGCAATTACATCACCCATGCTCACCTGAGAATCAAACCAAATTAAGTGCAAAGATTGCAAGCTGAAAATCAACAATACCTCAAAGAAAGACCCAAACCCTAGACAGCGAGAGAACAATGGAAATCAGCTGCATTTGCTTAATTAATCTTGCTAAGAAGAAGGATACTGCCAAATTTAACAAAACCAGATGAGACCTAGTGACAGCTAAACTATCTGACGTTTCTATGGAGGAAATCGAGAACAAATCGATGGCAGAAGCTACGGAACTAGAGAAAACCAAAGATGCTCCACAAAAAAATGATGCGAAGCACAACGATCATCTTGACTTCGTGAAAGGAGAAGAATACACGAAACACCATGAAAGAGGAAATGAGAGCTTACCCAGGGAAAAACTCGCGTTGAATATCTGACGAATTGCAGACACCAAAATGCTATAAATGTGGAAACCCTTAATCATGAAATGAAGAATGTCTGTTTTACTTGAATTAAAGGCCTGACTTTACCTGTTTGGACCCATGATTATCTTTATCCTTGACAGGATACTAGCTGGATGCAATATGAACCGGAAAATAGACCGAAATAAACTCGGTTAATTATTAACCAACTATTGGACGCTTTGGTGTTAGACAGTTTGTAGTAGGCCTGGGCTTTCGGTTATCTGTTGGGTCCATTCGGTTTTCGGTTCTTTTGGTTTTAAAATTTAGTATCCATTCGGATATTTTGGGTTTCAAAATTTAGTATCTATTCGGTTATTTTGCTTAGGATATTTTCGAATATTTCGGTTATTTTTGACCGTGGGTTTAAGTTCTTTAACTACATTCGGTTATTTTAAACCGAACCGTGGGTTTAAGTTCTTCGGATATTTTCGGATATTTCGGTCCGATTAAGTTCTTTAACCGTGGGTTTAATCGCAACTTCCCGAAATCAGACTTGGTAGGCCGGGGCTGTTATTGGGCTCTTGGTTCGAAAACTTCATTTCTTCGTTATTATTTTGATGCTTGCTTAAGTGGTTTGTTGCTTCAGTGTATGTACTGAAATTCGAAGTAATGCATTGTTGTGACAAAAGAAAATGACATGATATCCGTTTATAGCACACATATGAAAGTGAAAAATCTTGTTCACACGATACAAAAAATGAGTAATAAATATCTTCAGGTACTCTCTCATTCGTAATGGGTGGACTAATGGGCTTAATCTTAAAACAAGCTCGGCCATGTTTTTCCCAAAATAAATGGGCCATTGTGGGATACGTTCCGGCCCGTGCCAACCATAACATCCGTATATGTAACGATGCTCCGTGAAGATGTAGAGTTTGCTCACGAACATTACCAGGTGGGAATCTCGATTCTGAGACCTTTCCTGCACAAGTTTGTTCTTGTTGTTTTTTTGTACCAATTGTGTTTGTTGCTCCTTACGCGTAACTAATTTATATAATTGTTGATGTTTAAATTTTAGGGTTTCGTTTTGGGGATTTCAGATCTGAAGCAATTAGGGATGGTTCGTGATAATAATAATCCCGGAAGTTCCTCAAGATCGAGAAGGCCATACCGTAGTTTCCCAACCATATTATATGAGATGGTGGACGATCCTTCAACGGATTCAATGATCTCGTGGAGCGAGAGCGGCAAGAGTTTCATCATTTGGAATCAACCTGAGTTTTGCAATAATGTTCTTCCCAAATACATACTAAGAAACGATATGTCAATTTTCAAGACCTTCGTAAGTTTGTTTTTTTTTTTTTTTTTCACTTTTGTTGGTGGTTGAATAAATTGAAGGAACCAATATGTGGATCTTCCTAATGTTGTAGGGGTTTAGAAAAGTTGACTCTGAGCGATGGGAATATGCAAATGATGATTTTGTAAGAGGTAAACCTGAGCTTACGGCGGAGATACAGAAACGGTTCATGGCAACTGTACCTCCTGAAGTTTTTGTGTGTAAGAATGCAGCCAAAGCAGCGAGAGACATGGAGAGAGTCAGAGCTGTAGCAATGGCTATGAAGGAGAGAGCTTTAGCAAAGAATCTATCTAACCTCACTTTATGATTTCATCACTCTTCTTCTTCTTCTTCTTTCATTTGTTACCACCATTTCAATAGTGAAAGCCTCCAAGGAACATGCACATGAAGAGAAATCGCATGTGAGAAGGGGAATTTCTAATCCTACTTTAAGGATCCCTTGTCCTTCATGACCTATCTAATAGACCGGATGAACATTTCACTAAATCAATCAACACGTCTTCAAACAAAACCAGATTTCCATATGAAGAGAAGTCGATCCGATCGTCGTCTAACGTTTTTAAGGAGAGAAATTAATTGTGCATATGAAAATAAGAAATGCACTATAGTGGTTACATTAGAAGCTGGCATGAATCGCGTTACTGTGCAAACAAATCGATTGCAGAAACTACGGAACCAGAGAAAGCCAAAAAATGATGCGAAGAACAACGATTATATGCAAAATAAAAAACAGAAACGAAAAGCCATCATCATCGTGACTTGGTGAACGATCGACGTTAAAGGAGAAGAAGAAGAAACGAAACATCATGAGAGAAAATGAGAGCTTACCCAGAGTTTTTCTCTCTAGACGAATTGCAGAGACCAACAAAACAAATGCAATTATTGTGGAAAGAGTGTTCTTTTACTTGAGACATGCCTTGCGTCACCTGTTTGGGCACACGATTATTTTTATCCCTAACCAGAATAATGTACAAATCTGCGTGGCCTCCAATAGACCGGTCAATTTGATCAACCGGAAATCAAAATAGACCGAAATTTATTCGCTTTTTGGTCAGGAAATACCAATGCATAGACCGAATTAACAATAATAATTGTACACCTTTGTAAGTTTTCTACTTTTCATTTTTTTTTTGATAAGATTAGTTAAGTAAAGGAAACTACTGTCTTTGATCTTCATGCAATATAGGGGTTTAGAAAAGTTGAGTCTGATCAATGGGAATATGCAAACGATGATTTTGAGAGAGGTAAACCTGAGCTTACGGAGGAGATACAGAAGCGCTTCTTGGCTAGTCTATCCCCTGAAGCTTTTGTGTTTAAGAGATCTGCAGAAGATGCCAGAGTCATAGAGAGAACCAGAGCTTTACGAATGGCTATGAAGGAGAGAGCTTTAGCTAAGAATCTATCTAACCTCACTTTATGAGTTCATCACTCTTCTTCTTTCCATTTTGTATCAATGACAACCCCTTACTGGCTTTGTGAGAGATAATGAAATTTGGCTTTCAGTGCCTAAAAAAGACTATGATTCTTTAAACATTTTTTTGGTAATAGCACAAGACAATTTGATTCTTGATTAGTTTTGTGTGTAGTAGTAAGTAACTTTGATTGGTTTTGTATGAAGAAACTTTGAAAGACAGATGAAGATTTAGTTATATCTGGAGTTTATGGATTTCAGGCTACCAATGCTTTTATACAACTTAACAACAATATCATGTGTAGAGGAAGAACAATATTTTGAAGCTTGCCCATTTTGCAATTTCATGTTTGGATATATGAGCCACTCATCTTGGGATTGTTTAGCCTGGTTTTACTAAAATCTTGTTCTAATGTTCATTTATCTCCCCTTCCACTTTGGATTAACAACATTAGTCTTCACTTCACGAAACTATTCTTAGTGATGAGGTTCACGTTTTGTCGTTTATGGTTTGGAATAATTTCCCTGCAGTTTTTTTTTTCTTAAAGAAAGAAAAAAAAAAAACGGTATTCGACGGGAACTTGTAATGATTGGAGCTCGCGTCTTTTGTATCAGCACGACAGCACTACAAAGATCATCAATCTTCTTCTTCCCCAAGATCCCGACCCGACCCGTTTTCAGATTATTATCACCCGCAATCGTCGCCATGAGCACCACCAGCAAAAGCCAAGAGGAACTCGATTCCATTTTCAAGCAGAAACGGGTCGTGCGCTCCACTGTCCGCAAATCCCTAAAGGCCATGGACCCTTCTCTCCGAACCCAACAAGGTTCAATCTTTTTTTCTTGTTTCCATTTTTCTTGTTCTATTTTCGAAACTAATCTTGGATTACATTTGATTGTAGATGAGTCCATTCAAAAGACTGTTCTTGAAGCTCCCTGGTTCAAATCATGTAAGAGATTGTGTGCTTACATTAGCTGCAAGCCTCTCAATGAAGTCGACACTTCTAAAATACTCTCTGAGATTCTGCAACATCCTGGTACACCTCTCTTTGAAATTTCATTCCGAGTCATGAGATTGATATAAAAGGAAGCCCTTTACATTGTAATCACATGTCGCTGTATTGCTCAACCACAGAAGGAACTGATAAGTTTGGGAACCGGGATAAACCAGTAACAAACCAAACTTAAAGAACATAATTGTAACATACGGATGAAAAAGTTATATGTCCTGCATTTGTTCTCTGATGAGTTTCCTCTGCAATTTTTGTTGTTGTTTAGATTCAAATACTCAGAAAAAGTTATATGTCCCTTGGGTGGAGGATAAGAACAGTAACATGCGTATGCTTCACATATCTCATATGGAAGACCTTATTGCAAACTCGATGAACATTTTGGAACCAGCTCCTGTTGATGCCCAGGGGAATGAGCGTGAAGATGGTAGTGTTCTTGTTTCTACGTTTCCAACACTATAAGCTTTTACATAATGAGTATAAGCCTGCCTTCTTGAAATTATAACCATTTTTTTCTATTGACAGTGTTCCAAGCTGATGAACCGATCGATTTGTTCATCTTGCCAGGTATAGAGAAACTGATTCATTTCCAAAACTTTTATCTCTGTATCTAATCAACTTTTATTTTCAAATCCTTATTGTCAGGTCTTGCTTTTGACAGATGTGGGCGACGTTTAGGCCGTGGAGGTGGGTAAGTTTCCTTTGACCTTAAGTTTTTCTTTCCATCATGGTTCTTTACTTCTATACTAAGGGTACTGCTGAAGATCTCAAAGCAGTATCATATCCGAATAATATAAAGCTTTTGTTAAGCATTGTTCCCGTTGTATTACTTTGTAAAGCGATTACACAATCTTAGTCTTATTTCTTCCCTTACCTTCTGTCATAACACAAAAATCTTGCCACCCCCAAAGAATGTAGTTTCATACTTGCAATTAGAAATGCTTTGTCATGCTCTAATCTAATTCCTTGATACTTGTTTGTATGGATAACTCATACGGGTAAAAGCTACTATGACACTTTCTTGAAGAGATACCAGGACCGTGTGAAGGAGAAGGATTGGAGATATCCACTTATGGGTATAGACCACAATCAAATTGATACTACAAAATGTTTTCAATAGAAAGATAAGCTAACCACTGTCTTTTTTCCTACTGCAGTTGCATTGTCATACTCGCCTCAAATTCTTGAGGATGGAAGTATTCCTGTAACACCGAATGATGTTCTGATCGATGCCCTTGTGACACCTTCTGGTGTGGTTCCCATTACCCCTCGTGCTATCGAGAGGTACGCCATGAAACGTTTTTTGCTTTCTCGTAGATCTTTTATTTATAGCTGACCATGTTGTGTGATTCTCTCTGTTCTTAGCATGTGAGCTCAGGAGCTTGTGTTTGGAGCTGACACTCAGCTGATTCGTTAGTTGGCGCTTGAAGGCTACATTCTGGAATTTGCTATTTCAGTATCAGCTTCTGTAGTTGCCACTAAGTTTTTTTCCTAAACTCAATTCGAGTCTTGTTCTTGTATGATCAGATATGAAAGAAGATTGATCCAATGGCCTCTCACCTGTTTATGCCATATCAAGTTTTCCTGTAATAACTAGCTTGTTTTTATCGCACAAGATGTTACTGGTTCTTGGGTTCTTTTCTTGAGCTTTGCTCATGGGAATTATATGTACTCAAATCTTTATTCAATGTAAAAACAAAATAGAGAAAACATCGAAGTTTTTCTTGTTTCTTTAAAGCATTACAGCCATACACATATAAGAGTGTGTTACTTTATCCTCTTCCTTTCTATAAATGGCAAAACAAAAGCAGGAAGGAGAACTAGGAGGAACAAGAAAGCATGCAGACGCCTGGCCTGTAAGCCCAGGCTGGAGGCAACCGAGCATATTTCTCCATACCTGGCTGTTCCTCATACGGTCGTTTCATTAGACGGATCAAATTGTTGACTTCTGAGAAATCGCCTTGTTCAGCTGCATCTATTGCGCTTTGGCACAGATAGTTCCTCAGAATGTACTTTGGGTTCACTGAATCCATTCTTGCTTTTCTTTCTTCATCTGATACCTCACTACCACCCACCTGCAATTTCAAATCCACACACAGCTAGGAGTTGCATCAGCCAGGAAGATACAGGGATAAAGAGTGTAACTGTAACTTTGTGGAAAGTAAGATTGGAGTTTAAGAAGAACTGAAGGTGGAATCTTTGGGAAAAATGTAAGAAAATACCTCTTGTATATAGCTTCGCATCCATTTGATCCATGCTTCTTTTCTCTCCTTTCCGATGTCCAAGAGCACAGCTTTCAAGGGTTTCAATAACTCATTTTCAGGTGTGTTGGGATTTGCTTTTACATTTGCAAGAAGCCGGAAGAAGTTTGTGTAATCAACTTTATCAACAGACATATTGTTCAGAAGTTTACTAATGACCTCCTTGTTATACTTGGAAAGACCAAGCTTCTTTGACATTATGGCTTGATACTCATCCATGAATTTATCACCGTACCTGAATCACGAGTCCCTCAACTACTTAGTAGTTCCTAAAATATAAGAAAGAATAGTGCTCCAAATCAGTAGTGACGAACAAAGTTACCTTTCCATGGCGTAATTCGCCTCCTTTTGATTTATCAGCTGAGCAACTGCCAGAGTCTTAGAAAATTGAGCAATATTCCACAAGCCAATGTCAGGCTGATTTGCAAAACAGTATCTTCTTCCTGGGAGATCTGTCGTGTTCGGGGTGTAACTAGGATCAAAAGCATCCAAGAACCCAAATGGGCCATAGTCAATGGTTTGACCCAAAATGCTCATATTGTCAGTGTTGAGCACACCATGGGTGAAACCTACACCTTGCCATCTTGCAACTAAGGTAGCTGTACGCTCAGCAATTTCAACGATCCATGCTAATATAAGGCAGAAGAGTTAGTTCAAATATTGGCCATTAATATAACTATTGGCATAGCAAAGGTATAATAAGTGATACAAATGAAAATAATGGTGTTTCATGCAGTGTTTTGACGAATGCTTCATTAGGGAATTACCTGCATACTTGTTGGAAGTTAGATCAACAACCGAATCATCTTCATCACCGGTTTTGAAAGACAAGCTATCGCTTTGATCCATGCTCTCTATATGTGGGAAATGATGTCTAATGGCATAGTCTGCCAACTTCCTAACAATGTCAAGATCCTCTTTTCCTCTAGAAGCATGTATTTGGTACGACCCAAAGCGGATAAATGACTGAGAAACCCTGCAAACAATTGCGCCAGGTTCTTCCTTCGGATTGCCACTGCAAACGCACAATGCAAAACAATAGATTAGTCAACCACCTAGAAGCCTAATTTGATAGACAAAATATTCTCTACTAGAGGTTTAGTTCTCAGAAGGTTAAACACTTCCATGTCGATCATGCCCATGTGCAGTTCCTAATCCTATGAAGCTTAATTTTCTATATACTTGGCGGAGACATGAACTTTATAAACAGAGGAAGAACATAACAAAGGAACAAGTTAGAAAATGTTTGGAAGGTTTTGGACATTACTCATAAAACATGTCGCGAGTGACATCTTGACCTGTGGTGAGAAGACAAAGGGCGCGCGTGGTAGGGATTCCAAGACAATGCATAGTTTCACTGCAAAGGAACTCCCTGATGCTACTACGGAGCACTGCAAGCCCATCCGCAAAACGGCTATATGGAGTCCTACCCGCACCTTTAAGCTGAAGTTCCCATCTTTCACCTTTGGAGTTCAAAACTTCTCCCAGAGTTATGGCACGTCCATCACCTAGTTGTCCAGCCCACATGCCAAACTGGTGTCCTCCATAGCATTGAGCATAAGGCATTCTGTAGAAAAGGTATATCAATAACTGAGAATAGGGACTTTGGATTTAAGAAAATTGGACCTAAAATCAGATTTGGGTAAGGAACACATACGCTCCTGGTAAAGGTTTAGCACCGGACAACATGAGAGGGAAATCTGGCCTTTCAAACCTGAAAGTTCAATAGAATTTTGCTGCAAGTCAAAAGTAGAAAGAGAAAAGGGTTTTGAAATGGCAGCAGATATAAAGGTATAACTCTCTTAAAACTTAAGTTTCACAATATTAACATTATGTGGGGTAGAAATGAACCAAATGCGCTAACTTCTTTAAAGAAACCTAAGAATGTAGCCATGACGGTGAATTGAAAACAATGGCATCAATTATAACGAATACTTGCTATTTCTGTCTAAGAACGTGAAAACCCAATTATATTCTGCACCAAACACTTCAGACTTTAGTCTGACCATACAGAATCAAACTCACTCTTTAGGATCCAAATCCAATAGCTCTGCAACAGATTCAGACCATGCTACAAGCTGAGGATCATCCACTTCTACTGATGGTGAAACTTTTGAATAGCAAGCATGTAATACCTGCACATTACAATAAACAATCAAAATCCAGATGCCCGAGATTAGTTAAACGGGAAAAAATAATGAGCACACTGGGACATGACAGATTCACACATAAGTGTTCCGAAAGAACACAACTGCAGAGAACTTTCAATTTTGTAGTATTCAAATGAGCAATAAGCACAAGAAAATTCCACCAAAAAATAAAAACTTTAGCTTAAGTATAATCCACTCTACCAACAAGTATATATATCAACTTCATGCTTCGACATTAAACCACAGAAAAATAACTTTTCTTTAAGACTTGAATCGCAAGATTAAATCAAATCGAACAATTCAAGATCGAAACAAAAATATATTTACCTCACGCGAGATAACATCGGTTCTGGGATCACCAGGCAATTCCTTAACAAAGGAATGGTCCCAGTTAAAATCTTCGAGCTTCTTTTTAATCTTACAACCTTCATCAACAGCTCCAAGACTTTGATTTTGCAGATCTTTCCCTAAAGTATCAGCAGACGAATCGGTTACCGGCGTCGGAGACGAAGACGAAGCCGGAGAAGATTCCATCCGACGAAAGGAAGAAGATCGAGAAGGGCTTAATCGAAATTGTCGGGGAAGAGAGGGACAAAAGGGAATTTTCGCAGTTGAACTGAAGAGATGAAGCGGTCGGAGGTAGAAGAAAGACGACGGACAACACACACGCAACAACATTTCTTCTTCCTTTTTCTCTTGTTCACATTTTTCTATTGAAAACTTTGTTTAATTTCAATTTTGGACCGAACCGTCATCCTTTGACTTTTCCGGTTCAGATTGATTTGATATTGTCGGTTTATCTATTATTTTGTTGTTTTTATTTGCAGAAAAAATCAATTCTTTTCGGTAATTAAAACTGAATTAACATTTGTTTGAGATGATTACTCAGAAAATTGGATGATTTTTTATTTAAAAAGTTAAAAAAAAAACATTACGAAACAGTGTGTTGGTATGAAAGTGTACCAAACATTCGGGTTTAAGACAGAACCAAAAGAGATAGGAAGATGAGAGAGTGAAACGACAAAACTTGCCGTCGTTCGTGTAACTCAAACCAACCTATCAACTGAGAAAAAATTAGGGCAAAAAATAATGTTGGTTTCACGTCCGCGACTCATAGATCCCTCGGAAAATTCATCACGATTTCTTCTGTAATTCTTCAATTCCGCGGCCTTCTTTCCACTTCCTGGAGATCTTACGTTTGTGAATTCGACTTGGAGCCGAGAGATTTCCTTACAAGAGTTGTCCTTGTTCAGATCTTGTGATTTATAGATTTGTGTTGTTTGCTTTCTCGCTCAAATCTATGATCTTTAGGGAGTAAATTTCTCGATGGCTGATCGAATTTTTCGAGAATAGATCCAAAGAAGGTATTTGCTTTATGATCTTACGTTCTTTCTGCGTAATTGTAAGTTTTGTTCATCTTGAAAGCTCGCATTGATGTGCTTGGTTTCGTCGGAAATTAGGGTTTAGGAAAGTGTTGTTCTTTCATTGGAAATACTTTTTTAGAAATTTAGTAGAAATTCGATTTCTTTAATGATTAAGTTTGCTTGCAATGAATGTTCTTGGTTCTTGGGATTTCTGTTGTTTAAAACTCATCAATCTGCAGAAGGCAACATGTTTGGCTGTTTAGCTTGAGTTTAAGAACTTTGACTTGTGTTTTGGATAGTGTAATTTACTGTGTCAAGGTTTAAAGTTCAATAGTTAGTGCTTTTCGTGCTCTTAGGGTTCCAGTTTTGACCTGAAAAGTTAAGGTCTTCGTATGCTCTGCATGAGAGTGAATGTTTTGGCTTTTTCCTCCTTTGAAGTTGTTTCCTTGTTTTTGCAGCTCGTGCTTTGGTGCAACTAGACAGCTCTCATCCCACGTTTTGATTTCTTAGGTTCCCTGTAAAGACTAACGGGAGAGGACACAGATGGATTACCGACCTTCTGATAGTAGTGGTGAGTCTTATGTTCTTTCAATGTTATCCAGTCTAGCCGTTTCTTTACTAACATGCTGTTAGTTTTTGTTATTAATCTCTCTCTTTCTCCTATCCACAATTATATGTGCTTTTTGATGTAAATGTGTTCAATGCTTTTTCAGTTAGAAGCATTCCTCCTCAAAGTTTATTGTATTTGAGTTTTCTTCTCTTCTTCATTTTTGTTTACTGACTCTTTTTTCGTGTAGCTTCGAACTGATTTACTATGTTTTGATTGTATTAATGTATTTGTTTCTGTCTGTTTTGTGATATGTTGTTTTCTGCGGGAACTCAGGTACAGATGATGATCTGCCTCCATCTCATCAAGGTAGATATCAACGAAGTGCCAGACCTGCTGGCAATGGAAGGCCTTCAGTTCTCAATTCTGCTCCTTTATCACGGGTGCACAATGACATGGAAACTCAAATTCATCTCATTGAGCAAGAAGCGTATAGCTCGATACTCCGCGCATTTAAAGCCCAGTCCGATGCTATTACCTGGGTACTTATTTTACTTATTCATTAGTTAGTCCATTTTTATGTAACTTCACAAGCTTACCTTTCTTCCTTTTGTTATTCTTGTTCCTTCGGCTGGAAAAAATATATTCAGGAGAAAGAAAGTTTGATCACTGAACTCAGAAAAGAACTTCGGGTGTCTGATGAGGAACACAGAGAGCTGTTATCAAGGGTTAACGCTGATGAAATGATTAGGCGAATAAGGTCGGATTCATATGTAATTAATCACTTATACATCTCTGCAATCAATCAAAAGCAACTTTCTAGCCAACAAGGTTAATTTAAATCATGTCAGGGAATGGAGAAAGACAAACAGCCTTCAGTCCAGTGTTCCTCAGCTGGTTCATGATGCTCCGAGTCCGGCTGTATCAGGATCACGTAAGAAGCAAAAGACATCACAGTCAATCGCCTCATTAGCGATGGGCCCACCATCTCCTTCTTTGCACCCTTCGATGCAACCATCGTCATCTGCACTAAGAAGGGGGGGTCCTCCACCAGGTCCAAAGACCAAGAAGCCAAAGACAGTAAGTCATGATGCTGCTTGACTCTAATTGTTGTTACCGTGAATCTTCTTCTTATATTCTTCATTGACTAAGGTATGAGAATATTCATTCTTTGTGCTCGATGAAGTCGATGCAGTACCCACCTACAGGCATGCCTGGAAGGCCCCAGGCTGGTGCTTTAACAAATGAACCAGGTGAATCGGGATCATATGACCCATTGGTTGGAAGGAAGGTATGGACGAAGTGGCCTGACGACAACCATTTCTATGAGGCTGTTATAACTGACTACAACCCTGTCGAGGTATCTTATCTTTCATTGCTATATATTAGTGCTTCAATGCCAAATCTCCGTTTTCTGATATTATTTATTTCCTTTTTTCAACATTGATTAGGGCCGGCATGCTTTAGTGTATGATATTAACTCTGCGAATGAAACTTGGGAATGGGTAAATCTTAAAGAGGTAATTATGATTTCAGTTTTTCTACTTGTCTTTTATACCTTTCACAGTTGTACAGAAGATGATGCTATATCATAAACTTTGGAGAGACCATGTGTTCTTTGTCTTCTTCTATTTGGTTATTATCTCGATGGTTTTTATTCGACATGCCTTGCACGTCAATGAGAGGCTTGTCAGTTTTTATACCAACTGCAATCCATTTCGACTCTGCACACTAGAAGTGATAGATTAGTTTTACTTGTTCGCTGCCACCCAAGTTCGATCATGAACGATGTTAAAAAAAATTGTGGACTAAAACAGGTAGAACTAACTCACCCATCCGTTAGTTTCTCATCTAATGGTTCAGTTTCTTGATTGCCATCAGTAAGGGGCAGAGGACAAAAGTGTGTGATTAGTGCTCAATTCTCTACAGTTAAACTATATTTTAAAGAGTTCATCTCATTCTTGGATACTTGGTTATATATGATTCTGAATGTTCTTTATATATATCATAGATATCTCCGGGAGATATCAGATGGGAAGGTGAGGATCCTGGCGTTTCTCGTAAAGGAGGACATCCTGGGCAAGGCCGTGGAACTTCAAAATCCATGGCTCGTGGTGGTCCCACAAGCAATGCGGGTGGTAGAGGTAGGGGAGGCATGAAGATGCAGCAACCTAAGACACAGAATGGCATCGGGAAGAAAGCTTTAGGCGAAATCGAAATTCTCCACACTGATACATTGATAAAAGAGGTAATCATTCAAGTTTTTTTGATATGGGAATATATGTTCACAGTTGTTAATCTTATGTATATTTGTAACAGGTAGAAAAAGTTTTTGGGTCAGTTAACCCCAACCCAGCAGAGGTAGAGAAGGCGAAGAGAGTGCTGAGAGTAAGAACCATATACATGTGTTGTTGAATCTGTTCGTTTACTCCACAGTATCATGAAAAGAGATGCTGATTATATAGTTTTACTTGGGAATGATAGGATCATGAACTAGCTCTTATGGAGGCAATTGCAAAGCTTGAAGAAATATCAGACGGAGAAAGCGGTAATATTTGATAGGGCCCTTCTAAAATCTCCTCAGGTTCACACCTTCCTCTGCTCTTTGGATTCTATGTGTGTGTTGAATTGAAGTTATAATGTGGCTGTGATTTTTGGCTTAAACGCAGATGATGGAGCCGGAGCATTAGACTTGCTAAAAGGTGTTGTAGATGGTGGTGGCAAAATGTGAATTGATGAGGGAGATTTGGAAACTTGTATGGATGGCAAAATGTATTTTGTTTAGGAGGGGGATTTGATGACATTTGTGTGCCACATAACTCCAAAAACTGGATTTGGATATTAGGGTCTTAAGCATTGTAAAATCCATAAGACTTGATATAAATGTAGAATGTTGCAGAGACCACGATAGGCCTGGGCGTTCGGTTAACCATTCGGTTTCGGTTCGGTTACGTTCGGTTTCGGTTAGTTTGGATATGGTAATAAGAAAACCATTCGGATATCTGAAGATCTTCGGTTCGGTTCGGTTTGGATATCTTTCGGTTCGGTTCGGTTCGGTTATTAAATCGGTTAACCAAAAATTAACCAAAACCAGAATAACCGACTAAAAACCGAAATAACCAAAAATTGACCAATAACCGACATAGAACTCAAGTAAAAAAACAGACGGATTCACAATTTACAAAGATGCAAATATGGTCCATACTTTCCAGAATGTTAAAACACCTGATTCACAACTTACATAATAAAAAGAAGAACATACTAGTTCTAACTATTCCCGCAAAAGAGATAAGACAACAGTGCCCAACCCCATTAACCCGAGGGCTTTAAAAAAAAGTGTCAAACCACACATTAAGCCGAGATAAGAGAAAAAGTGTTAAAGCACACACTAAGCCGAGATAAAAGAAAAAGAGAAACAAAGTTGTATCCGGACCAAAGCTTGCCATTCCCATTAAGCCGAGACTGCCGAGTCACGTTGCGTACTCCAAACTCCAAAGCAGCCAACAACTTCAATATGTGACAGTTCCAAACTCTACATAAATAACAAAGTTAACATTCACATTTCAAAATAACAAATGAAACATCATTTACAAAGAACAATATGTACCTTTCTCAAGAGTATCATGCAGCTCAACTTCAGCAAGGAGTTGTTGAATGGTGATTAATCCTTTTTCAGTGAAGTGAATATCATCTTTCAGCCATTGTTCTGTGCACATTAAGACCTCTATCATATAGTGACTCAAACAACTCCTGTGTGGGTCTAGTATTCGACCACTAGTGCTAAAAGCACTCTCGGATGCAACAGATGAGACTTGCATAGCCAAGACATCTTTAGCTATCTCTGATAAGATTGGGAATCTTCCAGTATTGACCTTCCACCATGACAACACATCAAACTCTGCCCCCATTAGAACATTTGGGTCTGCAACATCTTCCTTCAAATATAACTGTAACTCATTGCTTGCATCCTTGATTCCCTTATCTTTAACCAATTCCTTGTACAACACTCTCATCCTTTTATACTTCAGACTATGATCATCAGCTGCAACTTCCATTTTATCTGACAAATCACCATTAACTTCTTGACCATTATGAGAAGTAGCTGCAGCCATAAAATGCCTTTGAGACTGAAAGAGAGGTCCTTCTCTTTGCCCGGTCAAATTACCAGTGTATTCTTCGAACAGCTGACGCAATACAACCTCTATAGAAGCTGTAAGTTGCTTCGTCACCTCACTGTCTTTCCCATAAAGCTCTGCAAAACAAAGATTTGCAAACTGCATTTTGTTCCTAGGATCAAATACACTAGCAACAATCAGAAGCTTATTAATAGTCTTCAAACCATCCCAATATTTGTCAAACTTCTCTCTCATTTCATACGCTTTCCACAGTAGTTACAGTCACACTTGTTTATATCTTTCTCAGTTTTTGTGAAGTGCTCCCACACAGGAGACCTTGAACCCGTTGGTATTTCTGTATTTTTCTTCTGCACCTTTGGTGGTGGCTTGGAGGTAGCTTCATTTGTATTAGTATTCCCTTTTCGTTTGCCTTTGTTGACACTTGTCGGACTCTCCATGTTATTAGCATCCACGTTTGTATCTTGATTAGGAAACGAACTTGAGTCCATCTACAAAGTAACAAAGAGAAGTTAATAACAATCTACTAATTCATTGCTCATGAAAGAGATCACACAAAGTCATGACTCATGAACGTGAGAGAGCAACGTCACTATGACACTACCTATGAATATGACTTTGTGTGTAAAAGCTTATGAATGTAAAAGCATATTATATGAGAGCGCAACGTCATCACTCACCAACATCACTATCAACGAAGGTAAAAGCTTGTGTGTGAGATCAGAGAACCAAATGAAACAAAGAAGACAAAAGTCGAAACCAAACGAAATAAACTAAATGAAACAGAGAAGTCAAAACTCATTGAGGCATTTCATCAAACACTTGATAGACCAAAATTGATAAAATCATAAAATCATCATCCCAAAGATTAAAACCAAAAGAACATCTTTAATAGTCACAAAGTTGCACAAAAACAAGACAAAACAAACAGATCTTTAACATAAACTTAGTGCTAAGAACTACAAAGAGCTAAACAACTTATGTGAAATGACAAAGACAGAATAAATCATAAATCCATGGCTAATTAAGAGAGAAAATTCAGAGAAAGAGAGGATTCAAAGCTTTACCTTCGAAGATGACTGAGGCGAAGATTGATATGGAGTTGATGTCTCCAGCTTTAGCTATTTATAATACTAGGGCTACTGTCTTAAAGTCGAAGTCGGGAAAGGAAAACCAAACGTCCTCTATACATATATGATTGAAGTCGGAAAACCCAAACGTCCTCTATACATATATGATATATATATATATATATCAAATATATGTATACATATGCTTCGGTTATCTTTTGGTTATCGGTTACTAACCGAAACCGAACTTTGAGACATATAATATCCAACCGGTTATTTTAAGCTATCCAAATCCGAACCGAACCATGTTTTTCGGTTCGGTTCGGTTCGGTTAATCGGTTAGCGGTTTTTTTGCCCAGGCCTAGACCACGAGATGATGGGCAAAACTCAGCTCTCTAGAAAGATGAGATGTAGCGACTAAGAAGGATTACTAATGTAAACTATTAGAAACATTAATTACTAGATCAACCCTTTTTTCTCAAGTAGTAAAAGCCATTATTCGGAGATCTCAGTTCTTTTTTTTTTTTTTCCCTCTTAGTTCTTAGAAGAAGAAAGAAACATTAACCATGTCAAAAGTATTGAAAACTTGTAGTATTCCTAATTTTTGATAGAAAGAAAGAAAGTTGGAATTGAAATTGTTAAAGCTCCTAAGATATATAAGTCACTCCATCACAATCAAAGGAGACGCAAAAGTGTATTACTAGACTCTAAGCAACGAGGCTCATGCCTTCAACTCTCAAGGGAACCCATCGTCTAAGAATCTAGATGCTCTAGGAAAAGAAACAGCTGAGACAGATGATCAATGGCGGAAACACACCATTTTGGATTTTGACTCTTTCTGTTGATTGTAATTTGCTTATTTTAGAACTGTAGAGACAAAATACAAATTAGACCGTAACTTTGATATACTAGAGATGTAGAGGATCTCAAACTAATTAGCAGTAAAGAATCAATACAAGCGTGGAACAATTTAAGATTGTTCTCATCAAGAAATATCTGAACACAGACACAAGGTGATTACAGTTTGCTCTATTTTGACTGTTTTGTTTCTTTTTTTTTTTTTTTTTTTTTTTTGGTAAAGATTTCGGTGTTGTTTTACATTACAATGTCACAGACTCACAGTCCAAACTTCTTAGGCCTGAGGTAAGTGGTGCCCTTTTTCAAGCCAGGGCCTGAAATCTGTTGCTGCTGCTTTGCCCTTTTCTTTTTCTCTCTCTCTTTTCTTCTCACCTCTGACTCCGCCTGATCTCTTCTCAGTTTCTCCATCTCTTCCTCCATTGCTGTTTTCTCTTCCTTCTGCTTCTTTTTATGCTCCAACATCGATGTATCCGAGTCCTTGACCGAGAAGAACATAGGCCCTAACTCAGCCAACCAATGAGGCTCAACCGATGTAGCACACTGCATGTACTCCTTAGTGGTCAATATCAGTTCATGGTACACCACATAGTCCGGTGTGTATCCCAGACCGTACAGTGCACTGCTCGGGTGCAAATGGCAAGGCATCCCGGTTCTACAGTTCACATACTCCCCAACACCTTTTAATCTGGCTGAGTTGTGGAAATACGCTGAACAGATGGCTTTTCTCACAATATCCCAATCCGGTCCACACGACTTTAGTGGTATTTTCAGTTGCTTGAGGATATCCAGAAGCTGGGATCTTACCTCTCTAGCTTTTCTCAAACCTTTCACTTGTAGGTAATGGTCATTGCACCAGTCTCCTCTATAGTCATGCTCTTTCCACTGCTGATATACATTTAGCAGTGTTAGATGATCCGATTCCGGCACAAAAAACTTCTCCCTTGCGGCATCGCTCTCTTCTGCTCTTTCTTTAGGTCTGAAGAACACTGAAGGTACTGAAAGCATTGACACAATCGTCAGAACCTCGTTTATGCAATCAAGCCGTTCACCCATTAACAGCATCTTTGCAAGAGGTGGATCCAATGGGAACTCCACCATCTTCCACCCGAGATCGGTTAATCCTCCAACATTGTTGAGAGCACCCAACACCCAAAGCTGGTACATAGAGTTAAGGATGTTCTCTTGCGGAGGTGGATCCATGAAATCAAAATCTAGCAAGTTGTCTATTTTCAGTGACTTCAACAACAACACAACGTTACCCAGATTCGTTCGCTGAATCTCTGGCACAGGACTTGGCAACATCTCATTCAAATAAGCACTCTCAGTATACAACCTGTAACATGTTCCTGGCCCTGTCCTTCCAGCTCTACCTGCTCGCTGATCAGAGGCTGCACGACTTATGGGGAAAACTTGAAGGGCATCCATACCCATTCTAGGATTGAAAACCTTCATCTTTCCATACCCCGTGTCAATCACATAATATATTCCATCGACTGTCAATGATGTTTCAGCAATATTGGTGGCAACAATGCATTTACGAGCTCCATCTTCTGGTTTCTGGAATATCTTTGCTTGCAAGTCAGCGGGTAACTGAGAGTATATTGGGAGAATCAGTAGATTCGTTATTTCTCTACTGGAAGATGATACGAGCTGTTCCATTCTCTCCTTTAGTGAAAAGCATGCTGCCTCAATCTCATCTTGCCCGGTCATAAAAATGAGAATGTCCCCAGGTGGGCTTGTTATGTGAATCGTCATTGCCTGTTTAACAGCAGCTTCGACATAGTCTTCACAAGGAGTTTTAGAGTAGAGAATATTGACAGGAAAAGTCCTTCCAGGAATGTTGAAGATAGGAACACTGCATTACCAAAGCAAAAACACCGTCATATAACAATTCCTTCTTAAGATTCCAAATTGGTCTATGTGAAGGATGATGGTAACCTACCTCCCAAAGAAATTGGAAAACTTTTGAGCATTAAGGGTTGCTGACGTGACTATCAACTTGAAATCACGACGCCGAGCCACAACTTTTTTCAGTATTCCAAAAAGGACGTCTGTGTTGAGTGACCTTTCATGCGCTTCATCCATCACCACCACACTATACAGAGTCCACAAAAGGAGTTAGTGACGATATTTATCTAGTTCAAAGCATGATCTATCAGAGGTAAGGTTAAAGCATACATACCGATACTTATCCAGGTCAGAATCTTTGAGGGTCTCTCTCAGTAGCACTCCATCGGTCATGTACTGTAATTTCAAAGGGAACATGAAGTTTCAGAAGAAATATCTATGTTTTAATGAAGTGCAGATGCTATAAGCATGATAAGCCAAGCTTTATGAGGCCAACTAAACAAGAAACATCACAAATATGCAAAAATCAGTTCATTACTTGAGAACACATTACCTTGATAACAGTGTTTGGACCAGTTACATCTTCAAAACGAATTGCATAGCCAATTTTATCGCCCAACTCTGTTTCCATCTCTTCACTAACTCTCTTTGCAACACTCATGGCTGCTACACGCCTTGGTTGGGTGCAACCGACTATACCATTTATAGTGTACCCATCCTCATGAAGATACTAACAAAAAGAAACAGAATATAAGTTCAATGTTTTAATTGTTTCAGAACTACGTTATTAGTACATGAATTCCCTGAAAAGCCACAGTCAGGGATCAACCTGTGTAAGTTGAGTGGTCTTTCCCGAACCAGTTTCGCCAACCACCACTATCACCTGGTTTTCTCTTATTACCTAGAGAATACATTAAAAGCAGATGATTAACGCAAGGATGAAATTAAAATAAAAACAGCGTAACCCCCTGAGGTTTTCCTAATAATAATGCATATTATAATCCAACTATCAGGGCCATCAAAAGGAAAGGCCACCAACCTGCAATAGTTCATCTCTAACAGAAAATATGGGAAGATATTGCCGTTGCTCTGCCATGGTCTTTGACATGGCAAATTCACTCACAGCTTCTCCCTTCTTCATATGTTGTGCAAATTTAGCCTCGCCTTTAAAATCTACTTCACCGTCGTCACCAACTACAGCAGTATCGGCATCAATCTGCAAAGATGATCACAAAGTCACAATATGTCCAACAACCACAATATCAATAAAGAACCAACAACCAATTAGGGCATTACCTGCTCGGCTGATTTTTCAACACCAAGGATATTACCAAGATTAGAACCTGCAAGCTCCCAGAATCGCTGTCGTGACTTATTCGCACTTTGTTTCTCCCGAATTTCTTTGACAAGACCTGATCCTTTTCGTGAAATTATAGCCATATCTGATGTGGGATCCTTTACAGGCATTACTGGCTCCGCTTGCTTTGTGAAAACGACTCTTCCGTCAAGGAAAGGAGGCTTCGTATCTGCAATTTCCCAAAAAAATAGAATATTACCTGCTATGTTACAAATATTAAACTCATCATGGTTAACTTTGAGCAATTGTAGTAGTCTATATACCATGTACAAGAAGAATTGCTTTTCGTTCTTCTTCGCTATCAAACTCAGTCTGCACTTCTGTGCCTCTAACAGCTCCAGATCTGAGAAGCTGGCGGTCTTCCCATTGAGCATTATCCGCATTAAGCTGAGAATATTTTTTACTCTGAGCGAGTGACATTTTGCTACCGTCCCTTCTAACCTGCATTACAAATGTTATAAAGCAGTCAATAAGTATACTATATTTTTAAGCAGAAAGTCAGAATGCCAGGAAAAAGAAGGATTGGTGCATTAAACAAGGAGTATTATGCGATATTGCAATTCATCAAACCTATAATTAGCATAAGTATACTTAGTCAAGAGTAGTAAAAGGAGATAAGAGATTAATGGTTCAGTCAGAATGAAATTAAATTAGATCATTTACACAAAAAGGACAAGGAAAAGCCTAGTCAGTGATAAGAGATCAGACATAAGCAGTGTCACATAAAAACTTATAAAGAAAGAGTGCGTAATAGGTATAGACAAATACCAGTCTCTTTGCCAGCTCAGCTTCCTTCTTTTGTAGAGAAGCATCATCTCCAAGAAAAAAGGATGCACTGTCCGCATCAAACAGTGAGTTCCCTTCGTCTGTATCATACCTGCGAAATGACAATCACCAACAAGTTTATACAGGCTTTATAAAATCTAGTGGTTCGACAATTAACGTGAAGAGTGAGACTATGCTCTCAGTTCATAAAACATTATTGATTCACCAATCTTTAATTTCCTGCCTCTAAAGGAAAGTAAAACTTACCATGCAAGATCTGCGTGATATTCCATTTCCGAACGCATTGCTTCTGTGATCTCATGTTTAAATTCTTCAGCTCCTTGCGATCTATCCTCATCTGAATGCCCCTATATAAGGCATAACAACATGTGGCACAAGTACTATTAAAACCAAAAAAAATTCTTAATGCAAGAGAACCATAATCCTCATCAACATTCTTCAAGCAAGCCCGACATGGATTTTAAAAACATGGGAAACCAAAAGGAAATTCAGTTCTATCTAATAATGACCATGGCCATGGGTGGACAATGCCAAGTAAGAAAAAAGCATACCTCATTTGTCAGATCACCTTCCCTAGAGTATGCCAGTTGATTGGATCTTCCACCATACCTAGAACTTGAGGATCTGATAGAAGATCCAGAAGCCCGAATTGGAACAGGAGAAGGTGCACCAATATCCCATGGAGAAGCAGAAGACACTGCAGGTGAAGAAGGACATGGTAATAAATCTTGTTGTTAATCTTTGCCCGTGGTTGCTAATAGAACCAAATTACAAATATTAAAATTCAAACACAACATACTAGTTGAACGTGGTGTATCCAGCCACGGGGAGGCCAAACGAGCATCAGGTGAAGCTGCAGCTAACATGGGTGATGGAGAAGGCTGATGTCGCTTGCTGTAACTAGAGTCTCTATCTCCGTGAGGACTATCTTCCCATTCCCATTTTCCATCATCCCAGTCTGACCTACCTACACTCCATTAAAAAGGCCCAATAAGTGTTGTGTTTGAAACTAGACAAAATTGTATAGAGAAAAATGTAGTGACATTTATGTCAATAAGCTCATAAATTGATAGCTTTATGAGCTTCTACAATCTTTTGCATACCTGGAGTCCTCCTATCACTATCGTATCTTCCACGCTTTTCTCCATGATAGTCTCGGTTAGATTGGCGATAAGACTCCCTCCCTCGGTAGTGATCCATCTCACCATAAGTGTTTCTCTGTCTTGACCGCGGAGTTTCACTTCTGTCACGCCTATGTTCTTCTCGATGCCTATTGCTATCACCTCTTTCATATCTAGATGTGCTAGATAAACTCCTTGGAGTCATGGAAATCTGCATTCCAACAGGTGAAAAATATGTCAGACGACTAAAACTCAAGTTGCAGGTACTTTAAAAAATCAGTTAAGTAAGTAGAAAAGATAGATAACCGGGGCAAAATAATGGTTTCATTATTAGGATGGAATTGACTTACATCTGAAGTTCCAGCATTCTCTGTAGTCACGATACTTTCTGCAATACAAAAAATTGAATAAATCATAAATGTCATAAGTCATAAGCACAAGAGTTCAGAAAAACGAATGAAGGTGGTATTCCAACATCGTACTTATGCTCACAAAGAAGGATCAAAATCTAGAGCTGAAAGCTACATATTCATGAGAAAAAAAAATACCTTGTGCAGTCTCAGAACTTGAAGACTTGTCTCTATATCGCCTGCTGGAATGGTCAGGTCGAGTGTTTTCTGTTCGATAATCTAATCCTGAAACATCAGATTTATCTTCTTCATCCAAAGATGATGTAACAGATATTGCTGACTTCTTCGGGACCTTAAACTCGCCCTCGGTCTTGGCATTCTCCCGTTTCTCAATTGCTCTTACATCCAAACCTACAAATGTATATCCCATGGGTTCCAAAACAATGAATCAAAATGCATTCAACAATTGGGTTGCAAAAGTTCACAAAACTCAACTCATACCTAAACGGGACTTTCTCTCAGGAGCTGTAAAAGTCAATTTATCCTTCACAGGGATACCACCATTGGTTTCCTTGTCGGCTTCTAATGTGTCCGTAGTTTTGAATGGATCAACCTATATATATCAGAAACAATACAATTATTTGCTTGTACACATAATCAAGTTCCTCAAGCGCAAAACAACCTAAAAATCCGAACTTTGCAAAATCAGCAAATCGAATTACTTCTCGGAACTTACCCCCATTACTCAGTGGACGATTTCAGCTCAAAACCTCGATATTCACAACACAAAACCGAATCTTCGATCCGGAAATCGAACACAGTTTCGTCCTCCGTTCCTCAGCGTCGAGACAACGACTATGGTGAAGATAAATTACTTTCCCTAGTTTCTTAGGGCTTTGGTTCCTTCAAGTCCTCCGAGTGATTCCAGAAGCTTTTTTCCGAAATTTCCAATTTTGAGAACGTGTAACACCTTCTTTGGATCAACCACCTTTGATATCTCCCCAGAGTCGGTTGTTTCAAAAAAGAGAGAGGAACTGGAAGCTGAGACGATCGGAACAAAGGATCACCGCCGGTTAGGTTACACACGCTTAACGCGATTCATTACGCGCGTGTCATTATTATTAAGTTTTTAAATCATAAAAAAGTTTTTACATATGGGCCGATTTCTTTTACTCATGGGCCTTTTACCATAAACCCATTTTTATGTTTTCTTTCGCCGACGTAGCCTTTTTTTCTTTCTTAGACCATGTTTATGGGTGATATTTTTACAGTATCAGAAGCCCAAAAAATATTATTTAAAGGATCAAACAGTTAAAACGGGCATGATCCGTATCAGCCCAGAGAAACTTCTGATACCCAATATCAGATGACATGGCAGCTGTTGATTGGTTTCGTTTTCCCGACAGCAGTGGAAAAAAAAATCATTTTGTTCTCTCTTCTCTTCTCTCGCTAGAGAAACCCACCGAATTTCTCTCCTTCGCCGATTCTAGCTTCCCGATCCTTCCTTTGCTTCTCCTCCGCTTCCGCCGATTTTCTCTCCTCCGCTTCTCCTCCGGCTTCATCTCTTCGATCCATTTCACTTCTCCATTTCTTCTGTTTAGATTCGATTCCATCTCTCCTCCGCCGTTTAGGGTTTTTCGCCTCTTTCTCAACTCTTTCTCGAAAACCTAGCTCCAGCTGCGGTTAAGGCCACTAATAAGCCTTTGAAGAAAGGTATGAACTTTGGTTCCCTTTTGCCTTAGGTGGTTTGTTCTCTGTCTTTCTCTGTTACATAACGAGTTTGGTATTGAAAGTTTTGATTTTTGTATCTATGTTGCTCGTTCTGCTATGTCTGATGGAATTGGTTGTTTAATTTGTTTGTCTCATGAACGTATAAGACTGATTTGGGAATATATGGTCTTAGAATTCAATAGTCGTTGTTTATTGACTTGTTAATCATGAATTCAGAACCTTTAATGTTGGAAAGTATAGGAGATTTTGGAGGTGCAGTGTGTTAGCTTTTTTCATTGTAGATTGTTGCTATGTGCCGTAGACTCATAGATTTTAATAGTTTCCAGCTCAGCACCTGATAGTGTGGGTATGGAGTCTTCTGGTATTGGGCATGGGAAAGTTCAGGATGCAGTAGATATTAGAATTCATCCCTTTTCTTTAATTTTGTTTGTGTTCTAGTTTGAGATCAAGATTTCACTTGAATAAGTTTCTGAGTACATTGCAGGGAACTCACTTGGAACTCTACTTTGCAGTTTGTGGCATTCCCTCTACCTGCAAGAGTGAAAAAAATCACAGAATTGGTGTAAGTGAGACTTTATTAACACATCTTCTGATCTGCAACAGCAATAACTTTCAAGAACCAGATAATGAAGTGGAAGATGATGAATCTTTCATTGACATGGTGTCTTTCTATTGGAGTCTTGCTGCAGCCTATGTGACAATACTTCTTGGGATACTCGCATCTCTCTCATTTGATTCTCCTTGGAGCATTGCGTGGTTCTACATCTTATATTCTTTCATCCACAAGGTTAAGAATTTGTTTAGTAAAATATTGTAGGTGCCAAATTCTTCTTATACTAATTTTTGCAAGGAAGCAGTTCTCAAACAGCTTAGAAACGTAACAGAGTATCAATTTTTAATAGCACTGATCAGAGAACTTATGTCACATGTTGGATTCTGTCTACATAATTAACACCAATGTGAATAAGAAAATTTGAAACTACACACCAAAAATTGCAGATACTACACGTTTCTTGAATTTGGCATCAATCACAGAAAGGGGTTATCAAACAAGCAAGAAATATGCATCAGACAAATAAAATGGTTCTGGAGGAACCAATATCTAAGTTTCATCAACTCACTAAAAGACATACCACAACATATAGATTTTCAACGGAGCCAAGGTAATTGACTACAAGCGACTAAATTATTTTTATCATCATGTTTTTTTTTTTCAGTTTTTTTGAATTTTATGTTTTATTTTGCTTAAGTATATTCTACGTTTTTTTATCGTAATATTACCTTTTGTAATCTTATGTTTTAATATATTTATTTTTGATTTTGTAAATTTTTTTTTATGATACCTAAACCGGTCTCACCAATGCAAACATATTTAGTAAGAGTATCATAAAAAATCTCAAACAATAAACAAATATTATAAATAATACTAAAAAATTCCTAATAATACTATATCACCCATATACATGCTCTTAGGCTCAACATTACTTTATTGATAAAGAAGGGTATGACCGGCCTCTGTGTCTGCTACTTATCGACAGCAACATGACTTGAGCGAAAGTGAAAGTGATGGTCTCGGAGTTGTTGTTCGGGACTAAGACTGGAATGTCTTTGACAAATAACATCGGGGCATGCTTGCAGTTGCATCAAAGCTTGAATAACATCTTTGGTATCCTGACTCATAAATTACATGTTTAAAGCCCTTGTTGAACTGTCCATCGAAGTGCCTATATTTCAGAACAAAACTTACATCAAATTAAACACTTAAAAATAAATATAATCTTGGAATAAGATATAACGAAAACCAATAACATAAATCCATCAGAGCTTACAACAAGATAGGTTGGTTATCATATGAAGTTTTTTGTTTAATAAAAAATCAAAGCTTAATTAGCTACAACAATTTAAACACTGCGTCAAATCCTCTAATCTTGTTATTATCATAAAAATCTTGTTAAACAAACGGTAAAAACAACGTCAAACAAAACGGTAAAAATATTGAAAAAAGTAATGACGAGTCATATGAGGTCAAAGAAGCCATTCAAGTTTTAAAAAATCCGCTAACACTTTTTTTTCATTGGAATCTTCGACTTTTTGAAATTCCAATTCCTCTTACAAAAATACCCTTTCTTTTCAGAACCATTACGTTATTTGTCCCAGTGAATAAATTGGAGGGACCTTTTTTGTTTGCTCCAAGACAAAACCGACATTGTCACAGTATAAACTTGGTGGTGTTACTGTAATTAAATGGAAGATAGAGCCTTTTTATGGACACGAAATTCGAAAGTGTACTTTTTTAAAACTTCTTTTTTATTTTTTTTTCCATTAAAGCGGTGCTAAAAAAAGGAAGATAAATACATAAAAACATTCATTCAGCTCATCTCTCTCTCTCACTTTGCGTACTTAGCAGCTAAGTAGCTTAAAAGTTGTGGCTCCGCCATTGTTAGGGTTTCTGGATCTCCATCTCTCTGTATGTTCTTCTCAATGTCGCATCTCTCTTCACTGTTGATTTTTAATCTTCTTTGTCTAATGAGTTTTGTTTGTTTCGAGGAGGCTTAGGAAACCTTAAAAAAAAAACGATTAACCTGGAGGAGGTTTTAGGGTACAAGGAATGTCTGCTACGAGAGGAGGTCCTGAACAAGGACCGTCTCAGCCTCAGCAGCGGCGGATCGTACGAACTCAGACTGCTGGTAATCTAGGAGAGTCTTTCGATAGTGAAGTTGTTCCTTCATCGCTTGTTGAGATTGCTCCCATTCTTCGTGTTGCTAATGAGGTTGAATCTAGTAACCCTAGGGTTGCTTATCTCTGTAAGTTCTTCTGAAAACTTATTTCACACTTCTTTTTTTTTTTTTTTTTTTTTGATTTGGCTATGTAATTTGTTGTTTTACCTGGTTTTTGGTTCTGCTCTCTCTCTCTCTCTCTCTCCCTTAGGTCGGTTTTATGCATTTGAGAAAGCTCATAGATTGGATCCTACCTCCAGTGGAAGAGGTGTTCGGCAGTTTAAGACTGCACTTCTACAGCGTCTTGAAAGAGTGAGCATTCTTTATACTCTGCTTGATTCTTGCATGTGGCAGATTTGGATAGCTACTCATATTTGTAGGAAGAAATCTTGGTTTTAGTAACAAAATGTGGTCTACCGTCTCTTTTATTTTTTGTAGGAACATGATCCAACACTGATGGGCAGGGTTAAGAAAAGTGACGCCCGTGAAATGCAAAGCTTTTATCAACATTACTATAAGAAGTATATTCAAGCTTTGCACAATGCTGCAGATAAGGCTGACCGGTTTGTCTAACCTACTTAAATTTGTTGTTTTAAGATGCCAATTAGTGTTTAGTCAGTGTTTGAAAGCACCAAATTTTCCTAACTGATTGCTGTTAATTTCCAGTGCCCAGCTGACAAAGGCATACCAAACTGCCAATGTTTTGTTTGAGGTGTTGAAGGCTGTTAATCTCACACAGTCGATTGAGGTTGACCGGGAGGTAAGGCATTGTGACCTTTTAGTCCTGTCTCTTTTTTTTTTTCAATCTCTTGTGCAACTTTACAATGAAGTTGAATGTTTCCAGATTCTGGAAGCTCAAGATAAGGTTGCAGAAAAGACACAGTTGTATGTCCCCTATAATATCCTACCTCTCGATCCTGATAGTGCAAATCAAGCGATTATGAGATATCCTGAGGTTAGTCCTCTTCTTGTTTCACTGTGGGCATTGTTATTATTTGTAACATGTTATCAGTGGGTAATGTAATCCTTTCTGCAGATCCAAGCTGCTGTTCTTGCTCTCCGCAATACTAGAGGTCTTCCTTGGCCAGAAGGTCACAAGAAAAAGAAAGATGAGGACATGCTTGATTGGCTTCAAGAAATGTTTGGATTTCAGGTAATTTTTTCTAATTCGGTGATGCTTGCCAATTTTCAGTAAGCTTTTGTTGAGAGTAATCTATAACTTCCTGAATGGTTTGGCGGAAAGACAATGCAGCTAATCTTAGGAGCAATCGATCTTATTACTTACTAACATGCATTTTTTCTTGTGTATGCTATGGTTCTGCAGAAAGACAATGTGGCTAATCAAAGGGAGCATCTGATCTTATTACTTGCTAATGTGCATATAAGACAATTTCCTAAGCCTGATCAGCAGCCAAAGGTTCGTACCTTAATTTTACCATAGTTGAAAGACCACTTTAATATGGATTTGGTGTCTCCATGCATGTCTACAATTTTATCCTTTCGTTGGTTTTTTTTCACAGTTTTTTTTGTCTTAATTCATTTTCCTTTTTCCAACCGAGGAGATTTCTGTGCAGTATGTTTTTTTTCCATGGAATATATATATAAGCATAATATTTAATAAATGTACTTTCAGTTTATCCTTTTGTCTGTTCTCATTATGACAACCCATTGTGCTCTCACAGTTAGATGATCAAGCATTGACAGAAGTGATGAAGAAGCTTTTCAAGAACTATAAGAAGTGGTGCAAATACCTTGGTCGAAAGAGTAGTCTTTGGTAAGGGAATTGTAGACACCTATACTCGAATCTTTGTAGTTTCTGCAGGAGTAGCTAAGTATGTGAACATAAAAAGAAATTTCAGGAACTGCTCGTAGAGGGTTTCTGTATATTCTTCATGAACAGGAATTGAATTTCTTACTTTTGCTAAATGTTTATGCAAACTCTGGTGTCGAGAATCTGTTTCAATGTATGATCTTCTTGTAGGTTGCCAACTATACAGCAAGAAATGCAACAGCGCAAACTATTGTATATGGCCCTGTATCTTCTAATTTGGGGTGAAGCAGCGAACTTGAGATTCATGCCTGAGTGTCTCTGCTACATTTATCATCATGTATGTTTCAGTTTGCAAAGTCTTCCGTAGTTTGTGCGTGATTCTTGTTTTTTATGCTTGTCCGCCAATGATAATATTATGCTTTACTGTCACTCTCTATCCTTGAAAGTTCCATCTTTTGTTGTTTATATTTCTGGTAAGGAGCTATAACTTGCAAGCACAATAATAAATTGTCATCGAGGCTTGTTTTGAGACGAAACATGTGTATATGTCCTCAGGTTGACGTATTTCTGATGAGAAAATGTCAATTGATATTATTTTCCTTAGAGATTAGAATTCTAGTACATAAAAGTGATGGGAAACATGCTTTCTTTTGATAAAATACAGATTTTTTGCTAGTATGCGTTCCTAGATGTGATATTCTTACACTTCCTACTCTATTTCATGCTTTTGCAGATGGCATTTGAACTCTATGGTATGCTGGCTGGGAATGTTAGTCCTATGACTGGGGAAAATGTGAAGCCTGCTTATGGAGGCGAGGAAGATGCATTCTTGAGGAAAGTTGTGACTCCTATTTATGAAGTGATTCAGATGGTATGGCTTAAATTTCGAGCTTTTCTTTCTGCTTTCAGCATTTTTTTTGCTTGTTAATATTTTTACTCACTAATTGTACCATTCACAGGAGGCTCAAAGAAGCAAAAAAGGGAAGTCTAAGCACTCTCAGTGGAGGAACTACGATGATTTGAATGAATACTTTTGGTGATATATCTATCTACCTGCTTTCACACAATCGTAATGGTCTTCATAAGTGGTTTCTACGATTAATTAAATATGGTTTTCTTCATTGCAGGTCAGTTGATTGTTTTCGATTAGGTTGGCCAATGCGAGCTGATGCTGATTTCTTTTGTCTGCCTGTTGCTGTACCCAATACAGAAAAGGACGGGGTACACAATAACTACACATCTTTTCTGTTCTTGTCTACATATTTTTTTTCTTTCGGGAATCTGCTACACTGATCTAGTTTCCAGGTGGTGCGGTTTTTTATACTAGGAACTCTAATCTCTTGCTACTGATTTTTTTCTATCAGATAATGACTACCACTTTGTGCCATCTTTTTTTTTCCTGTTTTTTGTTATCATATATCACAGGATAACAGCAAGCCTACTGTCGCCAGGGATAGATGGGTTGGAAAAGTTAATTTTGTTGAGATTCGTTCCTTCTGGCATGTCTTCAGAAGTTTCGATCGAATGTGGAGCTTCTATATTCTGTGCCTTCAGGTATTACTATCTTCTAATTGTCACTGCCCCTCTCTGGAGCTGATGTATTTCTAATTTAAGAAATGCATATTCTCACAAAATATGACTTCGATGATGAATTTTGGAAGGCCATGATTATTATGGCCTGGGATGGCGGACAACCAAGTTCAGTCTTTGGAGCTGATGTATTCAAGAAAGTTCTGAGCGTGTTTATCACAGCTGCAATAATGAAGCTTGGACAAGGTTGGTTAATTTCATTGTTTAATACTTTCATAAGTTTACTTAAGTGACGAAAGCTCATCTACTAGAACTATTTCTGCAGCTGTTCTTGATGTGATCCTTAATTTCAAAGCTCATCAAAGCATGACACTACATGTTAAACTAAGATACATTCTGAAAGTGTTATCTGCTGCTGCCTGGGTTATTATTCTGCCTGTTACTTACGCCTACAGCTGGAAAGATCCTCCAGCATTTGCCAGAACTATCAAGAGTTGGTTTGGGAATGCCATGCACTCACCTTCACTATTTATAATAGCTGTCGTTTTCTATTTGTCGCCTAACATGCTCGCGGGTGTAATGTTTCTTTTCCCTCTGCTACGACGGTTTCTTGAGAGGTCCAACTACAGAATTGTGATGCTAATGATGTGGTGGTCTCAGGTTTTCATCTTTTCACTCAGTTTGTGTTCTTTCATAAGAAACTAATGAAAAACACCCGATGTGTTTTTTTGCTGATGCGACCATAATTAGTTATATTTTTTACACCTTGCAGCCCAGACTCTATGTTGGTAGAGGAATGCACGAGAGCGCATTTTCCCTCTTCAAGTAGGGGTTCTGTTTGTGACATATACATCATTGGATTTTAGTTACTAGTGCAAGCCTGAGTCCTCGGTTCACTCATGTCTCTCTACCTTTTTCTTGCGTAGATATACCATGTTTTGGGTGTTGCTTATTGCAACAAAGCTGGCATTCAGTTACTACATTGAGGTATGTGTTTCTTGTATCTAGTTCTGGTAATTCTGTGAGAAGAGTAAGATTAGTGATGTGACATGGAAACAATAATTATGGGATTTAATCGACTGATTGTACCATGATTGCCACAATTGGAGTCTGATAAATTGACATTGCTCACAGATCAAGCCTTTAGTTGCCCCAACACAAGCCATTATGAAGGCCCGTGTGACAAATTTTCAGTGGCATGAGTTCTTTCCTCGTGGTAATGCACTTTCACATACACTACATGATTGCTGGAATGAAATTTATTATTTGTTCTCACACCATCTCTACTTGATTTGTGCAGCCAAAAACAATATTGGTGTTGTTATCGCCCTCTGGGCCCCCATTATTCTGGTAAGCATGGTCAAGTCGAACATGTCTCCACGTCTTCCCCTGCTTTTTGCTGTTGCTAATTTGATCTCGGGTCCATCTTGCTGCAGGTATATTTTATGGATAGTCAGATTTGGTATGCTATATTTTCCACATTATTTGGAGGTATTTACGGTGCATTCCGCCGCCTTGGAGAGGTAGGCTGTTTTAAGATAATCTGATTGAAGCTGAGTTATTTGTTGAACTTGAGGTTTCCCTTGTAATTGTTATTGATGATCTCAAAATCCTTGCGTTTTTCACTTGTTACAGATTCGTACACTGGGAATGCTTAGATCACGGTTTGAATCACTGCCTGGAGCTTTTAATGACCGCTTAATTCCAGATGGAAAGAACCAGCAAAAGAAGAAGGGAATAAGGGCAACTTTATCTCATAACTTTACGGAGGATAAGGTTTGTTGAACGAGTGAACTGCTATAATATACGATTCTTCTCATTGATTGCTTGTACTGAAAATTTACTTCAGGTACCTGTGAACAAAGAGAAAGAGGCTGCAAGATTTGCACAGTTGTGGAACACAATAATCAGTAGTTTTAGAGAGGAAGATCTTATAAGTGATAGGTAAGTTTTGTTAATTTTGTATGCCACATATCTAGCTGAAAGAAACTATCTGGAACTCAAAATTTTGAGCTATCGTTTTACATTTGGACTATTCATAGGGAGATGGATCTGTTGCTTGTTCCATATTGGGCTGACCGTGATTTGGATCTCATACAGTGGCCTCCCTTCTTATTGGCTAGCAAGGTTTGCTCTCACAGAAACACATTAGAATTTTATCTTTAGGATTCTCTGATTTTTTCTATATTTGGCTGTAGATTCCAATAGCATTAGACATGGCAAAAGACAGTAATGGGAAAGACAGAGAGCTCAAGAAGAGGATTGAGAGTGACACTTACATGAAATGTGCTGTCCGTGAATGCTATGCTTCATTCAAGAATATCATAAAATTTGTGGTTCAGGGAAACCGTGAAAAAGAGTAAGTTGGGTTAAGTTTTTGGAACCATAGTATTTGAGTACTTGCTTTTGTTTCTTACATATCTACTTCTGATTTTGATAATTGCAAGTTTGCAATGTACCACACTATAATATGGCCAACTTATATCTTGGTGTCGCAGGGTGATAGAGATCATATTTGCCGAGGTGGACAAACATATAGATACAGGGGATTTGATTCAAGAATACAAGATGAGTGCTCTTCCTAGCCTCTATGATCACTTTGTCAAGTTGATCAAATATTTGGTAAATGTTCTTCTTGTGGTTCTGTTTCTTTTGTAGTTTTAGTTTCTAAAAATTTATTTTTCATTTGATCCAATATCTTCGTTTTCTTATCCCATGTAGCTAGACAATAAGGAGGAAGATAGAGATCACGTTGTAATTCTCTTCCAAGACATGCTGGAAGTTGTAACAAGAGACATTATGATGGAGGATTACAATATATCAAGGTTGGCAACTTTCTACCGCAATGTCTTGCCATATGAACATCAAAATCTCATATATCTAGTTGTCTCTGTAGCTTGGTAGATTCGAGTCATGGTGGCACTTGGCATGGGGGAATGATCCCTCTCGAACAACAATATCAGCTGTTTGCATCCTCAGGTGCCATTAGATTTCCTATTGAACCAGTAACAGAAGCTTGGAAAGAGAAGGTTAGATTGGGTTATATTTAAGTTCTATTCGTGCAGTCTTCATATGATTTGTTCTCAAAATTTTAATGCATGTATGTGTAGATCAAACGGATATATCTTTTGTTGACTACTAAAGAGTCTGCTATGGATGTCCCCTCTAACTTGGAAGCAAGAAGGCGGATCTCTTTCTTCTCAAATTCGTTGTTCATGGACATGCCTATGGCACCTAAAGTTCGCAACATGCTATCGTTTTCGTAAGCCATTTCTGGTCATTTTAATTAGAGTCCACCACTTCGGAAATTTATATACTCACATATTGTTGGTAGATGATTGGTTCTTCTCCTAAAGTTCCAGTTGATAATTTCCTCAAGTTTGTCTTTTATGATGACAAAACTAAGATTTAGAACTGTTGTATCATGATATCAATTGCTACTTGTTTATAACTATAATGAAGTACGGTTGCATTGTAGTTTTTTGTAACTGAACTGGCTAGGTTAGTTTGTTATATATATTGTTCTGCTTTTATTGAAGTTTTTCGTTACTAAACTGGTTGGGGTTTTCTCTTTGCTATTCTTATTGTAGTGTTTTGACTCCATATTACACTGAAGAGGTCCTCTTCTCCTTGAGGGATCTGGAAACACCAAATGAAGATGGTGTTTCGATCCTCTTTTACTTACAAAAGATTTTTCCAGGTGATTTTTGTTCATATGCTGTTAACGTTGTAGCCTAAATTCTCGAATCACTTCTTGAACCTGACCATTGATCTCTAGATGAATGGAACAATTTTCTTGAGCGGGTGAAGTGCTTAAGCGAAGAGGAACTTAAGGAGTCTGATGAATTAGAGGAGGAACTTCGTTTATGGGCTTCATATAGAGGGCAAACTTTGACTAGAACTGGTATACTTTTTTGGTTAATTTTCTTTCAGTAAAAGATTAGATGGATACAATGTAAATCTGTTGTTGATCTTTGATATTTTTGCAGTAAGAGGAATGATGTACTATCGAAAAGCATTGGAACTTCAGGCATTCCTTGACATGGCTATGCATGAAGGTGTTTTTCTCTAATTTATATTGTATGGAAAAGGGCATAAATCAATTCACACAACTGATCGTTGATGCTGACTCATTCTTGAAATTTGCTTCTCCAGATTTGATGGAAGGTTACAAGGCTGTAGAACTAAATTCAGAGAACAATTCAAGAGGTGAAAGATCACTCTGGGCACAGTGCCAAGCCGTTGCTGACATGAAGTTTACATATGTTGTATCATGTCAACAATATGGTATCCATAAACGATCCGGTGATCCTCGTGCTCAGGATATATTGAGGCTTATGACAAGGTGTGCAAAATAATACTATATTGCTGTCTGTTTTAAATTGTTTGAAACTTATGGATTTGCTTACAATTGGCAGATACCCTTCGCTCCGTGTTGCATATATTGATGAGGTCGAAGAACCAGTGAAAGACAAGTCAAAGAAAGGGAACCAGAAAGTGTATTATTCTGTGTTGGTAAAGGTGCCTAAGTCAACTGATCATTCTAGCTTAGCACAAAATCTGGACCAGGTAATGCAAAGCAATCTAACACTTTTCTCAAGCAGAAGATTCTGCAATTTATTATGTCGTTGAATGTGTTAGCGTAAATTAAACCCGTCCAGAAGGTGTTGCAAATGCTGAATTTTTTACTGACATTTTCTTAGTGAATGCTGAATAGTATATCGTATATGGATTACTTAAATGGCAACCTAATGTCATTCACCTGTGTTGATTCATAAATTGTTCTGCCTCTGGGTTACATACGTCTTTTTGCCACAGTTTTTATATTTACTTTCTACTGTTATATATGCTATCTCATGTTAGTTTTACTCCTTGTTTTGTATTGATTCTTACACGGATGTATATATTAAAATTTACCTGCCTTCTAGGTTATCTATAGGATTAGGCTTCCTGGACCTGCTATTCTTGGAGAAGGAAAGCCAGAAAACCAAAATCATGCTATCATCTTTTCTCGTGGAGAAGGTTTACAGACAATCGATATGAATCAGGTATGCACTTGTTCTTTTTTCTCAGCCTTCTAGTTGTTTCGATGCTTCAAGTTGATGTTAAGTTTCTTATAATGCCATTTTTATTCAGGATAATTACATGGAAGAAGCGTTAAAGATGAGGAATTTGCTTCAAGAATTTCTTACAAAGCATGATGGTGTTAGGCATCCATCCATTCTTGGACTTAGGGAACATATATTTACTGGATCGTGAGTATTTTAGCATTTCCATCTATTGTAGGGATTTTCTCTTTTCCTCAATGAAGTTTGGTCATCTTTAAGAACATTTGGTGTTTGGCCTGCGCAGTGTTTCCTCCCTTGCTTGGTTCATGTCAAATCAAGAGACTAGTTTTGTTACCATTGGTCAGAGATTATTGGCAAACCCATTGAGGTAATTGTGTTTTCTGAGATCAACTGTAGTGATGATTGCACATGATTTTCTTTGTTATCATTCCCAAATCAAAATTCTCTCTTGCTCCAATATAGGGTTCGTTTCCATTATGGTCATCCAGATGTGTTTGATAGACTGTTTCATCTAACAAGAGGTGGTGTTAGCAAAGCATCCAAGGTAATCAACCTCAGTGAAGATATATTTGCAGGTATATTCTGCTCTTATGGAGGACCAGCTATTTCTTTCATAGACTCTAATTGATGTCCTCGCTGATGGATTGCTAGCGTTTTGTATTGAGCAGGTTTCAATTCTACACTTCGTGAGGGAAATGTTACCCATCATGAATACATACAAGTTGGTAAAGGAAGAGATGTCGGTCTAAATCAGATATCTATGTTTGAGGCCAAGATTGCTAACGGCAATGGAGAGCAGACATTAAGTCGGGATATTTACAGGCTTGGACACCGTTTTGACTTTTTCCGAATGATGTCATGTTACTTCACCACTGTCGGCTTTTACTTCAGCACCTTGGTATCTTTTTTTGTTCCTTTTTTTGTTAAGCCACACAGCTAGTTCGGATCTGATTCATTTTCTTCTGTTTTCACAGATTACTGTTCTCACTGTCTATATCTTCCTTTATGGACGTCTCTATCTTGTTTTGAGTGGCCTCGAACAAGGCTTAAGTACACAGAAAGGCATCCGAGACAATACACCTTTGCAAATAGCTCTGGCTTCACAGTCTTTTGTCCAGATTGGTTTCCTGATGGCTTTACCTATGCTTATGGAAATTGGATTAGAGAGGGGTTTTAGGACTGCCTTGAGTGAATTTGTGCTGATGCAGCTTCAGTTGGCGCCAGTGTTCTTTACGTTCTCTCTTGGGACAAAGACTCACTACTATGGGAGGACGTTACTTCATGGCGGTGCCAAGTACAGGTCCACAGGAAGAGGATTTGTCGTCTTTCATGCCAAATTTGCTGATAATTACAGACTGTATTCCCGGAGCCATTTTGTAAAGGGGCTTGAGATGATGCTGCTACTTGTTGTGTATCAAATTTTCGGAAGTGCTTACAGAGGCGTCCTTGCATATCTTTTGATCACCATATCTATGTGGTTCATGGTCGGGACTTGGCTTTTTGCTCCCTTCCTCTTCAATCCTTCTGGTTTTGAGTGGCAGAAAATTGTTGATGATTGGACTGATTGGAATAAATGGATAAACAACATCGGGGGTATTGGTGTTCCGGCAGAAAAAAGTTGGGAATCCTGGTGGGAGGAAGAGCAAGAACATCTCCGATATTCCGGAAAACGTGGTATAGTTGTTGAGATTTTGCTGGCACTGCGGTTCTTTATCTATCAATATGGGCTTGTTTATCATCTCACGATAACAGAGAGGACTAAAAACTTTCTGGTATGTAACATTTCTATTAGCTATTAATGTTGGTATTTTCTTATCCAATCACTGAATCCCTTCTCAACTCAGGTTTATGGAGTATCATGGCTGGTGATTTTCTTGATATTGTTTGTGATGAAGGTGGGTTTACTTGATACATCAATCTCTTGTTAATTCCCGGAATGTCATGGTCAATAATCAAGTGTTTTGTTGCTTGTTTGTTTGTTTATCTCAGACTGTTTCGGTTGGAAGGCGGAGATTCAGCGCGAGTTTTCAGCTGATGTTCCGGTTGATAAAGGGGCTAATATTCATGACGTTTATCGCAATCATTGTGATATTGATCACACTGGCTCACATGACGATACAAGACATAATTGTGTGTATCCTTGCCTTTATGCCCACAGGTTGGGGGATGCTCTTGGTAAGTAAAGAAAAGCTTTTTGTTGGTAATGAAATGTTGTGCGTGTGTGAATAAAAACAAGACTAACAATTGGTGTGTTTGCAGATTGCGCAAGCGTGTAAGCCGGTGGTTCATAGAGCAGGATTCTGGGGATCAGTGAGGACACTAGCTCGTGGATACGAGATAGTAATGGGACTGTTGCTGTTTACGCCAGTGGCGTTCTTGGCATGGTTTCCATTTGTGTCGGAGTTCCAAACGCGTATGCTCTTTAATCAAGCTTTCAGTAGAGGTCTTCAGATCTCTCGTATCCTCGGAGGACACAGGAAGGATCGCTCTTCTCGTAACAAGGAATGATTCATCTCTTCATTGTAATGACAGGGATGTCTAATTTATCCCTTTTTATCTACTTGTTGGTACAAGTAGCGAATCTTATGGATTGATTAGTGTTAATGTAATTTAGTTTTCAACATGTCGCTTAGGTAAAAACATTGTAGTAGTCTTCCTTAAATTAGACGTAATCTATCATTTATTGATGAAAAATTTGAGGATGATGATGATAACTAACAACATTTGCTTGGCTTACAAGGTACAGAGACAGCAAAGCTTTCAAAATAAAAGACTAGCCCAACTGGGTTTTCAGTAATGGGCCGAAAAGGAAGCCCACAATTCTGTAAGAAGGATTAGCTCTAATTTCCTCTGCTTCGATAAAAGACAAAAAACGAAACAACAAAATGGCGGGAAATTGTTTTTTTGGGGTTCGACAAATAAGCAGAAACGTGGCGGCCGTAAGTGGCTCCACGGCAGTTGTACGAGAGTGATAATTTGTCTTGGTTCGAACCAGCCTGGAAACGGTAATATGTGTCCGTACAGCTTAAAATCTCATCTCAATGAGAACAACGGAAATGACGGATTTGCCCCAAGAAAGCTGTAAAACGAGGGTAAAACGGGAACTTTCGACTTTATTAGACGACGACACCTCTCGTCACTCTCTTGTCGAGACTCTTCTTACCAGAAGAGGTTTTTTGAAATGGCGGCGATGAAATACAAAGGAAGTGTTTTCATCATATCAGTCATCCTTCTTCTTTCGTCCCCACTACTTGCTCACTCTTCTTCTACAAAATGTAAGTGTCATGTGATTCTTATAATATTCTCATCTTTCTTCATCGTTTGGTTCAAAACATGATGAATCCTCTTTGTTCTTTTTTTTTTTTTTTTGTAGCTTTCTTTTGGTTAGGAGAAACACAAGATACGAAAACCATGAAAAAGGTAAAACAATCTCTTCTGTTTTTGAAGGAAATGAACAATTAGTTTTCACACAAAAAAAAAAAATGAAACTTTTTTTGTTTTCTAGCTTTGCATTTGATATTCGATTTGTATGTTTATTTATGATTTTGATGCAAGATGATTATATTTAGTTCTTGTTTGGAAAACAGGAGAAGGAGATTAACGGAGGAACAGCTAATGAAGTTGAAGAAAGACAAGTTCCGACTGGATCCGACCCTCTTCATCATAAACACCTTCCTTTTACTCCATAGATTCATTCCTTTCATTTTTCTGTTATCTTCTGTTTCCCATTGTTGGCATATTAGTTTGTAATGCTTTTCACATTCCAGTTTTGGGTTTTGTTTATCCGAATGTTTAATTTTGTTATTTCAGGTTGAAAATGATTAACTTCGTTAATATAGAGAGTTTCAATTACTTCAGCCAATTTTGTGGATGCTTTAGAAAGATGCCATGGCGTAACAACTTCCAATTCAGTTTTTAGAAAAATTTGTAAACTTTATTTTATGGCAAAATCACTCCTATTATTGCATATTATCATTTTTTTTATATTTTTGTTCTTTTTAACTTAAAAGTATACATTTTCTAGTTTATTGTAGACAGATTTTGCGCAAGAAAAACGTACTTGAAACTGGAAACTAGAGTTTTGAGTTTTGATTAGTTAGTAAACGTAAACACATCCTGTGATGAGTCAGTTCTCAAGATGGAGTCGGAAGCATTTAATTTGTTACCCAATATAATTTGGCTTTAGAATGTTTTAAGTTGGTATCAAAACATAACTATAAAAGTGACATTTGTTTCTAGAGGGAACCTTGGTGAAATCGATTATTTGGATGGGAAGTAGTAGATATATTGGTACTAGAATTTGTGTGATCTTAGTTTTTTTAACGGTAAGATAAAAGTATATGTACAAAGGACTATTTGACCAAATGCTGTAATGAATCTTATTTTTTTATTGCACAAGGATTTGTTGATGCTAGATTGTAGTCAATAAAATTGTGCATTGACCTTCTTAATTAGTTTCGATAGCGACCACTTCTTGTTGAGTTTTGGAGCCACATATTCCCCTTGCATTGTTAGAAAGGCAATGGTTACATCGAGTGACACTAATTGTTTGAATTTTACGACAAATTCATGTTAAACAATAATAATAAATTTTTTTACTGTTAAACTAGTTTATTTTGGCGCGACAAACGAAAATCCAATTTTTGTTTGCTGATATCAAAATACCTAATTATTCTTTATTGTTTTCTACATTAGCTAAGCCATAATGTGAATCATATAAACTCCATAGTTGATTACCCTAAATTTATCTTTCACAAAATAACATCTTCATGTTGTGCGAGGCACGTGAGATTTAGATTTGAACAAATCCCGTAAGCCGTAACGGAGCAATTAGCGAGGCACGTGACAGACACGACCCCTGCCCCTATAAATATATCTTCTTCTTTCACTCTCATTTGGTAGTGAGTGATTCTCTGTGCGGCGCGTGAAAGGGCTCTCTAAATGGCTAATCTTCCTCCTTCGCTCTCCATGAAATCTGTCGCTCTCTCAGGAGCTTCTTCTTCCTCCTGCAACGATCGGAAGCTATTATCGGCGGAGCAGTTGATTCTCGATCTCAGCAATCCCGAACTCAGGGAAAATGCTCTTCACGAGTTGTCCAAGGTCATCTCTCTCTCGCTTACTCGGGAATTTTTTTATCGTTTGGGTCTTCGTTTTCTGCGTTCGATTGAATGGAATTTTGAATGTCTTTGGTTGTTTAGTCCGGTGAATCTTAGACATGCTTTTAGATTAGCGATTCTTAATTCTTCCTTGCGGCAAATTTTGAGGGAATTTGTATGATTATTGTTGAGATTGTAGACCTTGCATGAATAAGGGATGAGATTAGATATCGGAATATTTCAACACTGATTAAGCCAGTTTTCCTAAATTCATGATCTCAGTTGTGAGAAATTTAAGTTGGTATGAGGATTCTTCACTAGAAAAAATTAATTGGTTTTGATGTTCTGATTTTCAGGTTGATGTTTTTACTTAACTCATTGCTTTTGATTTCATACATTAAGCAGGATATACTTTGCTGTATTTGGTCTTCTCACTGGAATTCATGTCTATCAGTAATCCCGTTTTTCATTTTTTCAGAAGAGAGAGATCTTTCAAGATTTGGCGCCGCTTTTATGGCATTCTGTTGGTACCATTCCTGCTCTTCTACAGGTACCCTCTCCATGTTATTATATGGCACTTGTTCCTTTATTCTGGAAATGATTTATTGCTTGATGGCTTCTCTATTTACTGCTTTACTTTTAACATCTGACTTTTGAGATTTGATGTACATTGTATTGGTTAAGATCTAGACACTTTGTTTCTTTCCTCTTTTCAGGAGATTATCTCAGTTTACCCTGTCCTATCTCCTCCAACCATGACTCCTGCTCAATCAAACAGGGTCTGCAATGCACTTGCGCTTCTTCAGGTCCATATAATCTTGTCAATTTTCTCTTTCTTTTTTTGGGGAGACTTACAAACGTTTATATATATATATATATATATATATATGTATGTTCAATCTGGAAGACTCTGATTTTTATTGATTCGATTCTCTTTTCTTACATCCAGTGTGTTGCTTCTCATACTGATACGAGGATGTTGTTCTTGAAAGGTACAGTCCTATGCCCACAGACAATTCTTCCATAATTCCCAGTAAAATAATTTCGGTGTTTGCTCTGTGACTAAAGTTAGCGACTTAGATTACAATAGTTCATGACCCAACCCGTCTACCAAAACTAGTTTAAAGAGCCACCTTGTTGGTCCCTTTTTAATTAATCCCATTTATCAGATGTGTGTGGTTATAATATGCGTAAAGCTTAACGTCTGTTGCTTTTCAAAATACAGCCCATCTGCCATTGTACCTGTATGCTTTCTTGAATACATCAAGCAAGTCAAGACCGTTTGAGTACCTGCGACTGACTAGCTTGGGGGTTATTGGTGCACTTGTTAAGGTATGTCTTGATATTTGAGTTTTGTTTCCTCGTCTAGTTATAAAAAGTGTGTTTATGCCAACAAGACAGGAACACTCCTTTTACTTGCTAACAACTGTTTGACTAATAAATACAACATTTTCCTGGTAAATATATATTGTGTTGATTTGAGAAACAACGATTTTAGCATGCTAAGACCTTTGAGTAGATACTGTTAAGACATCATAGAATCATTACGTATTAGTGATATTGGTGTTGCAACATTGTTCTTTTTGTTTGGTAGGTTGATGATACTGAAGTGATAAGATTCCTTCTTCAAACTGAAATTGTCCCATTGTGCCTCCGGACAATGGAAAATGGCAGCGAGTTATCAAAGACTGTAAGTTTGTCTAATTCAGATGCTTATATTTACATGCTTGAAATGTATATCAAGTTTCCTATCATTTATACAGCCAGTTGCAAAGATCTGAAATCGTTGCTTCACACAAAGGACTTGTATAAGTTTTCTTCTGCTGTTGATGTTTCTGATTGGTTTTAGGCTTTCGCAATTCATCTGATTGATTTGTTCGAACCGGTTATGTCAGGTTGCTACTTTCATTGTTCAGAAAGTTTTGCTGGACGATGTTGGGCTTGAGTACATGTGCACCACAGCGGAAAGATTCTTTGCTCTGGGTCGGGTTTTGGGAAATATGGTTACTTCACTTGCAGAAGGGCCATCTCCTAGGCTACTAAAGCACATCATACGCTGCTATCTCCGTTTGACAGATAACCCCAGGTGTAATAATTACCCCTTTTTCTTCATTTGAAAACAAATATTATACAATCGTGCTTACACAATACAGTTATTGATGACATTCAGAGCATGCGATGCACTTGGAAGTTGCCTTCCAGATCTTCTGAGGGATGCTACCTTCAGCGGTTGTCTCTATGTAAGTGTCATATCTCTTGATAGCATCATAACCAATTATTACTGATACTGATACCAAATTGTTTTTTTTTTTTTTTTTTTTTTTTTTTTTTTTTTTTTTTTTTTTTTTTTTTACCAAATTGTTATCTATCAGTTTATTGGAATCCTGTCTCAGTTCTTTTGGTACTTAGGACTTCACTGTTTTTAGCTATTCGTCTTGGTTACTTTGACAGGATGATCCACCTGCAATGCAATGGCTGCAGCAACTGCTCCACAACATTAAGGTTGGCGGGAGAGCACCTCAAGGGTTGGCTCATATGTTTGTGAATTAAATCGAACCCTATAGTCTGGGCAGAAACTGTTATTCATTGGACAAAAAGTTAGGTGGAATCAGAATTACAGATGAGAAACAGAAACTCAACCAAAGATTTTGAGTTTGATGGATATATGTATTTAGATTTCCCGACCGTCTTATGATGTTGCAGTTAATAACTAAATCTCCATTGAAAAGACCAAATTAAGCATTAAACCCAAAGTTTTTAGAAATCCAACAAACGATTCATAAAGGCAGATGTAGATAACATATCTACAATAGACTGTCAGATCTTGCAGGTAGCCTCCTGAAGAGATTGAGCGGCACAGAGGGTAGCTTGTGCCTGAACCTTGGATGCCTCAGCACATAGATCCCAACAAGAAGTGCAACAACCTGAAACGGTGTAACATACAACACGATAGCAGCTATGAGACAGAAGAGCACAAACAATGTGGTTGCCCTCGGGTCTCGCCAGCTCAGCAGCGATAAAAACCGCTCTCCCTGTGTCGCTAGATCGCCTATCACGGTCTGAACCCGTCCTCCTATGCTTCTGAGCCGGTCATATCGCATCCTCACAATCTCAGAGGATCGGGAAGTTGGGAAAGTATCAAACTCTTCATCAAGCTCATCGGGGTGGACAGCGTCTGCGTGGGACAACCTTGTGTCCATGTGTGGCGGGTGCCTTGGTCTCCACCGGAAATTCCAGATCCCGATCAAGAAAAGGTACAAGAAAACCGTTGGGAGGATGAGTTCCGGGTAGAGAACTAAGATAATGAAAAGAACATGAATGAGAATTGTGGTTATTGGGTTTCTCCAGTTGCAGATCTGATCAAACCATTTTCCAACAGCAATGAGACCACTCAGAACATTCATGATTCTGAAGAAGTTAGCTTTACTCCTCCTCATGCTCCACATATGGGAGTCAACATCGAGCATGTACTCTACAATCTCTTTGCGAAGAGGTGGCTCTGCGCGGTTCAGCCTCGCCGAGACAATGTTCATCGCCTGGTGTCGCAGGCTGTCCAGCTGGAGAACCGATAACGGGTGGATGTAATGCATTTTGGGTAGTAATGGCTGAGAATACATATGAAGCATGTTGATGAGAGATAGGCAAGTGAACCGCACGGCTAATTGTATTTCACCTGTCTTCTTGATCCCGGAAGGATGAAAGACGAGCAGCGGATATGAATGTGTGTAGATACGGTCAGCTTCAAGGGTCGAGAGACGGATTCTCACTTTCCCGATTCTCAAATCTTTTCCGCTTCCTCCTGGAATGTGTCCGTTGTCGAATGCTCCAAAAGTTATGACAGTGCAGGTATCAAACACTTCCCATGTGTACTGCTCGTTCCATTTAGGCGTAAAACTATCGACAATTGTTCTTGTTCTGATCCATTTCTGCCCATACTTAGCCACACAATATGCATCTGTTGTCCCCTTCCCATCTTTTGTCTTCATTGGCATCAGTCCGTGCGCACTTATGATCCCTACTTCAAGCAGTCCGATGCTTGGTTTCCATAGCTGTTTTGCGGTTGGCCTTAGGTCGCTGCTGTAGTGAGTTGATTCATCAAGAACATGGTATCCACCTTCAAGAAAGATTCTTAGATGAATCCTGCTTGCGAATTTGATCTCTTTTTTCTCTCCTTCCACCATAATATGTTTCTCCAGGTTGAACCACCTCGAGTTAAGCGGCCTATGGTCTAACCTTCTTTGGACATTCTGCAACGGGATTGCACACCTGCCTAACGTTTCATCTTTGTTCGGTGCAACCCTATCTTCCACCGCGAGAATCAACGCCTCCTCAAAAGGCTCAGCAACAACAAACATCAGATCTTCATTCCACATCGGATTCAATGTTTTGGTCTGAGAAATACGTGTTCTCAGAGTCTGGTTTCCGAGCATTGCTTTCACGTAAACCTCAGGGAACTTGGTTTTATCATGAGGTATCAAATCTTGAGCCTCAATTACATTGACCCTCACATACCAAAGCTTTGGCGAAAGATAAACCTTTGAACGGATATGCGTCACACCTTCAGGTCCAACCGAGGCTGCATCTGAATGCCAAGCATCAGAGAAAGCTTCATCGGCTTGTGTCCCCATCCAAACAGCTAACATAAGCTCTCCTTTAACTTTACGCCCATGTCGATCCTCTAACCTATACCACTGAGGAGCCAATGGACTATCAGGCGGAACTCGCTTAGGAATCTCATTAAGATCAAACATGATTCTACCAATTAAATCATCCAACACCACATCTTTGTCTTTAACTACAACCTCCAAGATTGATGCTTGGATTCTCTCCTTTGAAAACGCAAACACTTGCTTCCACTCCGGATTCGACTTCTTCTCAAAATGCTTAGTCATCCCTCTGTAGTTTCCGAGCTTCACTTCCACATATGGATCACAACTACCGGTCACATCTTTCCCCGGTAATTCCTTCGCCTTCACTACCCGAACGTAGAGGTAATGCATCTGCTCAACCAAATCATAAGTGCAGGAGAGTTTATCACCTGTCACTGCTCCTGCACCAATCTTTGGTGAAGTCTCCTTCAGTGCAAATTCTATATTTTGGCCAGGTTTCTGCATCTTGTCTGAATCTTGAAAACTTCTGCAATTCTGTTACAAAGAATCCGTCTCTTGCGATCCAAGAACTTGTAATAAGAAGCAGTTTCAGGGGAAGCTGCTTGGTTCTGTTACCTTAAGACAACCCTTCTGGTAGAAAAGAAACAAAACACAGCAACAAATGAATCAGAGAGATTTTAACAGTTTACCTACAATGGCTACAACATGTTAGTAACATCGACATCTCTCGAATCAAAATCAAATGAATAAGTAAGGAGTTTGAGATCTACACTCTGCTGAGAAAATGTTTATAAAAGTGGATATGGTTTTAATATATATATTTAAATGTTATTTAGGACTCTTGTTGAATTTTTCTCACCAAACAAGCAGCTACCAATCTACCAATTACCAAAGACAGACATTTTCCTATAAAAAAAAAGATTCCCAAAACAAATGTATTTAACTTTTTCTGAAATCATATTAGAGCAAACTCTCTTGGCTTTCTTCAAATCTGATCCAAACAAAACTCGAAAGTGAACATTTTAGAAAAGAGAAGAAAAAACGTCATTTACTTTTAAATAAAAGAAGAGTAAACATGAAGATCTACTGAGACAGTTAAACCCACAAGAAATGTTTTGTATTAATGTCTTTTATTCTTCACTGTCGCTGTAACTTGAGCTCCTGATCAAAACAACACAACAACTACACCTAATATAAATATCAAACAAATACAAAAATTAAGACATGGTAATGTACCTTACGGGATCTAATGAAGAATAGAGAAACTAACTTGGAAATACATTCTTTTTTGTAATGCAAAGTTTAGAAGAAAGTGAAGATGTTGAAAATGAGATTTCGAAGAAGAGTAGCGAGCTTTTAGTGAAGTGAAGAAGAAGAGAGTGTACAGTAGAAATAGAATATATGGGGACATGTGGGTGTGCTAAGATCTGCTGCTTTTTAGTGGACCTACACTTTTGACCTCTTCTTTTCTTTTTTATTCATCTTTTTTCTTACTTTTCTCTCTTTCTCTACCAACTTTTATTAGTTTATCTTTTCTTCACTTACTCGTAATAGTTTAGTTTTTAGTAATGCATTTAAGGTTGAGTGTATTGATTGAAAGAAATCAATGTTTGTTTTTTTGTCTACTGCTTTGTTTCATTGCACAGCCGAATATACTTTCTGTCTGCAAACATTATTATGTTTTCAACATTTTATTTCTACACAATGAGAATATAAAGAAAGACATGGATTCATCGTTAGCACAATTTATAAAAACACATTTGTTTATATTTAATGTAACCGCAACATACATTTTTAGATGAAATTGCAAAACACAAAGTCATAAACCACCTAAGAGGCTAAACATCTAAACACAAGTATATATATTTCAAATGAGATTTTTTTCCTTATTTTTTCTCCCATGTACCTTAAAGGAGTTTTAAAGGGTTTATTTCTTTAAGTTTGCACACTGAAGTACACATTGTATGTTTCATCTCTTAAGCTAAACAATGGCGATAACACAAAGTTCCTCTGTGTTCCGCTCATCACAAAACTCATTGGATTGTATTGATTCATTCCTGTGTTTAACTTAAAGCTTGCTGCCTCTTTAAACTTCTCATCAGTCGCAACCGGACCACATTCAAGCTTTAGTTTCGTCCCCTGCTTTAGTGTTTGATCGCTGTACACAAAACAACCATTGTTGCTCTCTAGTCTTAACGACACGCTTCCTGGCTTCCCATCAACTCCAGATACTAACCGAAAGCTAGAAGCTCCTTTGTCACTAGGAGAAGAAGCTTGAACCGTGAGGGAGCTATCAGTTGCTTGCTTTACAATCATGCCAGGGAAATCAAACGGCTCAAGCATGACCAGGCTTCCAATTAGTGCCTCTGGACCCGATATCCGTGGTTTAGAATTATCAGTCACGAGCCTGAAAGTCGCTGCAACGGCATCTTGTGTCCCTAGCTCGGGTGATACCCTCATTGTGATGGTTTGGTTGGTATTTGACAACACGTAAGATATGTTTCCAGATTGTTGTGAGAGTGTGACAAGGTGACTGTTATAAGTTTCAGGTATAGGGGTTATCCAATTTCCAGCTTTAGCCTGAGTTGTGATGCTCCAGTCCCTGCTCGTGTGTCCGGCTAACAAGTAGGGGCCATAGAGTATGGCTTGAAGAGATGCGTACTCCGGACGATCATCTGAAATAATCACAAAATATTGTAAAAATTAGTTTCTGTTGTTATTGCTTTGTAAAAACAGAGTTGCATACAATTTATACACAATGATCAAGAACCATTTTAACTTAACAAACTCTACACAGTGTAATTGTGTTACCTTTTATAGCTTCGGTTCTGATACTCATTGGTAGCTCCATGGTTACTTGATCGCCAGATTTCCAGTTCTGTTTGATCGATAGGAAATTACCTACAAAGAACAAGACAGTTCCAATACACAATAATCAAACTACCTGATTATTAGTAAACTTTTGTTCAATTCCGGTGATATAGAAAGGTTACAATACACAATGCTCAAATCACCTGAAGTTGGTACTTTTAAGGGTTTCCCATTCAAAGATACTTTGGCACCTATAGAGTTAGTCCAAACAGGAATTCTTAGATTCAAAGTCGACTTCTTCGCCACTCCCTGCAAGAAAATTGGATCCATCAGACTCTTTCTTCAATGGAACATGTTACATCATGTTCTGCACAAGTTTTACCACTTTGGAAGAAGAAAGAGTGAATGTCACACGCATGTACGGATCCCACGACACAACAGGATTAACTTTCTGAGATAGCAAAAGACCAGCAGATTTCCAATCAAGTGAGCTTGATATATATTGGGTGACATAAAGAGCTGGAGATGCACCATCTTCTTGAAAATATATGGAATCTCCCAGTTTTGAAAAGGATTCAATTCCTATGGAAATAAACAAAACAATGATTACCCTCACAATTTATCTGATTTTTGTATCTTAAAAAAAATGTAGAAAACCAGATGATTGTGGTTAAAAGTTTACCAGTGCCATAGCAACACCAGAAGGAATCATAAGGTGTTCCCCAACCGTGATAAGTCACAGCCTTAGAAACACCTTGACCTAATGGGAGCATGTAGATCATCCGTCCGGGTTGGGTTCCTCTTTGAATTCCAAGCACACCGTTGGTCAAAGCGCGCTCGTAATAGTCTGCATAGCTAACCTCTTTTGTCCATCTGAACAGATTCCTAGAGACCTGAAGTTGTAGAAGTGTTCATATGTTAGTATGTTACCTTGAGCAAATAAAAAGAGTTTAAAATCCTACCTTGAGCATGTTATAAGTAGTACATGATTCCTCGTTTTCAGTTTGCAGTGTAGTCGCCATTCTCTTTGGATCTTGCCTAATGTTAACATTCCCAAAACATGGTTAAGACTTAAAACAAAAAGTCATGTTACAAAGAACCAAACTCTAACGTCAGGTAATGGTAGTACCAGAACTCTTTGACTGATGTTCCTCCAGTTGCATAGCTGTGAGAAGCATTAACTATGTCCATAAAGAACATCGAGATTTCCTGGAAATGCATATTTCAGAATCAAGAGAACCAATATCTTCTTTGATAAACTTTTCTTGGTTACACTTCAATACCTTATGGAGTAGATCACCAGTGATTTCATATCGTTGTTGGGATCCAACGACGATGGGAATATGTGTATTAGCGTGGAATCCACTAATATCATCGGCCTGCAAAAATGCATGTCAAGTTATGTGACCTTACCATTCACATCTCTTCAAGCTAATCATCAAGTAACCTACCTGAATTGCGAGGACCCCGAGAAAGCAAGGCTTGTCAAAGAGATGTGCGAGAAACAAATACTTGGAATCTCGCTGCAGAGTCCAAAACACTATGATATAACACAAAGCTAGATATAACACAAATCTAAGGTTGCTTTTTAGAGTCTGATAAGATTTTAACTCACAGTGATGCTGTATAGCTGATAAAGAACATCATTCATGCCACCAGTCTCTTCGTTTAGTGATAGCCAATGTCGTTCAACACTGTACTTCCTTATCACATTTTGAACACGGCCATAAAAGTAATCAGCCATCCCTGTTGCCATCTTTAAAGCTTGAGTATTCCCAGCCAACTTATATTGATCCACCAGGCCGGCCAAAATCTGTCAAAATTAAGACAGAGATGTTACTCTTTTGCAAAACATAAGCATATCAATCTACATCTCAGTCAAAGGGTCTGACTATTCACCTTGTGAATGGTGTAGTAAGGAGCCCAAACATGTGTTATAGCTTCAAACCGGTCGAAAAAACTGGAAGGAAAAGCAGAGAGATATCCTGTGCCAGATTTTTGCTGGCATTCCGCTAAAGCAGAGACAAGAGCTGACATTTTCGTCTTGAGAGTATCATTATGAGTACTTGCCCACATATAAGCTGTTGCACTCAAATAGTGACCTTCAAAACAAACAGAGAGAGATTTTTGAGCCATCAACTAAAAGGTCATTCCTTTAAGGTTGAAAATCCTTTCAAGGGTCTATGAAATGTCAAAAGGTGATTCCTTTAAGGGCCTATGCAATCTTAAGGGTCTAATCAATCTATGTACCAAACATCAAATCTCAAAACCTTTTCTTGCATACTATCAACAACATGAATCAAGAAATTGTATCGAATTGAGGAAAAAGGCAGAGGTTTATACCGACAAAATGGCCACGGAGTTCACTATCTGGTTTCTCCCATCCTCCATAGGGAACTCCAGGAGCATCAAGACCAGCAACTTTACGGAAGCTATAGGCCAAACCATCAACATTCAACATCAATAGATACTCAAGGTTTGTCTGCTGAGCCCTCCAATGAAAGGAGCTGGGGTCGAGCCTAACGTCGTGCAAAGAGACGTCCTTGAGAAAGTTACCAGAGGAATTAGAGTCCTTGAACTTCCTATACAACATAGTCCAAGCGAAATCATCCGTCTCTTCTTTCAACATCTTCCTTGGCAACAAAGTAGACCAAGCGGCGTCATCAGTTGGAGTTAAATGGTAATGAGAGGACAACTCTGTCTTCAAAGTTTCGTTCTGTGATTGCAGAAGCTCGCTGCGCAAAGTATGCGATGAGAGCTTGGTAGGAATGTCTGTACACTCTTTCGCTACACAAACAAGAACAAAGCTTGTGAATAATAACAGAGCAATGGTTATGATGACACCAGACTTCATCGTATCTTTTTTTGCCTTAAAAGACACCAAAAAAAGAGATGGTTGAAAACCCGAAACCCTAAGATCCCAAATTTTCAGAATCCAAGAGCCTCAAGACTCATAAAATAGTTAGGGGATGAGATTTGAATTGGAAGAAGAGAAGATATTTATAAAGGAAAAGAGCTGTAAAGATTAAAGCAATGTCTGCCAAAAAAAGGAATTCTAAAGATTAAAGTAATGTCTGCTAAAAATAGAATTCAATAACGTGGAAGAGAAAAACAGAGAGGATTTAGATAAAAACAGAGGATGCTATTCGCGGTTTTGTTGTAAAAAAAGAACAAGTTTTTCGAGAGATATGAGATCAGTGGGCTATTTATGGTTTTCCTCGAAACACCATCACCAACGAAGAAGTTAGCTTTACTCCTCCTCATGCTCCACATGTGGGAGTCAACATCGAGCATGTACTCTACAATGCTCATCGCCGCCTGGTGTCTCATAATGGCTGAGGACAGGATTTGTCGCAGAAATTAGAAAGCTTTTTGTCAAATTTCTTCAAGAAACTTTTTGATCAAGGGATTCGACGAAATGCCTAAGAGAAAGTCGAGACACAAACATCAGCGATTCCGAGGATAATCTGCTGGGAAAAATGAACTCTTTAAGTAGACAATGAGAGAAATTGCTTGCCTGATCGATTGGTTTCGAGGAGGAGCACATAGACTCTGCATCCGTAATGTCTGATATCATGAAGAAGAAGCTAACACCTCTGAGAGAAGCAGAGGTTTCAAGTAGATGATAATTGTATTTTGTAATTCTCAAACCAACTCCGGCTCAAGTTGTAGTCTTCGGTTACCTCCAATAACCACCGGTTAACCAGATGATTCATGTTCGCAAATCATCATCATCAGATAGATAGTAATGGGTTTTGTAGTCTTCTTAGGCAATTTCACAAAATGTAATGCCAAAACGTTGCTGGCTTTGATGTCTCGGGGAGATAGGATAAGCCAGAGGCCACACCTATAATTACATTAAACCTCTGTTTCCAATCAAGTGTTACCTCAGGACAATCGTACAAATACTTCCATTGGGCATGTAACCATACACCAGAAGAAGCTCGTCTCTACGACGGCAATAACCCAAATATCTCACTTCGGTCCTTTGAGTAGATGGTCTTGTAGAGGCATATTGCTAGAGCTTTCCAAACGTGAGACACAAATTCACAAGCAAAATACAAATGGAGCTGCTAGCCACTTCCATCTTTCAAATACAAATATACTTTCTGTCTAAACACACATTTCTATCACATATGAGAATATTATTTCATGAATGCACTGACTATGATTCACGGCAACAAACTAGTCTCCACTCTTTATTTAGAATATAAAGAAAGACATGGATTCATCGTTAGCACAATTTATAAAAAACACATTTGTCTATATTTAATGTAACAGCAACATACATTTTTAGATGAAATTGCAAAACACAAAAGTCACAAACCACCTAATAAGAGGCTAAACATCTAAACACATGTCTATATATATTTCAAATGAGACTTTTTTTCTTATTTTTTCTCCCAATGTACCTTAAAAGAATTTTAAGAGGGTTTCTTTCTTCAAGTTTGCACACTGAAGTACACATTGTATGTTTCATCTCTTAAGCTAAACAATGGCGATAACACAAAGTTCCTCTGTGTTCCGCTCATCACAAAACTCATTGGATTGTATTGATTCATTCCTGTCTTTAACTTAAAGCTTGCTGCCTCTTTAAACTTCTCATCAGTCGCAGCCGAACCACATTCAAGCCTTAGTTTCGTCCCCTGCTTTAGTGTTTGATCGCTGTACACAAAACAACCCTTTTTGCTCTCTAGTCTTAACGACACGCTTCCTGGCTTCCCATCAACTCCAGATACTAACCGAAAGCTAGAAGCTCCTTTGTCACTAGGAGAAGAAGCTTGAACCGTGAGGGAGCTATCAGTTGCTTGCTTTACAATCATGCCGGGGAAATCAAACGGCTCAAGCTTGACCAGGCTTCCAATTAGTGCCTCTGGACCCGATATCCGTGGTTTAGAATTATCAGTCACGAGCCTGAAAGTCGCTGCAACGGCATCTTGTGTCCCTGGCTCGGGTGATACTCTCATTGTGATGGTTTGGTTGCTATTTGAAAACACATAAGATATGTCTCCAGATTGTTGTGAGAGTGTGACAAGGTAACTGTTTTGAGTTTCAGGTATAGGGGTTATCCATTTTCCAGCTTTAGCCTGAGTTGTGATGCTCCAGTCCCTGCTCGTGTGTCCGGCTAACAAGTAGGGGCCATAGAGTATGGCTTGAAGAGATGAGTACTCCTGCCGATCATCTGAAATACTCACAAAATAATGTAAAATAAGTTTCTGTTGTTATTGCTTTGTCAAAACAGAGTTGCATACAATTTATACACAATGATCAAGAACCATTTTAACTTAACCAACTCTACACAGCGTAACTGATACAATATATCTAATATACTGCTAGTAATAGTTTGCCAGAGTAAGGATAGTAACCTCAGAAGATTCAGAACTGTGTTTTATACCTTTTATAGCTTCGGTTCTGATACTCAATGGTAACTCCATGGTTAATTGATCGCCAGATTTCCAGTTCTGTTTGATTGATAGGAAATTACCTGCAAAGAAAAAGACAGGTCCAATATGATTCTCATTTTTACCAACTAAAGACTGTAACAGTCAAGCGGGTTCTGCTTTTTTAGTACCTAAAAACCAATTTTTAGTAATCTTTTGTTCAATCCCGGTGATATATAAAGGTTACAATACACAATGCTCAAATCACCTGAAGTTTGGTACTTTTAAGGATTGCCCATTCAAAGATATTTTGGCACCTACAGAGTTTGTCCAAACTGGAATTCTTAGATTCAAAGTCGACTCCTTTGCCATTCCCTGCAAGAAAATTGGATCCATTAGAGTCTTTGTTCAATGGAACAGGTTGCATCAAGTTCTGCAAAAGTTTACCCCTTTGGAAGAAGAGAAAGAGAATGTCACACGCATGTACGGATCCCACGATACAACGGGATTAACTTTCTGAGATAGCGAAAGACCAGCAGATTTCCAATCAAGTGAGCTTGATATATATTGGGTGACATAAAGAGCTGGAGATACATCATCTTCTTGAAAATAAATGGAATCTCCCAGTTTTGAGAAAGATTCAATTCCTGTGGACAGAAACAAAACAATGATTACCCTCAAAATTTGAATCTTACAAAAATGTAGATGACCAGATGATTGTGGTTAAAAGTTTACCAGTGCCATAGCAACACCAGAAGGAATCATAAGGTGTTCCCCAACCGTGATAAGTCACAGCCTTAGAAACACCTTTACCTAATGGGAGCATGTAGATCATCAGTCCAGGTTGGGTTCCTCTTTGAATTCCGAGCACACCGTTGGTCAAAGCACGCTCGTAATAGTCTGCATAGCTAACCTCTTTTGTCCATCTGAACAGATTCCTAGAGACCTGAAATTGTACTAGTGTTGATATGTTAGTATGTTACCTTGAGCAAATAAAAAGAGTTTAAAATCCTACCTTGAGCATGTTATAAGTAGTACATGATTCCTCGTTTTCAGTTTGCAGCGTAGTCGCCATTCTCTTTGGATTTTGCCTAATGTTACCATTCCCAAATCATGGTTAGAACTTAAAACAAAAAGTCATGTTACAATGAACCAAACTCTAAAGTCAGGTAATGATATTACCAGAACTCACTGACTGATGTTCCTCCAGTTGCATAGCTGTGAGAAGCATTAACGATGTCCATAAAGAAAATCGAGATTTCCTGCATATGCATATTTTAGAATCAAGAGAACCAATATTTTCGTTACTAAAAATGTCACACTTATTCGGGTTACTCTTCAATACCTTATGGAGTGGATCACCAGTGATTTCATACCGTTGTTGGGATCCAACGACGATGGGAATATGTGTGTTAGAATGGAATCCACTTATATCATCGGCCTGAAAAGAAAGCAGAACAAGTTATGTGACCTTACCATTCAAATGTCTTCAAGCTAATCATCAAGTAAACTACCTGAATAGCGAGGACTCCAAGAAAGCAAGGCTTGTCAAAGAGATGTGCGAGCAACAAATACTTGGAATCTCCCTGCAGAGTCCAATAAACTATGAAATGAAACAAAGCTAGATAGAAATATAAGGTTGCTTTTTAGAGAGTCTGTTAAGATTTTAACCCACAGTGATGCTGTATAGCTGATAGAGAATATCATTCATGCCACCAGTCTCTTCGTTTAGTGATTGCCAATGTCTTTCAACGCTGTACTTCCTTATCACGTTACGAACACGGCCATAGAAGTAATCAGCCATCCCTGTTGCCATCTGTAAAGCTTGACTATTCCCAGCCAACTTGTATTGATCAACCAGACCAGCTATAATCTGTCAAAATTAATTAAAACAACGCTAAACCTCTTTTGCAAACACACAAGCATAATATCTGGCATCATATATGTGACTCAATCGAGTTTCACCTTGTGAATGGTGTAGTAAGGAGCCCAAACAGGTGTTATAGCTTCAAACCGGTCGAAAAAACTAGAAGGAAAAGCAGAGAGATATCCTGTGCCAGATTTCTGCTGGCATTCCGATAAAGCTGAGACAAGAGCTGACATTTTCTCCTTGAGAGTATCATTATGAGTACTTGCCCACATATAAGCTGTTGCACTCAAATAGTGACCTTCAAACAAACAGACAGATTTTATGAGCCATCTAGTAAAAGGTAATTCCTTTAAGGGCCTATGCAATCTTAAGTGTATAATCCATTCAAGGGTCTATGCAATTTCTATACCAAACATCAAGTCTCTTGCATACTATCAACAACATGGATCAAGAAACTATATTGAATTGAGGAACAAGACAGAGCTTTATACCGACAAAATGGCCACGGAGTTCACTATCTGGTTTCTCCCATCCTCCATAGTGATCTCCAGGAGCATCAAGACCAGCTTCTTTACGGAAGCTCCAGGCCAAACCATCAACATCCAACATCAATAGATACTCAAGGTTTGTCTGCTGAGCCCTCCCATGAAAGGAGTTTGGATCCAGCCTAACGTCGTGCAAAGAGACTTCTTTAAGAAAGTTACCAGAGGAATTAGAGTCCTTGAACGTCCTATACAACATAGTCCAAGCAAATTCATCAGCCTCTTCTTTCAACATCTTCCTTGGCAACAAAGTAGACCAAGCAGCGTCATCAGTTGGTGTTAAATGGTAATGAGAGAACAACTCTGTCTTTAAAGTTTCGTTCTTTGATTGAAGAAGCTCGCTGCGGAAAGTATGAGATGAGAGCTGCGTAGGAGTGTTCGTACACTCTTTCGCTACACAAACAAGAACAAAGCTTGTGTATAGTAATAAAACAATGGTTATAATGAGACCAGACTTCATCGTATCTATACTCGTTTGTCTTAAAAAAAGAAACAAAAATCACTAAAGAGATGGTTCAAAAACCCGAAACCCCAAGATCCCAAATTCAGATTCCAAGAGACTCAAAACCCATAAAACAGTTAGGGAGAGGAGATTTGAATTGAATGAAGAGAATAATGTGAGCATAGATATTTATAAAGCAAAAGAGTTCCGAAGATTTAAGCAATGTCTACCAAAAAGAAGAATTCAATCACGTGAAAGAGAGAATTGGATAAAAACAGAGGAGGTCACGGATGGTTTGTCGCTATCTCTGTTATCTGGTTTTGTTGTATTGACTCTGTAAAAAGGAAGAAAACTGTTTCGAGAGAGAGAGATGAGATCAGTGAGCTGCTTCTGGTTTTCCTCGAGATGTAGAATTCACAACTAAACACTATCACTAACGTGCAGAAGACGATTATTTTAGATTTAACAAAAAATAAATCCCTTTTTTATCGCTAATTAAGGATATGGAGAGAGGGAGAGAGAGGAGAAGAAGAAGAAGAAGAAGAGTTTTTTCGTTGCAGAGGAGAAGAGATGGATTTGGGAAAAAAGGTTGAAGGAAAAATTAAAATTAAATAAAAGAATTAATAATTTTCATGCCGTCTAAATAAATACACTAATTTATGTGCTTTTGGTGTGTTAAATTCTTAATTGTTTTTAATAAACTAAACATTCTTAACTGTTTTCATATAATAATATTTAAACTTCTTTATATTTGTTTCTCTTTGTTAAATAACTTTTTTTTTTTCCTATTTTGAGTGATTGGATCGGAAACACAGCTGGATATACAAGTAACTGCAATAGGATGACATGTAATTCTAGTTTTCTGTATAACTTAAAAAAATTTCCTTATATCAAAGAAAACATTATCATTATTTAAATACATGTATATATAAATGTATAGTTAATAATTCTGTAATAGTGGATAGCTCTGGTAGATCATTTGGTGTGTGAGAACGATGTGATTCCAATGCGTGATATCTTCGATGCTCGAATAAGACATAAAGAGAGATAGTGAAAAGGATGACATGTAAATAAAAACAAATCTATCAACAAACTCATTTGTAAAATAGCATGCAAACAAAAATATTATGAACTAGATATTAACCCGCGGTACACCGCGGGTCTATATTTTCCCTAAATAAAAAAATGATTTTTTAGAATGATCTATAGATATATGGTAAACCGCATGTCAATATTTTATAACTAAAAAATCAAAATTTAAGTTGTATTTGTTTTATTTAGTGTTTAAGATTGTATAATTGTATTTTGATCGCTAATTCTAGGATTTCACCTGTAATATACCATCCCGTATTAATATCGATCTAAATCCGTCCCACTATATAACCCCGTCCCGTGAAATTAAACATTATTTTTGTAAATTTTTTTATAAAGTTCAAATATTTCTAATATTTGAAACTTCATAAAAGTTTTAATACGACCCAAACTTCATAATTTAACTGGTTAAGATCTATATATAATAATATTTGAGAAGTGTTTTTGCTGACGTGTCGGACTCTCGGCTCTTGTTGAGTCATTGATTTTACGTAATTACTTAATTACCCTTAATGAAATCTAATTAATTTTGGAAAAATTAAATTGAATTTCGGAATTAACCAGGAAAAATAATTTTGGAAACAATAAACATGATAATTAACCAAAAAAAAAAAGGAACAACGAAGTACCAGTTAGGAAGCTTTAATTGAATTCATCGTGTTCTTCGTCGTGTGAATATAATTCTTCTAAACGAAGGCAAAACTTGAAATCCTAACATAAAGCATATATTCATAGCAATAACAGAGATCTAATAATTTAGTGATAGAATTTCACCTGTTGATCTGTCGAAGCAGAATAGTCAAGCTTCTCATAGTATCTTGCCCATGTTATGTCTTTAAGACGTCAATACTATCCTGCACCCTATAATTCTAACCAATGAAAAGAACAAATATTTATTACCTTGGATACAGAGTTGACGAAGAAACCTTGGATAAAAACTCGACGAAGAAACTTGTAAGTGTTAATGTATGATGAAGCTTCCATGAACGTGAATTCGTGATCATAATGAAGAAACGTGTGAATGGAGACGGTTGATGGTTTTTTTTTTTTTTTTTTTTTTTTTTTTTTTTTTTTTTTTTTCTTTTTTACCTTTTGTGTAAACAGATCTGTTTCATAATTTATCGGAAAAGGAATTATACCAAAAAAAAAATCGGAAAAGGAAAATATTTATTATAATATTGATATATTTAAGATGATAATGTCAAATATCCGAAAATTATTAATCGGAGCATTAATATAAACATAAAAGAATACTATTCTAACCTTACTCAAATTAATAAGATTTAGATAACCGAAATTAATCGTAAACGGCAATTAATTGTTAAACTAATTAAAATAAAGATCAAACGTACCGGAATAGATGAAATTTTTGGTATGATCGTCGTGTTTGTCGTCAAAAAAAATAATATGTAGATCAATGAAAGAGAACCCACCAATTTAGAAACGGTTATCACGCCATCGTATTGTTCGTCGGATGATTATAAGTCTCTAATCTGGAGATTGACTTGAACCCTGACAAAAACATATATTCATAGCATAAAATCGTAAATAGAAGGTAGAAGACCACCTATTAATCGGTTGTAACCTTGTGCAAACTCGATTTAATTTTGACGAATGAAATGTTGGTGTGGTGTCAAAACTTTCTTGGGGAGACTCGAAGATGAGAGAGCTGAAGTCAGAGATAGGCAGAGAGGTTTACATGTGAATTAGGTATGGAGTGCTAACGTGAACATGAACGTGAACGGCGGTGATTTTTGCACATAATAGCAATTAGATCGAGTTTTGGAAAAAAATATGGATCAGCGTGACATGACGCATATGGATACCATGCATGTCTTTCTTTTCTTTTTTTGTATTTATCGTCGAAAAATTTAGAAACTCTAAATCATGCACCGCCTCCTATTCAATATAAATACCTTGCTCATGGTATTCAATTTCAGATCATAACTAACCCTTGTTTTTTTGTTCTTTTTTTTTCAAACTTTTTTTTGCTTCTACCTAATTTTTCTTTTTCTTTTTATTGTAGGGTGGATGTATGGAGGGGACGATGTGAACTGGTGTATAGAAAATTTGGACCTAATTCAATGAATAAACAGGTGATCTTATAGTTTATATGTACAAATTTGATTTTTTTTTTTTTTTTTGTATTTATGGTTTCACTATTTTCACCACTAATCAATTTTTATAATCAAAAAGTTTGGTTTCAACTTTTGAGAAGGTAATCATCGATGGTTTGGTATGTTTCTTTTTGTTGTAAAAAGATGAGGTACCTCTCGATTTTGTTGAGGTACATGTTCTTATTATTTTCAAATATGTCTTTTCTCAGAAGAAACACTCAACTTTTGATAACACAGTTGCCACAAAGTCAGAAAGATGACTTATTTCAGGGATGAATCTTCAGAGGAGGCTAATTTTTGTCGTTAATACAATTTAAGTATTCCTCTCTTTAGATTAGGGATAACAAACTTGGCTGTTAAATTCAGGAATTACTCTTCGTTGCCAATCTCTCTCCCCAAACTAAAATATTACATATATTGAAGTAGTAACTTAAAGTTTTTGGTATCGAGGTCATTCTAAGGCACTGAGATTCGGACTTTGGTATGTATAGGATTCGTTTTCCATGCACTAAGATTTAATTATTGTTTAATTTATTGGTTTTTAGGTTTCTTTCCATGCTCTGATGCGTTTTCGGGTGTGCCAATGGAAGCTTGCATCACTCTTTACTCCAAGCGTAAGTATGCTCTGCATTAGCTTCTTCTGTTCCATTGGTTATTATGGGTTTTGACTTTTGAGAAATATACAACAATTTAAAACCAGGTTTTGTTGTTGATTAGTTCGATTTGTATACCATATTTTGCTAAATACATATGACCATAAATAAGACCAAAGGAGCTGGGTTAGCTCCTTTGCCAGCTAGGTTGACTTCGTCTCCTCCCCGTCTTGCGGATTTCCGTTATTCAACGGGTATATTTGAGAAGTATACGGTACTAAAACCACAACCATTGATCTTAGCTTGATCGGTTCTTCCCTAGGATTTATACATAAAAGTAAATTGTTTTGTTTAATAATTTTCCATTGCATGAACTTTCGAGACAACAAGTGGACAGGAGTGTAATGTCATCAAAAGTCAAATCAAACACTGTGAGGAACATAATAGACAACGTTGGCTTCTTTCGCAGCTGCTCAATGTTGTCTCTCCCGATGGTCCCAACACTCTCTTCTTCTTTTTTTGTCAACATTCAAACGTTGTTTAAAATAAATAAAAATTTTTAACCTTAATCATCTTTCTAGATCTTTAAATGCCTAAAACTTCAACTTAATCAGTCAGCAATCCGTCACGTTAATGATTTTGAAAGGAAGACTTTTGTTTTGTTTCGGTTAGTTTTGTTTGTTTAGTATTTTAATCACAATATAACTCTAATTTCCCATTAGAGTTGTGTTAATTGTGTTGATTATGATTTGGCGTTCCAATTCTGATATTATTTTTATGTTGTAAATCTTAAACTGTTACGTTATTGTTCTATCTTCCTATGTGAGAAAAAAGTAAAATGTTTTAAAATTTTGACATGGATAATAATATAATTGTAAATCTATAATAATTATATTATCATTTTATTTATATTTTTCAAAAAGAAATATATTTATCTTAATAGATTTAATATGATAATGTCAAATATAGTTATAAATCTAAAAGAGTTATGTTATTATCCCATCCTTTTATGAGAAAAAAGCAGATATTCTCTTAAACTTTTAAATTAACGTGGATAATAATAAATAAATGATAATTTTACTAATATGATAATGATTCGGTTTTAATCTTACCAAAAAACAAATAATGATTCTGTTTTAAAAATATATAAATTTTCTTTGTTTAGTTGTAGATATTGTCATATAAAAAATTCTTGGATCCTCCACTGCCTTAATTTTATGTAAATACCTTGCTTGATATTTAATTTTGATTTGATATCATAACTAATCCTTGCTTTTTTTTTCGGCACTAACTATTGAATTTTTTATACTGCCATTTAATTTTTGCATAAAAAATAATAATTAATAGTAGTGTTTATTATGAATGCAGGTTTGTTTTCCATAAAAACTAGATTGGATTTATGGAAGCACGTCATTGTTCCCAGTGCGAGGAAACAAATGTCGTATCACTGCTGTTGTGGCTCTTTAGTACTTTCGTTTCTGTTTATGGCTTTGCTTCGGTTGTATGGTTAGTCATCAATCATTGATCTTCTCATTGTTTGAATATTGTTGCATAGGAAAAATCTTCCTTTTTTATGAATCTTTCAAAAGTTGGGTCCATGCTATTCTCAGTGATTGATTACGTTTATTGAATATTTGTGTGCTTCCTCTGCTGATATTCTAATTCATGCTTTATTCGTCGTCTTTGATACACTCTGATTAACCATTGTGCACCTCTAGAGTCTAATTTGCAATATTAATGCAAGTCTCTTTAACTTACGGATTATGAAGAGCATCCTAAGATCGTTTAATTTGATTCAGGCTTTATGTGGCTAATGTTTGGTCTTGGATGTGAATTAGTCTATCATGTTTCTTGGAAGGTAGGAAGCAATCTTGATGTTTACCAAAATCCAATGTGCTCTTTTGTAGCTCAGTTTTGAAATATGTACTAATTATTGTAGAGGGAACCCAAAACAAAGAGACCATATGTATGATTTTATATGCGAAGAGAAGCTCCGAATTTGAAATCGTCTCCACTCCGGTGATATGTGGCCATGGTGTGAAGGAGTCTGGAGCCATGGTTATTTCAGATTTGGACATAACCGTAATTGTTAAACTAATAAAAATAAGATCAAACGTACCGGATTGATGAGAATTTTTGGTGTTCTTCGTCATGTTCTTCGTCGTATGGATCTAACAAAACAAAAAAAATATATATATCCCAGAATTTTTTTTTGTTTGTTAATAGAGAGAACCCACCAATTTTGTAGCGTTGATTGTGACATCGAATTGTTTGTCGGATGAATATAAGTCTCTAATCCGGAGACTGAAGTTGAACCCTAACAAAAACATATATTCATAGCATAAAATTCATAAATAAAAGGTAGAACATCACATAGCTTTTTCTTCAAAGCTAACACATCTCTCTTTGTAGCCGAATTACTCTCCAGTTTGGTATATACTCAAATTTTCCAATGACTTCCTTCTCGAACCTGGAGCGTTTTTGCTTTGCCGGATATTTTTAGGATATGGCTCTTATGTATCTCTTGTGAGTCACTTGATATGTTGTTTAGGTAAAACTTTTGGTTTGAAAGAGAATGATCTACGACAAGCATAATCGGTTATTTGTTATATATGTGGCCATGTTCATATTGCTTTTTCCACAAGCAATTTTCCAGTTTTGTAGCATTCGATATTTAAATTTAAAAGCTTCAATACGTTGTATACATGTGTATGTATGTACATATATGAATTATTCTCAGTTGCACATAGTGGTTTCTAAGGGATAGATACTTGCTCTCTGTAATCCTCTCATTTTTAGTACCTATCTTCAGTGTTTACTTTGCTAAGAGCTTCTTGATAGGCATACATCTTTGCAATCTCAGATCAATATACTACAAATACATATACGATACAGTTAAGAAAATGATATTTCTCTTACAACTTTTTATATGGGTTTTATAAACAAGAGATCAACTGAAGGGTTACGCAGCGACCAATGGCGAAGGTAGAGACAAAGATACTACAATAGGGACGATAAATATGACACGATATATACAAAAGAGATGCCTGTTTCTATACCATTGAAATTTTACGTACATAACTACTTCAAAGAGCAAGATGACTTACTTGATAGGTAAGAGATATGGTAAGAGATTATATTTTTCAATTATTTGTTTCCAACTACGAAAAACTCTAGTGACATACAATCTAAAAGCATGAATATGTCATAAAATCAAGAATACAACAAAAACCAGGAAGATGGGCCCAAATTAAAGTCCGAAACTGGACGTGGGGAACCCACAGACAGTGGCGGTCGGAGCGTTACAAATATGAAAGAAACGAGGAAGCGTGAATATGTCATAAAACCAAGAGTACTACAAAACCAAGAAGATGTGCTCAAAGAACGAAACTGGACGTGGGAACCCACAGACAGTGGCGGTCGTGGCATTACAAATATGAAACAAACGAGTAAGCATGAATATGTCATAAAATCAAGAGTACGACAAAACAAAGAAGATGGGCCTAAAGACCGAAACTGGACGTGGGGAGCCCACGGACAGTGGCGATCGGGGCGTTGCTAATATGAAAGAAACGAGTAAGCATGAATATGTCATAAAATCAAGAGTACGACAAAACAAAGAAGATGGGCCTAAAGACCGAGACTGGACGTGGGAACCCATGGACAGTGGCGGTCGGGGCGTTGCTAATATATTGTTGGTTTAAATATATAGATTTTTTATATTTAATTCTATTATATATATCAAGATATAAACACTAATAATTGTTTGTGATTCAAAAACACTATTAATTGTTGATTACTAATAATATATATCAAAAGTTATAGCGTTTTACCATAATTCTATATTAATGTCGTTATAAAAATTAGACTCTTGACAAAATTAATTCAATAAATATCCCTAACTTGATAACCCTAAATATTAATTATTAATTCTGGTCTTAATCAACATACAACCCCGCGCTGGGCGCGGGGACCTCCCCTAGTATCTAGGATTTCACCCGTAGTATACCGTCTCGTATTAATATCTTTTATAAATATTTATAATGTTTAAACTACTTATAAATTCTTATAAAATTCAAATATTTATAATATTTGAAACTTCATAAAAGTTATAATATTAGAAATAATTAAAACGTTTAATAAAGTTAGACTTTTTTATAGTTTGTATTTTCGTTTTTTATTTTTTCTTTTAAGTTTTTTAAAAATCAATGCTATCAAACTGTAGTTATCTTATATATATATATATATATATTAAGATTATCATTAAACATGAAGATTTACCTAGAAAAAATAGGGTGAATACAAAAAACTAACCATATGAAAGAATCTGACGTAAATTTAAAGCATATGCTCTTGATAATGGCAATCATCAATGGGTTGCTCATCTTGTATAGGATTATCTGCGCAAGACATCAAATGTTTATTAAATTCATGAATCAGAAAAATGAAAGTTCATATAACAAATAAAGATTGGAATGGGTAAGAAGAGGTATTTGTTTGATGAGTCTTCTAGTCGAGTAAAAGTGTGGTATTTATAGGGTAGGTAGGCATCTAAGTTTATTGTTAAGGTAGTTTGATAATATCTTGGAGAGAAAGTAGAAAATCAAAGATATTATATACAACGAAAGTTTAGGATATGTTTAAGGAAAGATTAGGAAATAGTTATATAACAAAATTTATTTGAAAAAGATTGTAAATGATTTGGTTTTGCAGAGAATCTTAAAAAAAAGCTAAGCAACCATTTAAAAGGAATATAGCCGATTAATGTGGTAATTAGTTTAGGAAATCACATTAAACCGAATTAAAAAAATAATTAGAGTCATAACTTTGTTTCTTAAAATCAAATGTTAAGAAAAAATATCGAAAAGTATATAATTATGGTATCATCGTTGAGATTTTCTTGGGCGGGAATTATGGATTCAATTAGAGAAGAGAACCATATAATGGAAAGAATCTAATTAGCCATAATTATGTTTTAAAAATATTTTATTGCATAATATAAAGAGAATATAGATGATATATGGTATGGATGTAATTAGTTAAGATGGCATAAATATTCGAAAATCATCTCGAGGTAAAGAGTAATATAGTCTATTTATATGGGAAGAAGTTAAGGAATAAGGAAACATAAATATATGTGTAATTATCTATATTAATGACGTTTTTTTGGTTAGAGATATGTAGAATTAAATGATAATTTGGTATTAATTAAATGCTATCAAATATCTCGGAGATTTTATTTTAGAAACTAATCGTGGACTAAGCAGAGATTTTTGCAAGATTCGTAAACGGAAAATCTTTAATGCTACTATTGATAAAAAGGAATAGAACCAATTAATGTGGGAAGTAGTTAAGGAAATAAGATTAAAACGAATTGTATGTTTAATTTAGTCTTAAATGTCGTTTTTATTACAATATTCCTTAAATCTCTTATTCTAGATCCGAATAGATTTAAACCGGGTAAAACCCGGATCCAAATGATTAAAAGCAAAAAAACCTGTAAAAATGTATATGTAGATGATAAACATAATTCACTCATATTACTAAGCTTGTATTAATAAACGAAGACATATTGCATAGCGGTTTGTGTTAGTGTTACCGACGCTTCCGATGTTAAGATCCGTGTGTTTATTGTTCACAAAAATAACATTGGTTTTGTAGCAAGCAAAACTAAAACTATATCTACCATATGCATCAACAAAGCATAGCAATAAATGATTATATAACTCAATATATATAATTGGGCTGAAATAGTCTTCACTCTTCTGTCATGTCTATTTGGTATTTGGAGATTGGAGAACATATGTACATATTACTGTTTCCTTCTTGCGACAAGTGAAGACTATTTCAACCCAATTCTATATCTAAAGTGGGTAAGAGAATCATTTACTATTTGTACTGTCATATATTCCTTCTGGTTATGTCTTCTCTTTTTCAAGAGAGATTCTTTTTGTACAAATTACATTCAATAGTCCCATGCTAACTTATGAGGAGTAAATTCCCTCTGCGACGTCAGTTATAAAAATATTTGAGAGGTTATTTTGTAGTAATTGAATATTAAAACAATAACTACTTTTAATACACCTAATTTATTTTACTGTGTACTTACTATATAATCTTCAAAGTAGTAGCTAATAGGCTAATAGCTATCGATATTCCCTGAAATGGAAGGCATGCAATTATTATGTATGTAGAAGTAAATATAAATAGAAAGATTTAACCAAAAAATATGGAATAAAAGATATACACTGAAAGAGTAGTTGTGTATTTATGAAGAGTGATGGATGGTTAGTTAGATGTACTCGTCATTTGTCAATTTTAAGAAGAAGTCTTTTCGACATTCCGACAATTTTGTTATTTTCATAGGTGGCTAAGATATTTGCTACGGTCAATTATTATTTAGATCAATTATCTCTAAATAATTTTCTCTTTTTTGGGGAAATCAGTGGTTCTTAAGAAGTTAGGATTAAAGCAATGACCCGAATATTTATGATGACGAGTTTAGTTTGTTGCTTCAAGAAAGGAGCATCATCTACTCGTCAATCTTAACCACCAAAAGGTCTCTTTTTCTAGTATAGTGCAAAGGATACACGCGCGAGTTACTTTCTTCCCACTTGTACACTGCCATATACTCCATCTAGAAATTAGAGGTGAACCAAATATCTAAGATCTGAAAACCGATCTAGAATTTAATGTCTTTAGCCTTTCATGGGCTTACCTTAACGATAAAACTAAGATATTTGGATCCGACTTTCGATCCGTTTTTAAAATACATGTACCATAAATATAATGTTCCTAAAAAGATCTGGTATTTGTGGGAAAAAGGAAAAATGGATGATATTATTAAAAATAAACCTAATGAATATCTAAAAAAAAAAAACATTATAGAAACGTTATAAGTAAAACCTCTATAAATTAATAATGTTGGGACCAGAAAATTTTATTAATTTAGAGAAGTATTAATTTATTAATAAATTAATAATTATTAATTTATAGAGAGATTTTACTAATTTTATAATTTCTTAAAAAAAATGTTATCTAAAAATAATTTTTTTCTTTATAAACAATATCTTTTAAACACTAATTACAAGTATAGAAACAATTATTAAGTTTAAAAAACAACACAAAATTATTTTTGAGAAAACGTAAATATTATGTTGTTGTACCTTATTGGATTGCCACAAAGGCAGTAACCTTGTTCAGTTGATTAGCTTTGTTATATTAATATACTGTATAGGACCTAAGACCAAGTCCAGCAAGGGTTTTTAGTGGGTTTCTATGTTGAGTTTTTAAGATAAAATGGGCTCAGATGAAAGAAAAACAGAACAATCCATTTAGGATCGTTCCTAAAATTGGGTTTTTCGCGACCCAATAGAAACCCATACGTGGCTTCATTTTATTGGGTAAACGTTTTGACTAAACCAAAAAAAAAAACACATACGCGTTATAATTTTTTTTTTCTTCTCTCTCGTTTTTTCGTGTTCACCGACGGAGACTCCAAAGTCGATTGGAATTGTCGACGCCGATCTAGTGATTCGTTCATGAAATCATGGCAGATCATCAACCTAAACGACTGATTCAACCACGGGATGATGATCGAGCTGGAACCCAAAAGCTAGTTACAGCTCGAATTCAATAAGCGAAAACCCAGAGATAGAAGAATCCTCAAAACACGTTCCAAAATCGAATCGAAGAAATCAACGGTAAACCCTAAAATTCCTTTGAATTACCTTTTGGTATCGTCGGACATAGAAAGAGAGAATCAATAGAGAGAAAGAGAGAGGTGTGGAGGAGAGATATTTTTTACTTTTTTTCCTTCTTTCTTTCGTCCTCTTATCAAAACAGATTGCGTCCCGTTTTTATCAATCTTTCATCTGATAGGATTATTCAAAATCGTATCTCTTCTTCTTCGAATCGATTTGATTTTATGAGCTTTTAAATTGAATTTTGAAAGAGATTATGATCTCATTGCATTGGTATGTATATTGAATTACGAATTCTGGAAATTTTTAGTTCGTGTACTAAGCTTGAGCTGCATATGTTGTTATTAGCTTGTTCTTAGTTTTTTATATGTTTGCTTGATTCTCAGTGAAGTCTTATTGTTGTTTCTATATTAACATAGAAATTTCAGATATTTATGTGTTTGTTCTGTAGCTTTGTTTGTACCTATATCCTTTAAAGAAAAACTTACGGATTCAGGTATATGTTTTGTTGTGGTAGATAGAGGAGCATCATGTGGCTCAAGGTTTAAGTATTGTTGGATACTTTCATGCAAACGAGAGGTTTGATGATGTTGAGCTCTGTGGTGTGGCTAAAAACATTGGTGATCTCATTTCTCGCTATTTCCCTCAGGCACCAATTCTCTTGGTAATTAAATGTCTTATCTTTTACTGTTATTTATTGTGATAAATGCTTCTTGGTTGATATAATTGGAAGTGTCATAGTTAGATAAACGTCAAATGCTTTTGTAGGTAAACGTCAAATGCTAGTTCTTATAGCATTTAAAACTGTAAAACTGTGATGATTGCTTGCTAGTTCTTCTTCTTTTTATATCATATATGTTTAAAATTTATAATTCATAATAATAATCATGTTTGTTCAAATAAAAATATTAACAAAAAAATTTTAAAAATTTATTTTATTTTTTAGAAACCCATTTAAGGATTCCACCAATGGACCATAAATTTTTCAAAACTCTACAAAATCTCTAAACTACAAAACTATCAAAATTTATTAATAAAAAATACATAGAAACCTTACTTAGAAACTAATCACTGTGGTTGCTCTAAGTTTTTGTGTGTCAAATCGATAAATATTATGCATATGTATGTATATAACCCAATTACTCTTAGTTGGTTTTGAAGAATTGTTTTTGTTTAAATATATTAATGGTTAAAAAGTCTGTCAAAATACGTCTTTATCCATTTCAATGCTTCGAGTTGGTGAGACTAAAAAATCTTGCTGAGAGACTTATTGCACAGATATATACTGGAAGGTGGATTGTTAATTACTAGTTGTTAGACCAAATATATACTTTTCTTTTCAACGATATGAATATATTTTACTCTATAATTATGTGAATACTTAATAGTTAATCGATGAGTTTTATGAAATTATGGTAGAAATTAGAAAGCTCACACTAGAATACTATGAGAGAAAGTCTTCCTCTTAACACCTAATAAAAAAAACTTTTAAGCATATGTCTATGTCATACGTTTATCTAACCAGTTAAAGTTGAAACTTTCTATAAATTTTACAATCAGCATCAACCATAAATATTTTTAACTAATAGAATGCTTCAAAGCATACTTTGCACACAGACTTGTTATGAAATTCTCTCATGTACGGTATTCCTGTTAATAATAAAAGTAACTTAGAAGCATCACATACTTGTTGTCCAATTCTCTCCGGCACGGTATTCACGTGTTCTTTGTGTCGTATCTTGTTGTTCTTCTAAAAAAAAAATATGTCTACTACATAGTTGCCCTGTTCTAAAAATCCCCGCCTAGTCCCGATTACTCCCCGCTTAATCGCTAGGCCCACCCTATCCGCCTCGATTAATGACTAATCCCCTAAAAAATCAGTAACCCGATTATTCACCGCCTAATCCGATTACTTTCCGCCTAATCTTATATACCCCGATTATTTTTTAGATTGCAAGTATAAAAAAACTTTTTATTTTTGTTATTCAATCATTTGAATGGAGAGTTTGTGATGTTTTACAATAACTTGTGTTCAAATTTTAATAAAAATCATAAATTTGTAATAAAAATCATAAATTTTTACAATATTGGATTAATATATTTTAAAAATATTAAAATAACCCTAAAATTAATCCCCGATTAATCTCCGATTTTAATCCGATTTTCCGATTAATCGCTAGGCCCATGCCGAGCGCCCGACTAGCGCCTAGCGATTTTTAAAACAAGGCATAGTTGTAAACTTGTAATTAGAGGTGTCACACGGGCCGGTCCGCGTCCATCTGGGCCGGCCCGCGATAGACATTTAAGTTTATGAGACCGCGGCGGGCTGGCCCGCTAGGACTGCGGGCAAAAATGATATATCCAGGCCCGCCCCGCTAAGCTCAACGGGTTAGCGGGCCGGCCTGCGAGCTTAGTTTTAAGTATTTTTAAAATAATTAAAAAAATAAAATTAATTTTTAAAATTTGAAATTAACAATTTTTCAATTAAAAAAAATTTAGAATTAATTTTTTTTGTAAATCTTATAATTTTATACATTAAATTTCGTTATATGTTCATATATTTCACATATATATTTCAGAATATGTAAAAATATTTATTTATTTATATTAATTATTTATTTTTATTAAATATTTGTAGTCCGCGGGCCGGCCCGCAAATCCGCGGACAAAACCCGCAAAAACCCGCAAAACCCGCAATCCGTCTGGGCTTGTCCGCGAGGCCCGCTATTTTATGGGCATAAAAAATGATGTTCAAGCCCGCCCCACCGTGGGCTACTTGGACAAAGCCCGCGGGCTATCGGCCCGCTTGACACCTCTACTTGTAATGATCTTTACGGGGCAAGCCGCCCATCATCACTTATATTAGAATCTAAATCGATATTACCATTAATGAATAAATTTATGTAATCTAGTTGTGACTAGCTATGATAATCGTGTTTGGTGTTATAGAGATCATCTATCAGAAACTTTGTCAATATTATTACCTTATCTTCGAAATATGAAATTTGTATTCAATGACGGATCAAAGAGATCATCATTAAAAAAAATGTTCCATCGCAAAAAATATAGTTCATTGCACATCCTTTGCAGATTATGATCAACAAATACGGGTCAATGCAGAATTGCTTAAAGGTGTGAGATATTTACGTCAAATATTAATTTACAACTAAAACTCAGTTGTAAAACTTATGGAGTTATGGCAATAATATATCTTCAATTCTTCTAAAAGACGACTCAAGCACGGTGCACCACCGACATTGAATACAAGCCCAACAAACCAATTTGGCCTATAGTTTTTGTTAAGTAACCCACCAATCTCTCTAAGTGAACACACAAAAACAAGAGATACATGAAAAACGTATCTTTAAAGTGTTTAACTTACTAACCAAACTGTTTTAAATTATATGTAAGGAGATGAATTCATTATGTACCAAATCCGGTCGTCGAAAATTGGGTTTCTAAAGTCTAGTCAGACAAAATTATTGGATGTATCCCGGGCTTTACTGATCTCACAAGCGTGGTCGGTCCACATTTCTAAACTTTTTTTATTTTTAAAGTTGATCCTAATAGCTCATTTCATTTCGTTCGAGGTGTCTCATTGATGATAGTTTGAGAGAATCAAGATTCAAGACAGATAAACAAGAAGACTAAACAAAACACCAAATAAAAATATTTTAGTTACATGATAAGAGCATAGGCAGTGGTGCATTCCAAAGGGGGTGTAAGTATTAAAAAAATAGATTTAATGTAAAAGTTGTCTCTCTTCATACCCGGGTGTAAGTTTACACTCGGATGTAAGATACTTTCTTTTTTTTTTTTCTCTCTCTCTTTTCTCTCTTACTTTAAATTATAATAATAATAAAAAATCTTACACCCTTCCTTCACACTTACACTACTGCGGATGGTCTAACGTGAAAATTATAATCAATCTATTTGATTCCCTCAAATCTTTTAGGGTAATTAATTATTTCTTACAATTCCCAAGAGGCTTTCCACAAAGACAAGTATTGTATGCAAACGACGTCGCATCGAGATGATCAAAAGGAGATCCCGTCGGAATCTTCCCACACAGATGGTTATGACTCACGTCAAGATGGCCAATAAACGACGCCGCCGCGATACTGGTCGGAATTGGTCCCTGAAGACGATTGTTCGCGAGGTCCAGCACCGTGAAGTACGATCTCGGCCCGAACGTGTTTGGTATCCGTCCGGTGATAAGGTTCCCGCTCAGATTCAAATTCGAGATCGATGATGCCATTAGACTCCCCGGAATCTCGCCGGAAATTAAGTTTCCGCCGAGGTTAAATGTAGCGAGCACCGACATTTTGCCGAACGAACCCGGAATCGGACCGGTGATTCGGTTCATTGAGAGTTCAAGATCCGCGAGCCGGTATATCCGGGTCAGAGATTCGGGTATTTGACCCGAGATTTTGTTACCGCTTAAAAGCACACGACTCACCATCTTTAAACGACCAATATCTCGCGGTATGACTCCCGAGATATTGTTATTCCTGAGATCCAGATGCGATAAACTCACTAATCTCGTGATCGACGGAGGAATCACACCGTATAAGTGATTGTCGGCGAGATTCAACACTTTCAGCCTCAGTAACTTCCCGATATTCGCCGGAATCACGCCGGAGATTTTATTTCCGACGAGATCTAAATGTCTCAAGAAAGGAAGATTCTCAATGCAACTAGGAATCCCACCGGAAATTCCCTTCCAATCGGCGATGATGATGCCGGAGAGACGAGTGAGTTTACATATCGAGGGCGAAATGGAGCCGGTCATTAGCCCGCTCCGTTTTGCCTTTTGAAAAATAGGTTCTTCGGATTCTCCTCGGAGTGTAATGCCGGCGACTCGGTGGGTGTTGGGATCGCAGCTCACACCATACCAGCCATTGCAACAGTCTTGGCCTTTCCAAGTGTTGAAAACTCCAATGTATGGCTCATTGAGCTTTGCCCGGAACTCTAGAAGCGCCGCTCGATCGGATGGTAAGCAAGATTGAACCACCGTGGCGGCTAGGAGCAACACGAAGACGTTGCTCAATAGGATCACTACCGATTTCTTAGTATCCATAGTATAAAGGATCTTTGTGTGATATATCATATATGTGTGTTTAACTGTTTACGAGCTCTTTACATAGGTTGAAGCACGTTGACATGGAAGTGTGACTTAACTATATGGTGTTATTATATAGTCACATATTGATTGGCGTAAAGACGACGAAGTATTACTTTTTTGTTAAAGACCTTGCTTCGTTGAACCTTCTTATTGATTGCCACGTCACGTACCTTGCATGCTTCTTTTTTTTTTTTGGTAAAAGCCTTGCATCTATATATACATTTTTGGATGACTTTTAGCAAATAAATCCTGGAGTTGGAATGTATTTACAAAGAATGTCATTGGCATTTATTATTTACTTTTACAAAATTTAAATAAAATATATGAACCAAACAATATCTTGCCTAATTTGTTTTTAAAAATCTCTACACAATCTTTCCATATATCTTCAAAAAACTTTTATAGCAAATATTTATATTAACATTTTGCATAGTAATAAAAATACTAATTTATAATAATCAAAATATTCACATAGAAAAATTATATACACATACAAGAAAAAAACTATATATGTCATCATTTAAGCCGTTGCTTTATTTAAATAAAATAAAAACACAAAAACCTGAAATCATATATTTTATATGATAAATTTAAAATATATATTAGTAAAATAAATTTAAAATCATTCAAAGAACGGTATACCACGGGTGAGATCCTAAAATCATTGGATTTTATTACAATAATAATTTATTTTCTTGGATTTTATAACACTAATAATTTAGCTAATAGGATAATATAGACGGGTTTATATGGAATGACGGGTTTGAGTCGATATTAATAACGGTATATTAAGTATGAAATCCTAAAATTAACAATCAAAATACAATTATACAATCTTAAACACAAAACAAAAGAAACAATATTAACAAAACAAATACAACTTAAAATTTTCAGTTATTAAAAAACCGACCCACGGTATACTTCAGAGTCAAATATTCAAAATTTTAAAATCCACCATACATCGTTACTTAAAAAAAATGTATGTTTTCGTATCTATACTTTAAAAATTGAAACCTAAACAATAGTAATCATACACTAGATAATACATAGATATATATCTACATTTAAAAATATAAATTAATATGATATATCTTCAGTTAAACTTTAAAAAATAACATTATATTTTTTAAAAAAATATAGCCACGCGGTGTACCGCGGGTTAAATTCTAGTGCTTCTTATTTTTCATATTTTATGTTTGTGGTCAAGATTGGATCATTATTCATTACTAATAACCAGGCCCGTGGCTATGAAGGAAAAATAGAAACATTGGCCTACGGCCATTTTTAAAAAAAATCAACTAAGCTTCTAACTTTTGTTTTCATATTGGTTTAGTGCTTTTTGTTTATTAATACAAGATTTGATAAAACATAAACAAAGAAAATGAGACTACATTTTAAATTAGTAATTATGAGTTATGATTTACAAACTAAATTATAATTTATAGTTTTTCAAAATAAATAAATAATTATAACTTATAAAAGAGACTATAACTACATTTTGGGTTTTCTTACTCAATTTGTTTGGAATGATGATGATTAGTAGTTTATAAACTTTGTTTTATATATCTAGGTAGCGTTTAGTTTTGGGGAAAATCCTAAATCTTTCGAAAAAATATGGTTAACATGCACCTCTAATTTGATCTCCCATTTATAAGAGGACTATTAACCCGCTTTGGTCTCACATATTATTTTTTTTCAAAAAATTATTTTATATGGATTGAGGTTTTTTATAACATCGCCTCTGGTGTCTGTAATCCTAGACACGGCTCTGCTAATAACATGGTTTTGTTTGTTTCTGTCGCCTGCTTGCACAGTTATACTATCCATGATCTGGGCTTGTTCTCTACGATTCTCCGGAGTCTGGACTCCGATACGTACTGGAATTACAAAGCTATACAAAAGACGAAGATATTCGAAAAATGAGATCAAAACAACAATCGTGGCAATACATCTATTAGTTTTTTTTTTTTAATCTTGTCTCTGCATATTATCCTAGTTTCTCATTTTGTCCACACTATAGATGCATGATTTTTTAATTTACTGTCAATCTCGATCTTATCATTGTAGATGAGCATGTGATCTTTGTCCTTGTTATCAATTTGTACATAAATATATCAACCGTTTTTGTGTAAAGATGTTATATTTTTCGTCTTTCTTGTTCAACTTTTGAGTCAATGAATTATAATTAAGAAAATCTTTTGTAAACTTTTAGTTATTTTTTTCTACAGTATGATCCACAATCCTAATCATTGCAAATTGCCTCCACGTTGCGCACATTATCACCCTCCACGAACCATAATTTCCCTTTGATTGGCATTTTCCGCTACGGTTTTGATTATTATATGCTTGTTTTTGTTACTCTCTAATGTACAAAATCTGCCGAGCAACGACTCAAATATGTAAAGGTTTTTTTGTCTTGTTCAATCTGTCATCGATAAATAAACAGAAATCAACATATTTTTTCATCAAACATTTATTTTTTGTAGTCGCTATTCATTTTCATATTTCAACCGACATTGTTTAAATTCCCTTGAAATTTATATAATCCTAGAGATATCTGAAAATTCATGGTCGGCCCTAAAAACAGGACAGGTTTGGAGACAGCTAGAGTAAACGTGATTCAGAGATTTGGCAGTTGTTTAATTGTATCAAGAGATTTAGAAGGAAGTGTCAAGTCAGAAGGAAGACATTAATGGCTTTGATAGTTTGATTATTCAAAAGACAACTCATGTGCCCGCATGTGGTTCGTTTGCCGTCTAATGCATATTTAGAACTTTATAAAATGATTCGTAGTTCAGACTGTTCAGTCGACTGAAATATATACTAACATGGATTATGACAACAATCATTATACAATTAAGTTTATGCAATGATCATCCACAAAACACTACTTTTTGTCGGCTATTGTGTAATCTACTGTAACTAACTTTAGTAAACTGTGGTTTGAGTGCGCAAAGATGAGAGATTTTTGGGAAAGATAGTAATACTATAGAAGAATACTCAAAAAATGTAGGTAGTATGCAGGGGAGTCAACAACAGACGACTTTTCTTCATAGTTCAGAAAACGAAGAAAAACAAAAAGAAAGGTCGATTTCCCAAGGACTAGGACATAGCACGTGTCTATATCACTAAGACGTTCACGTGTAATCGAATCGTGAATTAATGTTTGCAAAATAATGGTTCAATCAAAATACCTAGGTAAGATAAGAAGACTCAAGAGAACTAAAATGTGGATGTGGTTCCCGTAAGTAATGCATGAGCAAGCACATGAGAGACCAGCGAATAAAGGTTTTAAGTATTGACGTGCCATGCAAATAAATAGAGACGAATTCATACAAAAAAATAAATAGAGACCAAGTGAGTTTTGGACTAGTGTCTTTCAAATAATATTGTGCCTTTTTTTAAGTCCGAAAACGACAAACAAAAGTATGATTTTCTGTCTAGAACTACTCGATTAGTCTTAATAAAAAAAAAAGACGAATAAGAAGAAAACATATTTCTTTTGAATAAAATTTCAATTGGCTATTTTTTCAAATAATGAAACAAAACTTTTAAAATCAAAACACCAGAAAAATGTGTTAGTGAAGAAAATTACTACAGTATGTATTAGAGACACTAAAAAGAAAATTAACCAAAAAGGCTTCAATGTATACGTGGCTTCAATGTAGACCCAGATGATGATGCTCAATGCAACGTCGCATCACCTTCCTTACGGGGGAAATCTCAATTTTTGAAAGTACAGAAAAATCCAAGAACCCAAAATTGAATATTGAGAAATCTCTCTTTGAAGACGAACCGTTTTCTCTAACCTCGTTGATTCCTTTTCGGCTCTTCCATTCCATGGATGAACCCGGGTCGGATCCGGATCCCGGGTCTTACCCAATTCCGCCCGCTTCAGTCCATCTCGCCCCCTTCTTCTCCTCTCTCGTTCCGCCTCTGTCAGCTCACTTCACCCGTCGCTGTCAGCCACTACAATCCTCTCGGCCGCTAGCTTACATCTCTCTCCAGGGTTTACTCGTCAATTTCGATGAAGCCAGCTCAGCGCGATCAATCGGCGGCGGATTGAGCCGAGAGGAAGCCCTCGCGTGGGAGCTCTTCACGCCTTACCAGAGATTCCTGATTGTGGCGGTCATTGGTGTCGCCGCCGCTGAGTCGAAGAAGAATGGTCTCATTCGACAGCTCCAGAAATCGGTTGATCTCAGGGTGAGTGTTGTTGATTCTCTTATATATCTGCTAGAGATTTGAGAAATTTCGTTACTTTGACAATTTTATCTGATTAAAAAGTTTGCGTTTTTCTCGGATTGTTTAATTTAAAGCACTTTGCTTTAGTTCATGATTTTGTTCAATTATGCTTCCATTTCCGTTACATCTTTTTGAATTTCATACAATTTTGTGTGTGTTTATCTATCTAGATCTCGACGTTTAAGTGATTACTAGTCCAAGTTTTATACTTAGGCTGATCAAGCTATTCTAAGTTTTGACTCACAATGGTCTTACTGATGAAGTCTTGGACCTTTTTCATCCATTTTGTGTTTGGATTCTTAAGAGATATTCTTACTGTAGAATTGGTGTGTTCTTTAACTGCAAGTGTGGATATTTCAGGATCAGGTTCTTTCAAGCATGCAACAAAAGCTTGATGATTTGTGTCAAGAGCTACATCTTGTCAAAGATCAGTCTGGAACTCTATCCAAGGTCTTAGATCATGATGATCTACGATCAACTCCTAAAGAAAAATTTGGATCTGAGAAGATTACTTTTGTAGATTGTGGCTGCTGGCTATGTGATCAGCATCATCACTCGTCACCTGCTATACAGGTGTGTGTCTGTGTGTTTGCTCTTTCATTTTCTATGGCAATCACTGAGCATCTCTATATGAACCTATATTGATCATGTTTTCACTGTTTAGGATAAAGCTCCCACAAATCTGGTGGTTGATGCAGAGCCAGAGGAAAGGCGTATATCTTATATGTCAGATTGGTGTTCTAGTGTCACTTCAGCTGCAGAAACCCATGTATGTAAAGAATATGTGAAATTTTGGTGAAGCAATTTTTGTGTGGATCTTGGTTGGTTTTGTTGCAATTTGCAAATCAATAATAACTTGTTTAAATGTTTATTGCAGTTTGATAGTCTTTCGCTCGACCAAGACATGCTTTCCCTCAGAAAGGAGTGTCAGGAGAAAGATGCAACAATAAAGGACTTAACTTCATTTCTTCAGCTGACCAACAAAGCTGGTTCAAAGGTAACCGTGGATTCCTATACTTTTTCAAACGCCCTTAAATTTTCATATGACTTACACAAAGATATGTTTCTTCTTTCTTTAACAGCGTGAAACGGAGCTTGAAGACATAATTCGCAGGAAGAAGACAATAATTAAGAAGCTCAAGAGAGACGTTCTGGTGTTAGAAGAAAAGGTAAAAAACTTAACCAACCTTTACAAGTTCCAGAGCCTTAGTTTCAATTTTCATCCGGAAATGTTCCTGTTAACAACTTCAGTACTAAAAATTGTTGTATATGATACCGTCCATTCGTTGTGAAATGCGCAGGTCACACAGCTCACTAGGCTCCGGAGGTCCTCCTATTCACCTGCAGTCTCAAATACCCATGAATTCCCAATGAGAATGGATAATCTTCTTTATGATATGGATGTTCTTACAGCTACTTCATCCTCTGATTCAGAAGCTACTGTAGACACACCCCGACGGGCTGTGCTGGAGGCTCCAGTTGATTCCATAAAGGAGGAGCTCTCAGCTGTGGGACAAACCCATAAATCAGCGCCAGCTAAATCCTCGACGTCACTTGTAAAATCTGTAAAGCCGCCTTCAGTAGTTAGTCCATCGACTACTCGGAAGCCTGTTTCCGTTTCTTCTTCCTCTTCTTCTTCAAGGATGAGACGAGGTTCTTCTACAGGTGATTCAAGGAAACCTAGAAGGCCAATTCAGACCACCCCAAGAGATTCCTCTGGTTCACATAAGAGATGGGTTTAGTAAGTATTGATCTGCTGGTAACTGGTAAGTATCAGTTACCATTGGATTGGCCTTAAAATGTTAAGATAAGAGATTCATTGCTATGTTCAGATTTAAAATTGTTTCAGTTAGTTATGACTGGACCTGTTTGACATGTCTGAAGTGCAGAACCAGCTGCCAGATTAGTACTGTGCGTAGGTGCTTCGGAATTTAAGTTATATTGTAGCTAAAAGTATAATATACTAAAAAATTATGTGTTGAGAATGTTGACTTCATATCAATAGCTCTCACAAAACTGAGCTTTTCTTTTATGCTACTGTAATAATAATGTTAAGCCGAAAGAAGAAAAGACCAAAAGGCAAACACAAACTTGATCTTCTAATATCTCAATATGGTTGACTTGACTCTCTCTCTCTCTCTCTCTCAAATCTCAATGCAAGAGTTGGGAGTCATGTGAAATGCTTAAAAAGATTTTTGAATCTTTTCTCTAATTAAACATGAAACATGAGCATCACATAATATTAAGAGCAAAGAGTTCTTTAAGATTATAGCGTTAAGTCAATAGCAAAACTTAAGTTAATTTATTTTAAACATAAAGAAGAGTTAAAGAGATTGAAAAATTGAAAACCAATTCCCTGTGTTCTAACAAAAGCACTCCTGCTCTCACATTGTAATGTTGCAAGTGTCCTTTTAAAACCCGGCTCTTCCACGTAACTTAAGTGTTGCTTGCTAGCATTTAGATCACCCCCAATTATTTTCTCCTTCAAAGTTTTGAAACAAGAGCTGACTCGTCAAGCTTTTGTTTATAGTTTTGGCTGAGATCCCAGTGGAGGCATACGAGGCTGCAGCTTTGTTAGTATGTTCTTGATCGCTGAAGGGTGTTGAAGTAGTGGCAAATCTTCGTCCTTGATGTCAGCAAAGCAGCCATCAGCACCCACAAAAGCATACAAAGCACCAAACACAGTACTAGCCTTTGCCGCTCCCTCCTTGTGGCTCAACACCCGCTTATCCTTTTTACGACGAAGATGGTAGAAAAAAGCCTTAATAACAATCGCCATACGAGAACTAGTCAGCTTTTCGGATCGCTTTAGTCCTTCCGAAGCCACAACAGAAAGCCGATTGAAATAATCGAACTTGCTGTCAGCTGGCTTCAAAAACTCAAACAGAGGTTTGTTATCCACTTCCTTCATCAAATCCAACCAAAATTCCGGCCCGTACCGACCCACAAACTGCGCTGTGAGAATAATAGTATCAAGATCCTCTATAGTATATCCTTCAGGGAGAACATAATCTGGGAACTTGGAAGCCGGATCCCTTAAAGGAAGAGGCCGGAGATAGTGTTGTGCATCACCTTTAAGAGTAGCTGGAGCTTCAGGTTGATGAATATCCTGAGCTCCTTCATCTTGATTCTTAGCAAGGTATTCAGTAACCTTGTGCTTGTAATATGCGTGATAAGGATCTGACTTCTTCAGAAAGTCGAATTTAGAGGGAATCTCACTAACGTTCATGATCCTTCTCTCTATCCTCAACCCTTTCCCACACGTGCTATTTTATCGATATGAATTCTCATCTCTGGAGGTGGTGCAACGATTGCTACATCAGCCGGAGCTTGATTTGAATTGTCTTTCTCCAAATGCAAATCATTCTGCATCGGACTGGACATTTTTTTCTACAAGATAGATAGGGGAAAATATATATATATATATATATATATATAATAAACATGAAAGTCAGATTGTAGATAAATTTTGAAAAAACCATGAATATCAAATCATTAAGAACGTCAAAATCAGATTCTCCGAATTTCATTTTTGTTTTTTATTGACCTAAAATTATTGGCTTATGCAATCTCCCCCAACAAAACAAAACTACCGAATCTACTGAAAAAGAAGTTGATAAGAACAACCGTACCTCAGCCGGGAAGGTACACGGAGAACTGCCGCGTGAGGTCGTAAAGAATTCGAGATCTAAAGCTTGGAAGTCAAGGAAACGAATATCCTCTACAAGAGAAATAAACTCAAGTAGTCATAGTTTTCCAATGGGCCTTTATTATTTGGGCTTATAAATTCGGTCCATAATAATTTGGTAGACCGGCTTTATTTGGAGTAGTTTATGGGGGACTTAAAACCCAGAAGTGAATGGCGGGAAAATTAACTTAAGAATCCCCAAATTATATCAGTCGAGGTCAAAATCAATGGAGAAATACTTGGTTTCGCCGGAGTCATCGCCGGCAAAATCTACAACGACGGTCAGGTAATTCGGTCTACTAAGTATTTGTTTCTCTCATCTTCTCTGTTCATCAATTGGCGATTTTTCCCCTTGAAGGCGGCCATGGAAGCGATCTTTAATCGAAGTGACTGGACGATTGGAGTCAGCTTACCGACACGAACTCTATTCTCTAGTTGCTCATTCCTACTTGGAGGTTTCACACTCCCTTCGTTTTCAGCCTTATTTATCCTGAGACTATTTCTCCTTTAAATTTTGGTAATTTTGGATTTTGTTTTGTTGCGAAGATTGGGAAATTTTCACATTTTTATCACTTGAACGAGAACCCATGTATAACCCATGTAAGATTTTTTCATCTGGTTTATTTTGAAGTTTCTCTTGTCGAGAGAGCTAAAGAGTTTGTATTTCAGATGAGGGAGATCCAACGCCTATATCATTGCCCGACAATGTTAGTATTTTCAATTGTTTCTCTGACCATTATTATTTCTCGTTTTTTGAGTATGTAGAATTTGAAGCTTGGTTTGATAATAACTGATTGATTGTTATTTGATTCATTTGGACCCTTTTCTATGGTTATCCAGGCGAGGTGTTGCAGGACTAGATTTTGATAGCCGGGTTAGTTCTCATCAATACTTTTGCTCTTGTTTCCGTAGATGTTCATCATTACTTATCTATGTCTGTTTACTCTTGAGATATAGGATGTCTCGAGTCCTTGTGTTATTTTTGCCTTCGATTCTCTTGTTACCATTTCTTAGGTAAAGGTATTGTTTCCAGGGTATATTCATTGTGTCTGTCACAAGATCAGGATGCTTGATGGTGCATGACTTTGAATCTCTATATTGCCAGAGTAAGGTTGGCCCAGGTGAAGCTTTGATCTATGCTCATTTTCTAGGTGTCTCTTTATTCAAAAAGCTTTTCTTTTGTCTTTGGTTCTGAGCTGTAATGGTTTCCAAGTTTTAGTTAAGCATTCATTTCAAATTCAACTTGATTTCACTCAAATCTCACGCAAATGTGGCAGCAATTTTTGCCTGAGCTTTGTATCTACGTTGGTATAGTGCACAGCTCCTCATTATTTGTGAAGGGTTCAATTTTTGGCAAGGCTAAACAACCTTCAGTCTTAAATACTCAAGTGTCTTGTAACTGAGAATAAAGTTCCCATTTTTTGAACACCAGTTGTCAATGATATTCCTTAACTAAAGTCTATATGAGCAAGGTATATAATATTTTTAGATATCAATGATGGTGGTGTTTCTGGATCATACGTTTATAGTCTGTCTGCTCAGAGTGTGCTTCTTATACAAGTTTTTGTACCTTTATTCATTACAGTTTTGAATCCTGAGTCATCAATCTTAGGTTCTTTGGAAGATGAAAGTAAGCATGTTGTGCATTTTTCTTACCCTCCCGGAAGGGAATTCGATGTCGCTAGATGGAATCCTTCAAACCAGAATGAGGTATATGCTCAATAGTCAATACAATGCCCATCTTGACTTCTTCTTTTTCTTAAAACCTCAGTTAAAAACATTTCTATTGAGCAATTATAGTTCATATAGGTAGCCTGCACATCGAGGAAACATGATCAAGTGCTTATCTTCGATATCAGTTACATGTCTCCCAAACCAACTGAGGTATGATTTCTGACTTTGAGATCACATGGATATCAGTTATATGGTTGTTTGTCAAATGGCAATTGTTTCTGGTTACAACTCGTGTGACTGCATCATCATGACTTAGGTAGGTTTTCTTCTTGTAAGCTCAGTTTATATTTTATATATTAGAAACAAGAAGCACAGATGTATCGCCGTATTTCTATCTTAGGCATAGCAAAATTCCCTTTCCAACATGGTTTCCGAATAGTGTATGTATTGTTCCCATTACGATTATAAGAAAAGGCAGTCAATTATTAATTGAAATGACACGGCCACTGACATGGCCGTGGTAAGACTTATTAATTTATCATTAGTTTTAGTCTGGTCTACTTAGGCTAGCCCTGCTAAATATTCATATCTTTCCACCCACATTTCAATTATTTTTCTATTTGTGATTCAGGTATTGCAAACTAGACAGAAGCTATCGATTATTGGCCGCAAAGTTTCTAGAGGTTTATCTGATGTTGCCATGACTAGTGATGAGGATTCGAGGTTTGTAGAATGGCTCTTCCCTGTGATGAAAAACATTTATAGCTTCATTGTACCTACTTTCTTCAGCAACTTTTCTGCATTTGTTGTTTATGCAGAATATTTTCTCCAGATACACTTGGTATGGTTCATGTGTGGGATAGAAGAGCAGGAGTGTCTCCATGCATTGAACTTTCAACAGACAGATATGATTCAATCAAGAGTATTCAAATATATGTGGATAATCAGGTAATCATAGAATAAGATATCCCCAAGCCCAGTAAAGTTCTTCTAATCATTGAAATTGCAGTAAGACTTTGATTTCGAATTTAGTAAGGACCCAAAGTTTTAGACTGCGTTTCTTTCATCTACCATGTAGACTATTTTTGGAGCTGGTAAAGAAGGAATCATTCATATCTGGGACCTTCGTGGAGGAAGAAACTCTTCTGCTTTTCAGAGCCGCAAAGATGTAAGTCTTACAAGGGGCGAGCTGGAATTGGCTATGGCAGTATATTTCATCTGTAATATCTACGTGAATTTACCTTCATTCTTGTGTTCTCTGGCTCTGATCACGTTTTGATATTGGTAACATTCAGATGAGCCAGTTGCCTTTAGCATCTCTACATCTCGCACTGATGCTGCAGAAGATTGCATCTCTGAAGGTAAGTTCTGTCTTTTGTTTTCTATCTCACTTGTGCCCTCGCCCATCGTTCAAGTAACCTTGTTCTGCTTCTTTGGTTTTTTTAAGTAAGAATTTGTAATGTGGGAATCATGTTACCCCTGAAACTTCCAGCAGTTGATCATACTGAAATTGGCAGCATTAGAAAAAGTTTGCATGTATCCTTTGCAGGCACAGTCAAAAATCTTGCCCAAAGAAATCCATTCCATTAATGTAAACCCGTCCTCTCCTCATCAACTTGCATTTCACCTTGACGATGGTTGGTAAGTCATTCTTTCATAACAGCTCATTTCATTTTGGAAAAACGATTAAACAAAATATTACTTTCATGTGCTGCTTCGTTGATTTTATATCATTTATCATTTTCCTTTGGTGGATATCTCTAGTGCAGGTCCGGTGTTCTTGACATATATAAATCTGAAGTTACTCATGTACATTGCCCTCCCCCAGCTTGGTTGTAAGTTTATAAGCAAACTCAGGAACTTCAATCTTAATTTGTAACAAGAATCATTTAAATTGATCCACACTTGGGAAAGAAAATGCTTTAATAATGTCGGATTTTGGTTCACTAGGGATGGTTCCGACAGTTCAGCTGATTTGATCTTGCGGAAACCATCATGGCTGCCAGCATCATCTGTAAGCCCTGCACTTTGTACTACCATACTTTGTACTACCATTAACGGTCATAAGTGAAGATTTTCCGATCTTATTTGGCATATTCTATAACTTATATGATATATATTGCAGATTTATGTTGTTGGGTCCATGAGCGAGAAAGGAATTCATGTTCTTGATTTCCATCCAAGCTCCAGGTCTCCTTGTCACGTTGACTACGAGTAAGAACTTGAAAAGTTCCGATATATCTAATGTTTTCTCTAAACTTCATGACTACATTCCTGATAATTCTAATATATTGTTGCAGTGAGGATACACAGAGAAACGAGAAGAGAGACAGATGTAATCACAGTAACAAGTTTGTTTCATTGTCTGAAACTGTCACAGGTTGTGCTGCACATCCTCTCAACGGCATGATCGTAGCTGGAACTCAGGTATTCAAGTTTGCTTTGCTGATCTTAATCAATTTTAGTCTTTTGGATTAGTTGTAGTAGTGCCTAGCTAATAAAACAAATGGACTTGTTGTCTGGTATTAGTAATAGAACTGTGTAATTGGCATTGTGCATTACAACTGGCAAAGACAAAGTGTTGATAATGATAAGTCACTTTCTGAATAGAAATGGTGATTCTGCAGAATTCGTCTTTGCTGGTGATCGCGCAGAGGCATTGCTCATCTTCATCAGAAACTGCAGAAGGTGAATTGTAGCATCTACTAGCTGGACTGGGCTTAGGTTTGTAACATAGAAATCATCCACGAGATTATGTATGAATATAAGTTTTGCTTAAATGGGTGTTCCAAAAAGAGTATACTCATCACAACATTTAAAATGCTCTTTTCTTGTTGTGTATTATTATTGTTTTATACTTATTTTGCTAGATTCATTTCCAAAAACAGTGTGAATCAAAACCACAAAATGTAACATGCAACAATTATTTCTTCAGCTCAGAACAGTCGGATGGAATTCAAATTTATTAAGTTCAGAACATTTTATTTCTTTCTAATAAGCTTAGAAGTACATTTCAATCGGAATATTAATCCCGAAAACTAAAATAATACAAGGTTATGATCTCAAACCCTATCGCCTCGAAGCCTTTTAGCGAGCTGGATATCTTTAGGCATGATAGTTGATCTTTTGGCATGCAGGGCACACAAATTGGTGTCCTCAAACATTCCAACCATAAAAGCTTCAGCGGCTTCTTGAAGAGCGGAAACAGCACCAGTCTGGAACCTTAGATCTGCCTTGAGACTCTGAGCTATCTCTTTAACCAATCTTTGGAAAGGGAGTTTTCTTATAACCAAGTCTGTGGTCTTCTGGTACTTCCTAATCTCTCTGAGGGCCACTGTTCCTGGCTTGTATCTATATGGTTTCTTAAGCAGCGGAGTTGAGTGTTGCCTTACCCTCATGGCAAAGTGTGGAGCCTTACCTCCTGTTGACTTACGAGCTGTCTGCTTGGAACGAGCCATAGTGAGCAAATACTCTTTGATATGTAAAAAAAAGTTTTGATTGTGAAAGATATGTGTTAGAGAGTTTGTGGACTAAGACATTTATCTATTTGTGGAGAATCTAGATGAAAATTAGGAAGAAACTATAGTTAAAAGGAATTTTAAGATTTTCTTATCCGCATGAATAATGATTTAACAAATATAGACCATTATTTGCTTTTATTTATCTTTCAAAAGTAAAACAACCGTCGATTAGTTTCAGCTCCAACGCTCGATAAATATAGATCATTGATTTGCTTTCACCTTTCAAAACTAACAGCCGTCGATTAGTCTCAAAATCAAGGCTTCTTTTTTCCATTGAGATATGTTGCAACCGGCCCTGAAAATATATGGGCTACAAGCAAAAAAACTGTATTGGGCCTATGAATTAATCAACTAATAATAATACATCCCGTTAAAAAAAAAAAAAAAAAATTAATCAACTAAAATAAAAAGTAAGAAAATGAGGTAAAAGTGAGATTCGAACCCTACACTTTCACGTATACAATTATGTACACTAATCTAAAGAAAATTTTGTGAAAAATGGACCGAAAACTTACTTATACTATTGAGGGCCGCAAACATGTTTGCGCTCGAGGCCGGCTCTATAACTTCCAAAAAATGCAAACTACTTTGATAGAATTACCAAAACTAACCCATCTTATGGTTGCATAACACACCAATAATGATTCATACATACTTACCTATAAAGTTTCTATCTAGGTTTTTTTGAAAACCTATCCTCAAAACTTTAAATGCTTCAATAGATCTTTAATAGCATGTATGACCCAGTAGATATAACAAGAATGAATTACCGGGTTGGGCTTTATCCTAATCAACTACTGTATCTCTCGATTCTCTCTTTCTCTTACTCTTCTTTATCTCCATCACCATCCTTTGATCCGTGAGCATGCACTCGTAGCCGTCTCGTTATTAACTTCATCAAGCGTTAATTCATGAAAGACGGTGTTCGAACAAGGCGGATTAGATCCATTACTATTTACTAAGACGGTGTTGGGAAAATAGTAACTATTATAATTCTCTTAGATTTTTGTACTTCTAACATCAACGCTAAGAATCTAGAATACTATGGATAAGAAGTCAAAACCCAAGTGATTACATTTTGAGACTGTTGAAAGAAATATGTTTAGAAACGATAAAACCTTATATAAATGGTACTAATAAAGAAGTGTAGAAAAAACAAATGCACGGTTCATTCGCATGAAAAAGGCAAAAAGGCATTACATACTTTAACTCATGTGGAAGGTTTTTTTCAAAACGCTTTATTAGGTTAGGCTATTTGTACTTTATATATGGGTTTGGTGGGTTTGGTTTTGAAAGTTAAGCACAATTACTTAACAATGATTTTCTCATCATTAAATAAATAACACAGTGTAATCCTTTTTTCTTAGTTTCTTGACTTCTTCTTCAATTGCTGATGTAAACAACTCGACTTTACAGCATTATTGCAAAACAACTCTTAAGAAATGATCAGTCCCACACGGAATTCTATCTTCTACTAAACAAAATTGATTTTGTCAGAAAGTCATCTTAGCTTTTTTAACTAAGCTATGGCCTATTTCTTTTTGTAATTTACCCATTCTTCTACGATATGACCTACTAAACTCACCCAAAAAAAAAAAAGATATGACCTACTAATATTATCAAATTGATGTTGACTTGAATATAAACCATAATCATTTTATTTTGCTTGAGGTCTCTAAGTGGTTGCTATAGATTTTGTAACATTTGAATTGATCCTTGATATAGTTTCCAATGACATGTGTGTTACTTTTGAAAGACATCATCATTTTAATCATTTATCATTTATGAGATCCCTTTCCTATAAAATTAGACTACGACTTTTCTTTTGTCAACAAACTACAGTATGATTCTTTCAAATTTTCAATATATAGCGGGATAGCATTTCTATTTGTTTAGTGTTTTTTTTTTTTTTTTTTTTTGTCATCTATTTGTTTGGTGTTTCTACATAATAATTTCAATGTTTACTTTTTTTTTTTTTATTGATTATAAATAGATTTTATCCCTAATTTTAGTTTTTCCTATTTTCTTAGTATAAATGTATAAAGTTTAACTTAGATTTTCTAGTTTTTTTTTAATGAATAAACCATATCTCTTTAGTAATAGAATTCCCGGTAAAAACAAACCACATACTCTTGTTTTTCTTTTAATAATAGAGGTATGGATGGAAATAAATCCAGTAATCTATATCTCACAAATTTTTTAACCATTTATCCCAAAGATACAACAAAACTTATAGAAAACCATTGTTTCAGATAAACAAATTGATTTACAATTAATAACACCATAAAACAGAGGAAATGTGTTTCGCAGTGGATAAGATAGCAATTATGTAAAAGAACTGGAATTAGGTTTTGTAAACTGTTCAATTAAGTATGATATGTTACCATTAGTAAAGTTAGTAACCAAAAACCAAAATGAGAAAAGTTGGAAAAAAATGAAAAGAAACGAAAAAGGGAGGGCATTATAGTAAACATAAAAAAATGGTCTCTGCCCTTCACATGCGTTCGTTCTTTCTATCAGTCCTTTTAAGAGAAGGGAGACAGAACATTCTTTGGATTTTTTCTCATTCTCTCTCTCTTCTTCACACACACAGAGACATCATCCTCATCACACCCTATTCCTTGCACAATCGCATTCACTATCTCTTCTCTCTCTCTCTCTCTCTCTCTCTCTCTTTTGTGTCACATCCTTCTCTTCTCTTCTAATCTTGTTCTTGTTCTGCCATGGCTTCTTCTGAAACAAGAATGAACAAGGCAAGAGAAAAAGAAGAAGCCATAGCAAATGGAGTGAAGCTGAGAGCACTTCAAGCGAGTCTTATGCAGATGAAGTCAAGCCCATCTTCCAATTACAGTCTCAGAAACCCTTCTTCTTCTTCTGCTGCTTCACCTGCTTCTCGTCCTTTTCCTAACCTCTCTGCTCATGATTACCCTGTTTTCACTCCTGTAACTTCTCTCTCTCTCTCTTTTCTCTGTTCTCACTATCATGCTTCTTGGTTCCATGAGTTTGTCCACTTTTTCTTGTGTCTTTTACTTGATTGATTTTTCGACATTATGTATGGGAATTTGGGTTTTGTTCAAAAGCTTTTGGAGTTTTTTTAAACATTTTTAATAATTTCATCGAACCCGAGATTTATTTGGTTAAACCCGGTTCAGGCTCCTTAATTATTGCATTCCAGTATCCAATTTAGATTATATCTTTCTTAATTTATTGTACCATGTCGTTTGGATCTTAAAGAGGCGGTTCATTATTTCGAAAGAATTGTCAAAAATACATTAATTTGGTTAGTCGCTTTAATAATTTAAGTGGTGAAAGTATAAAGACAAACAGAAAAGACCTGAATTCGGTAGAACCACTGTTTTTATTTTTTTTGTCTTTAGCTGACACACTGTACTGAATTTGGACAAAAGTTACTGTGCTTTTTACCTTACACACATTTCTCTGCTAACGTGTCTATTGGCGTCTTGAAACAGAGCTATGAAGATGAGCCTGTGTCTGCATTTCATCACAAGAATCTCACTTTATCTGAGACTTGGGATGAAGATGGTGTTGGTTTAGTAGATGGAGATACTTATCTCTCTGATTCGTACAAAACCTCAACTTCAAGAAAGACTGTGATGCCTAATCAAGATTCTCATCATCATGTTTACACGATGTCGGACGCTCTCAGGTCTCCACCATTACATTTTTATACAACCGGTAGAAGCAACAATGGCTCGGTTGACTTTAGATCGGTCTCTTCTTGCAATGACTACAATAAACAAAGAGGTTTCGATACCAAGAGCTTGAAGAATTCTAATCTTGTTGTGCCCTTGACGGATTCGCACTCTGCTGTTGTTTCTTCTCAGCCAAGAAACCGTGGAGGAAGAGTGATGTCTTGGTTATTCCCTAAGTTAAAGAGAAAGCAAAAGAGCAATTCAATCTTTAACTCACCTAGTAGAACTGAGAAATCAGAGGAAGTTTCCGAGGTGATGAAGGATTCAGGTGTTGAGAAGTTGAAAAGAGAATTGATGGAAGCAAATAGAAGTAGGGATGCTGCGTTAACACAAGTCTTAGAGATGAAATCTTCATTGGGAGAGTTAAGTGAGAAGCTTCAGTACTTGGAAAGTTACTGTGACAATTTAAAGAAAGCTTTGAGAGAAGCAACAGAAGTAGTGTCACAGGAGAATAATGTTGGAAGAAGCTCAGGGAAGAAGAACTCAGAGATGCCAGTGAGTGAAGAAGTGATGGTTGAAGGGTTCTTGCAGATTGTATCGGAAGCAAGATTATCGATAAAGCAATTCTTGAAAACATTAGTTTCAGAGATAGACGAAGAAGACTCTACTCTAATTGGTAACATCAACACTCTCCTTCAACCCCACAACTTATCATTCACCTCTAAGTACTCCAAAATCATTCAGTACCACTTAGAAGCGATCATAAGCCAATCGGTTTACCAAGACTTTGAGAACTGCGTTTTCCAGAAGAACGGTAAGCCGAAACTGCTTGATCCGGAACAAGATAGACAAGCGAATTTCTCGTCATTTGCTTCTTTGAGAAACTTGAGCTGGAACGAGGTATTGAAAAAGGGTACAAAATACTACAGTGATGAGTTCAGTAGATTCTGCGATGAGAAGATGAGTTTGATCATTACAACATTGAATTGGACAAGACCTTGGTCAGAACAAATGCTTCAAGCATTCTTTGTGGCTGCAAAATGTGTATGGTTGCTTCATTTGCTTGCCTTCTCGTTCAATCCAGCGTTAGGGATCTTGAGAGTTGAGGAGAACAGAGAGTTTGAATCGAGTTTTATGGAAGATATGGGTGCAGATAGGCAGAGATCAGCATCGTCCCGTGGACCCGCACGAGTTAAGGTTATGGTGATGCCTGGGTTTTATGTTCAAGATAGGGTTCTGAGATGTAAGGTTCTTTGCAGGTACAAGTCATTGGGATGAACTGAAGAGAGTCACACTCACTCTAGTCTAATCAAAATTGATTGCTTCTTAATTAACTTTTCTTATTGTTAATCTCTTGTGGTTTCTATACCTAGGCTTCAGTGATCTTTTTACATTTGTCTTTGTTAAGAATATTATAGGTTTTTAATTTTTGTCAAATACTAGTTGTCAAGGAGATTTTGTATTGAATGCATATTTGTGATTTAGGTAGTAAAACCATAGGCTAGAAAGAAAGCACACTAATATTAAAGATTTACAAGAAATGATGGAGACTGAGGCTTATAGCTTAGTCGTTTGTAATTGTAGCAGTGATGTTGTCTGTCGTGTTATATAAACTAGGTTCAAATACCAAAACAAGTAAAAAGGCCCATTTACTTCTTTTTTTTGCTTCAATATCTTTTGTGTGTCAGGCCCAAAACAAAATTATATTAGAGGACCTCTTTTATTTTCATAGCAGGTAAAAATGATTATTGGTTTGTACATAAGATAAGAACTGATGTCCATAATCATTTGTACATATAAGTTCTTCAACTGTATGACGTTTATTTTATATAAGCTCAGTTCAATGAACTTCAATGAGTTGTTATTTTTTCCAAAAGAAAAACCTTCAATTTTGCAGTTTCTGCTATAAATTTGATACAATGAATTTTTTTTTTCCGCCAAATTTGATACAATGAATAAATATACTCTTATAAGTAGATTCATGAATACATGCCTAACTTTTAAAAAAATTCATTACGTTTTTCACAATATGGACGAATAAGAAAAAAAAAGTTAGAGAGCAACAAAAAAGGCCAATGTCACACCATTTATTTTCTTTTAGAGAGAAAAACTAGAAAAGTATGGAAAAGTGATTTTACCAAAAGCCCCTTCCCTTAAAAAGAAGTAACAAATAATTAAATGTAGTCAATCTTGAAACTTTGTTTAAGTAAATAAAAGTCTTTATTGTCAGACCAAAAACACACATTTTCCCTTGTCTGAATCTGAACCGTTGTCGATACGGCAAATACAACCCCCAAATCTCTCATTCTCTCTCTGTGCAATGGCGGACGCTAAACCCAGAAATCTGAGAATCGTGATGTTCCCTTTCATGGCACAAGGCCATATCATCCCTTTTGTAGCTTTAGCCCTTCGTTTAGAAAAGATGATGATGAACAGAGCCAACAAAACCATCATCTCTATGATCAATACTCCTTTGAACATCCCCAAAATACGCTCCAATCTTCCACCTGATTCCTCCATAAGCCTCATCGAGTTACCTTTCAACAGCTCCGATCATGGCCTTCCTCACGACGCCGAGAATTTCGATTCTCTTCCTTACTCTCTCGTCATCAGCCTTCTTGAAGCTTCTAGGTCGCTTCGTGAGCCCTTTCGAGACTTGATGAAGAAGATCTTGAAGGAAGAAGATGATGAGCAGAGCTCGGTTATAGTGATCGGCGATTTCTTCTTGGGTTGGATCGGTAAGGTTTGCAAAGAGATTGGTGTTTATTCAGTGATCTTTAGTGCTTCTGGTGCTTTTGGGTTAGGTTGTTATAGATCCATATGGTTAAACTTGCCACATAAAGAAACCAATCAAGATCAGTTTCTCTTAGATGATTTCCCAGAAGCAGGGGAGATTGAGAAAACTCAGTTGAATTCTTTCATGTTAGAAGCTGATGGAACGGATGACTGGTCGGTTTTCATGAAGAAGACTATACCTGGATGGTCTGATTTCGATGGATTCTTGTTCAACACGGTTGCGGAAATCGATCAGATCGGACTATCCTACTTCCGTAGAATAACCGGTGTTCCGGTTTGGCCAGTCGGGCCTGTTTTGAATTCTCCTGACAAAAAGGTGGGATCAAGGTCGACAGAGGAAGCCGTGAAGGCATGGCTTGACTCAAAACCGGACCATTCGGTTGTCTACGTATGTTTTGGTTCAATGAACTCGATTTTGCAGACGCATATGTTAGAATTGGCTATGGCATTAGAGAGTAGCGAGAAAAACTTCATATGGGTAGTGAGGCCGCCGATAGGTGTGGAGGTGAAGACTGAGTTTGATGTGAAAGAGTATCTACCGGAAGGATTTGAGGAAAGAATAACAAGATCAGAAAGAGGGTTGATTGTGAAGAAATGGGCACCACAGGTTGATATATTGTCACACAAGGCAACATGTGTGTTTTTGAGTCACTGTGGATGGAACTCGATACTCGAATCGCTTAGCCACGGTGTGCCATTGCTCGGATGGCCTATGGCAGCCGAGCAATTCTTCAATTCTATATTGATGGAGAAACATATTGGGGTATCGGTTGAGGTGGCGCGTGGGAAGAGATGTGATATCAAATGTGATGAGATTGTTTCTAAGATCAAATTGGTGATGGAGGAGACTGAAGTAGGGAAAGAGATTAGGAAAAAGGCTAAAGAGGTGAAGGAACTAGTGAGGAGAGCAATGGAAGATGGAGTTAATGGTTCCTCTGTCATTGGTTTGGAAGAATTTCTTGGTCAAGCAATGGTCAAGAAAGAGGAGAATTAAGACAGTAGATGGTTTATGTAAACGTCTTATTTGGAATCACATATTGATAAAATGAATAAAACCATGACCGGTAGTTATACCACACTAGTGTGTGATAGAGGAGCTAATCTTTTCAGTTTTCATAATTTGAGATAATCGAACTCCAAACCTAATGAATAAATCACTAAACCCTTGTCAAATGCTCAACCGTACCGAAAAAGTTTTCATAGCAAGACTATAGTCTATAGTCTAAAACTCTAAATAATAAGAAAACTTATTAACATGGAAAATAATTACAAAATTGTAGTCTAAAACAATTAAAAATAAAGAGAAAGAGTCAACTAAAACGATATTCAAAATATATTATTCGATAGAATATACGTTAGTCCGGTAGTCCCTTTTCTTTATCCAATTTACCACACATAGTCGACAACCAAAAAAAAAAGAAGGATTTTACCGTATCTTTCTTTTGTACGCTAGATCTGCAAATTAGTTTCTCACAATTACCTTAGTACCATTTCCCTTTTTTAAATCCAATTTAACTAATTTCGTCAAACTTCTCCCAATACAAGTAGCACTAGGAGATAATTAAAAAAAAAGTTGCCGTGTTGTTAGATTCCATATGATAACACCAAAACCTTTGACTTGTTAAAATAAACCATTGCCTATATATATAATCAAGCCATCTATTTATCTAACCCTCGAGACGGAACTATTGGTCTATATTATTATTTAAACTTCACCGCAATAATAAAGTTCATCAATTTCTCTTGTGCGATTCGAAGATGAAACGTTTATGGCCTACACGCCTCATCCTCCTGATGGTTCTCACCGTCATCATCACCATGATTGCCGCAGCGTATGGTTATTCCTCTGTCTCATCATCAAAACATAAGTTCCCTCATTACAAGTACAAAGCTCCATCTCCTCCAACCACTTATTCTCCTTACCGTTATTTCTCGCCGCCTCCGGTTACAGATTCAGATTCTGCAGTTTATGATCGATGAACACAGTGCAGTACGTCAATTGATCTGAGTTCTATTTTTACAACTATTCTTTTTTATATTTTGTTTCCTTTTGATTTTTGATGTAACATAATCTAAATTAATGGCCTGTTTTCCAAGTAACCGTGAGAAAAGTATGCAGATTTCGATTGTTCACGTTATGTAAGATGAAATAATTAACAGAATTGTTGCAGTAGTTATATAACTAGTCACTTCTTTGAAATAATGAAGTTATTATTGAATTACAACGTTGTTATTCCACGTTAGGAGATCTGTTCGATGTTTATCAATGTATAAGTATAACTTACCCAAAAAAATGTTTTAGAAATAGTTCTATCAAATTTGCGGGTTCTGGCTCTTTTTCAATTCTGTAAATTACTTTAAAACTTGATTTATCTAACCTAGACAAGCTATATGGCTAGTGAAAACACAATGACTTTGTAAACAGTTACATTCTTTAATGAATTAGATTGGATTTGGAGTCATCCTATCGTGGTTTAAACTATAGTTCGTTAATGTAGTAACCTAAGGACAAGAGTGTCCAGTTTTAATTTTGGCATGGGAATGAGACCATAAAATTGGTTATGCTTTCTCGTGTGACCTTAACTTTCATTGTCATCCTTAGCTTATAAAAAAAAATCTATGGATTAGTTTTGGAATTTGATTGGGATCTCTAAGTGTTGGGTAATATTTTTTATATTTTTTTTTGTAAATCGTTGTTTGGAAATAATAATGAATTACATTGAACTTAGTGGTGCTCCATTAACAAAAATAAACTTAGTGGTGCCCTACTACGTTTAGCTATGGAACATTTTTGTTGAAAGAAATTGAAGTATGAATTATTACCCAATGACTTTTTCCTTTGCGTTGACCGACTGTTTTGATTTATTGCCGTCGTGGCCGACGCGGTTTAGCTGTAGGTTTTAGGTGATGATGAGAAGGCAAATTTTGTTCTATTTTGACATCTTTTATTTATTATATATCTTAGAAAGTATAAAATCGAATAACACCGCTTCATCAAAGCAAATACAATAAATGGTCAAATAAAACAAAAACAACAGCTTTAATAAATGTAATTTATTAGCTGTTAACAGCTAATAATTGTATGAAATTATTAACTCTTCTTCTATGACTTTTTTGTTGCACTGTTTTTTTTATGTCTCTAATTAACAACGTCTACTTGGTGATATTAAAGATCCCTACACCATTTGTTTTCTAAAGAAAGAAACTTCGATGACAAAAATATTTACCAATTCAAACTTTATTTTTTGGATTACGACCCAACAGAACGGGCTGGGTTAGGTGATGTATTCACAATTGCTGGTAATGTAGATATGGAACTGTCCGATTGTGAAATAATTGAAAGAGCATGAAGTCCATTTTCTCTTGTTTCTTCAAAGACAATCTAATCAGAAACTACAGTGTCACCACATTTTTCATGTAATGCATAATGATTAACTAATTAGATTTTGTCACCAAAAAGATAGAACCCTGAAGTGATACTTTTAATTATCTTTTTTTTTAAAAAAAAGATATATAAGACATATATAAAATTATAGGTTAAGATACATCACCCTGTAAAGTAAGATTCAAGTTTAAGCTAATGCTTTGATTCAATGGTAGTTTGTTAATTTCCTTTATTTGGGGATCAGTTCTCATGGGTGATAATTGCTTTACTAATTAGTAACCACTTTGTCCTCATTTAAGAAAATGATATGTTGCACAATCATTCAAATAAATAAACTTGAGGCTTCCGTTATCAGTCTTAAACGAGTTCAATACACATGACCCTACACTTCTACAGTTGTTAACCTCACACTACTGTATTAATTATTACTTTAATTTTAATGAGATTGTTTTGTGTGTTAAGAGACTTTAGAGTTACACTAACGGTTTCTTATTAGATTTAGCTGACGTGTCTTTAAGAACATAGAGTTAAATTTTAATATTTTTAAGAGTAATAATATTACTCCATTTAACGCTTAGTTGTGAAATCACTGAAAGAGATTTTCGTAAATTAAGATTTTTATCAAGGTTTTCTATGGCAAACTTATATTCTAAAATTTTGTTGAACGATTGTGTCATTTGTTCCTCCATATTTCATTTTAATGACTCTAGACTAGCACAAAAGTAGCAATTTGATCTAAGAATCGCAAAAAGTAATATAAAAAGAAATAAACAATTTTACAAAAAATGATTGTTTCTTTGGCTAAGAGTTCAGCTTTGCAGAGGTTTTTTTGGTCATTGGGCGATATTACGAAAAGTAAATGTACAGATTAGAATGAGTTTCATAGATTGTGACGCATTGTGGGTAAAATGCGAGCATAGTTGAGAGCTTGGGGTATGCATGAGATGACTGAATATCATGAGAGCTTGGGGTATGCATGAGATGATCACTGAAATATCATGAACCAAATGGTTAATTAATTAGATGAGAGCTTGGAGGGAGAGGCAACACTTTTTTGAGATGAGGAATAGCGGATTAGTGGGCTTGCAGACCATGATTCTGAAATTTGGATCGATGAAATCTCGCATTTCGTTATTTTAAAACTTTTTAGCGTTTTACGTAACTAGGTTTTAAGTTACAAATTGGTTACCAGACGTCTTTTATCTTGTATATATATACATGAGGTTGCAAGCTTCAAAGAGATTTCAACAAAACAAATGTTTCCCCTAAAAGCTAAGATCTCTGGCCTTTTACAATAGGAATTATGTTCAAGATTCAATCTTCTAACTTCTTTTGTACTTTATCTATGGATGTTTTGTTTAATTATGATTGTATAAACAGTTATTTTTTTTTCGGACCGGTGGGCAAAATATATTAATACAATATAAATCATATGATATGAGTGTAAATCGAGAAATTAAAAAATCATGACACACGTTTAATTATATTATAAAAAAAGGAATATAAAATATATGGATAAAGGAGTATAACATTTTCTTCATTACAATAATTTGATTTCTTCAAGTATACGTGTTGGTGCGCGAGAGGTGGTTGTGTGAAGCCGAAGCAAAACTTCTTGCTCGCTAAGCCTCATATAACACAAAAAAAGGGTTATGTGACACACGTCGATTTATTATTTATACAATCGAAATATGCTTACATACGTACACAATTAATTAAATAACACAACATTTGCTTACCTTGAAAATGAAGACATCTTTGAATAGAAATAAACATGCTCATGAATATATATTATAAATGTTACATATCATGTATATCAATGTTATATATCATATATATACACACGCAAGGTTAACGAATTAGACATGTCTGTAATGTATACCTTGTGAATGAAGAAACTAATAGAATTGAGTTATATATTCAAAAAGATAAAAGAAAAAAAGAACAAGTGAAGAGCACTTCTCCTTTTTTTCTTTGATGTTTTGCAATTCGGGTCTTTTTCAAAACCGTTTTCGTCCATGACCGATCAACTAACGTTTCTTCATTTCGTCAAATTAGTTATACACAAACATACATTTGTTGTTGGTGTATTTCATATATAGTTACCTTATATCATACAATATATGCTGACTAAAAATGTGTTAATTTGAAAAAAAGAGCCAGGGTTCGGATTTTTTTTTTTATGTTTTAAAACAAAGCAACACCCTTTGACAAAAAAAAAACAAAGCAACACACAATATGTTATATTATAGTATATAAAATAATTAATATATTTAAGGAATAAAAGGAAGAAGTGCAAATGGTTTTTCTTCCCAGAATTGTAAGCAAACCATACAACCATCCCTTTCTCATCATCATCATTCTCCCTTCATCAAGTCTTCTCTCTTTTCTCTCCCTATTATAAAATAAACTTCACTCGTTCACATCAATGGATCCTTGCAGAAATACAAACACATTGAAGAGAAATAATAACAATTAACTCAACTAAAAAAATGAGGAAACCAGAGGTAGCCATTGCAGCTAGTACTCATCAAGTAAAGAAGATGAAGAAGGGTCTTTGGTCTCCGGAGGAAGACTCAAAGCTTATGCAATACATGTTAAGCAATGGACAAGGATGTTGGAGCGATGTTGCGAAAAACGCAGGTCTTCAAAGATGTGGCAAAAGCTGCCGTCTTCGTTGGATCAACTATCTTCGTCCTGACCTCAAGCGTGGTGCTTTCTCTCCTCAAGAAGAGGATCTCATCATTCGCTTTCATTCCATCCTCGGCAACAGGTTTACATTTTTACCATCATCTTGGTTTTGACATTATAACAAAAAAATTCAAAAGATAAAATAAAATAACCAAACTAGTGGATAAATATGTTTTGGCAAACTAGCATTTCTTGTTTTTATTTTGTAGCTTAATTTGTTTTCGGTTAATGGGTACGAAGTAGAAAGCATAGAAAGCCAGTCAACTTAATTAAAAAATAAGTCCACCTTAAAACGACCAAATTGTCGAATTATATCTTGAATTATATTTTCAACATACAGTATATATTTTATTTGATATTTTCTTAATTACCAGTTAAATAAGAAGTGAGCTATCTATTTTGATCAACTTTACAAAAACAAGCTCTATGTAGGATTCACTCTTGTGTGTATGAAAAAGTTAAAAAGAAGGATATAATTAATTTGGCGAAAACCTAATTATTTATGACGCATGGGTTATCAGTTTTTTCTTTCTTTGGTTTAAGTATTACATTACGCAGTTGAAATAACTATATACAGTAGTATACTTTAACATCGTAAAATGTATAATCAAACTTACGTGGAAGGATAAAAAGTTTGGTTGAGTTTTCATTGGCACGATAAGTAACTGTTTTAATTTAAAGGGCAGAATGATTATTTATGAAGAGAATTGACTCAAGAGAAAGTTGAATAATAATAATAATAATAGTAAGAATAGAAAATAGACGCATATATAAAACCAAATTAGGTATGAGTACATTCACATGTAATAATGTGAGTGGTCAAAGTTCGTTGATCGTGGGTTTTAAGACTTAGAGTGCGTCTTATGATCTTATCTAACAACAAACACTTGTTTTAGTGAAAGCGGCTTTTGTCTCTTTACCACCTTTTCTTTCTCTTCCTTAGGGTTTTACTTCAACTTTCATCTTTGTAATCATACATTTATTAGTTCTTTTTTGCCTGTCACTTTCTTCAGAAACATAAACTTTAGTATTTATTACGCAGGGCATGTTTCCTCTCTATTTATATATATTTGTAGAACCAATTTAATACACGCAGTGTAGTACAATGTCCTTAAATTGCTTAATATGATTGTGCAATTTTATAATTGTTGTATTGCTTCACTCTCTAATTAATTAATTCCCATGCAAACCATGCACATGTATACATTTTACATAACATCATCTCATTAAACTATTCTACTCTCTTCTTCTTCGATTTCATATAGGTGGTCTCAGATTGCAGCACGATTGCCTGGTCGGACCGACAATGAGATCAAGAATTTTTGGAACTCAACAATAAAGAAAAGGCTAAAGAAGATGTCTGATACATCCAATCTCATCAACAACTCATCCTCATCACCCAACACAACAAGTGACACCTCTTCTAATTCCGCCTCTTCTTTGGATCTTAAAGACATTATAGGAAGCTTCATGTCTTTACAAGAACAAGGCTTCGTCAACCCTTCCTTGACCCACATACCAAGCAACAATCCATTTCCAGCGGCAAACATGACCAGCCACCCGTGCAATGACGATTTCACACCTTATGTAGATGGTATCTATGGAGTAAACGCAGGGGTACAAGGGGACCTCTATTTTCCACCTTTGGAATGTGAAGAAGGTGATTGGTACAATGCAAATATTAACAACCACTTAGACGAGTTGAACACTAATGGATCTGGAAACGCACCTGACAGTATGAGACCAGTGGAAGAATTTTGGGACCTTGACCAGTTGATGAACACTGAGGTTCCTTCGTTTTACTTCAACTTCAAACAAAGCATATGAATTTTTACATCATCTTATTTTTTTTTCTGCTGCTGATTTATACTCAAGATTCTTAGCCACACACATAAATGCAAATATATATACATTGTTATTGATAGATGAAAGCTTAGAGAGTATTTTGTATTTCGAATAACGTTTTCGCACTAGGGCTTGAGGTGCCGTGTGTAATGATAGTCAATGTAAAACATATATAATATAATAAAAAAGAAATAATAATAATAAACACATACATTTAATATAACATGGGCAAACATTTGAAGAATTTTGTATTTTATTATTCGGTAAAAATGTAATCAAATAGCAATGGGGAGGATTGAACTAATTAAATGACAATGTTGTTATTAAATATTTCTGAGGTTATCTTTGAATAAAATTCAACGTGTTGTTTTTTTTTATTCCCAAATGTAATTTTATTATACAAGGCAATATTACATGGGCTATAACAAAAGCCCCATTGGTTTTACAGATAAAGTTGAAGCCTAATAAAACTTGATAACATCTAAACAGAAGATATTTTGACATTGGATTCTATCCTAGCCACGTGTTATCAAGTGGATGAAACCACAAACGCGCCGGATGAGTCATCGAAAGAAAACCGACATCAGCTTTCGCCGTTGAGAATCGATTCCGGTGAGAAATCATTGCCAAAAATTGAACGTTGATTCCATTGGTATTCACCAGATCTATTAATCGAAACTCCATTATAGATGAACAGCTAAAAGGAAATCGTAATAAGCATCGGAGGATTCTTTTTTTTCTTCAATCAGAGATGATATCTTTGCAAATTTTTCCTGCAAACCAGATCACAAAGACAGAGGCAGAGACCAATAATTTTAAGCAAACGATCACTTAAAACATCAATTCCAACCCATATCTAAGGAATTTATTGAACAAAAACCATAAAATTAAAACAGAAGTTGAAAAACACGGCCAATGAAAGCCCGTGATTAAAGCCAGAAAACCGGACTGTTAAACTAAAACCCACTTCGGCCATGAAAAGCCGAGAGCAAAGCGGCAAGAAACGCCGACGGCAAAGCCGATCATCGTAGCTATGAAAGCCAAAACGATATCGGACAAAAGCCAACCAAACACCGCAAAAGAAACGGTGTACGCTGGAAGAAAAGCCCGCTGAACGGGATCTGATAATTGGAGAAGGCTCCGGACTGCAACCAAAGACGATCTCTCTCTCTGAAAATTTTAAGACAGAGAAGAGAGAGAGTCGACTTTTTAATTCAACGTGTTGTTTTATTGAATGTAATTTGAAATATTTGGTAGTTTGGTAAATAGATATACTAATATTTGACGAGTCAAATAATATATTGCGGAAAATTAAACCGGATACAATTTAGACATCCATATAAATAAAGAAATCATGTTACAGAAAGAAACTCTTAACAAATATTGATGTCATACATTATTCTAAAAACACAAAGGATAACCATGAACCATAACACTACTAAAAAAAAAAAAAGAGGCCGGTATAGAGTTTACACTTAACAACACCATCCATTAATCTAGATTCAATTGTGAGTGAAACCATCTCGGCCCATCTTGGACAATGGTACTGAAAGCTACTATTGTATTGCCAGTTAATCTTTCATTGGATCCACTAGTAAACATAACATAGTTTAAGAATTGTTTCAATAGAAAATGTGATTGAGTGAAGGATTTTGTTTTGTATGTTTCGTCGATCTAAAAAGACCAAACCCAAAATGGCTTTTCGTAAAATATTTCAGCCAATAGGATGAGGTGACCCACCAAAGACGGAGATCTCTATTTCCCACCTCACGATCTCATCTCTCGTATCTCATCATCACTCTCTCTCAACTCTTGTCCGTATATTCCTTTTTCTTCATCTCACCGTCCGATTTTAATCCAACGGTCACCATTCCTTTTTCTTCTTACTTCACTTCCCTCTCTCGCCGACGACGCTACAACAATGGCGTCTCTCGCTCTCTCCGGCTCCTGCTCTCTCGCTTTCCCTCTCAAATCTCGATCTCTCTCTCTCCCTCGTCCTCCTTCTTCCTCTTTCAATTTGACGAAACCTCTCCGATCTCTCGATTCTCGCTTCTCCTTACTCAAATCTCCACTTCCCGCCGCTTCTCTTAACCGGAGATCATCAACTCTCGTTAAAGCCTCTTCCGCCGCTGCTTCTCCGTCTCCTCCCGTTGCTCCAGCTCCCGTTCCATGGCAAGGAGCTGCCATTAAGCCTCTTATCGCATCGATCGCTACTGGTTTGATTCTATGGTTCGTTCCTGTCCCCGAAGGTGTCACTCGCAACGCGTGGCAATTACTCGCGATCTTCCTCGCCACCATCGTCGGGATCATCACTCAGCCGCTTCCTCTCGGCGCTGTTGCTCTATTGGGATTAGGAGCTTCCGTTCTCACCAAAACCCTAACGTTCACCGCCGCGTTCTCCGCTTTCGGAGATCCAATCCCATGGCTCATCGCTCTCGCCTTCTTCTTCGCTCGTGGTTTCATCAAAACCGGTCTCGGTAACCGTGTAGCTTACCAGTTCGTTAGACTCTTCGGTAGCTCCTCGCTTGGGCTGGGTTACAGTCTCGTCTTCAGTGAAGCTCTCTTAGCTCCGGCGATTCCTTCTGTCTCGGCTCGTGCCGGTGGAATCTTTCTCCCGTTGGTTAAATCTCTCTGTGTTGCTTGTGGTAGTAATGTTGGGGATGGAACTGAGCACCGTCTTGGCTCGTGGTTGATGCTCACTTGTTTCCAGACTTCTGTGATCTCTTCTTCTATGTTCTTGACGGCTATGGCTGCCAATCCTTTGAGTGCTAATCTGGCGTTTAACACGATCAAGCAGACGATTGGATGGACTGATTGGGCTAAAGCTGCGATTGTACCAGGACTTGTGTCGTTGATTGTTGTTCCGTTTCTTTTGTATCTTATCTATCCTCCTACGGTGAAGAGCAGTCCTGATGCTCCCAAGCTGGCTCAGGAAAAGCTTGACAAGATGGGACCTATGTCTAAGAACGAGTTGATTATGGCCGCCACTTTGTTCCTCACGGTATGTGTGCTTCTGCTTCATCAGCTCTCTTCTTATGTTTGTCTAATACTTCTTTGGGTTTGCTTTTTCAACATATGACACTATACGCTATCACTGCAAATCTACTTGGAATTACTTATAGCGAGAGCTTGATTTGAAAGGTGCTTCAGTAATGAACATGGAGACACTTTAGCTATTGTTCTCCTTAGATTAAAGCAAGGGCTCTGCTTCTCATTAATGCATTTGCTTTGAGTGAAATAATCTGTTTTAGTGTTTTATGAGACACAAGATTTTCCTTTTCTGAAGAAGTTTTATCCTTGACACAGGTTGGTCTCTGGATTTTTGGAGCTAAGTTGAGTGTAGATGCTGTGACTGCAGCCATTCTTGGATTATCAGTCCTCCTTGTGACAGGTGTTGTGACATGGAAAGAGTGCTTAGCTGAGTCGGTCGCATGGGACACACTCACCTGGTTCGCTGCTCTCATTGCGATGGCTGGTTATCTTAACAAATATGGTCTCATTGAGTGGTTCAGCCAGACCGTAGTCAAGGTTTATTAAATGATTTTGATGAATGCTTAATAAGCCTGATGACTTAGCAGTTGCTAATAAAATGTTTGGGTTTTGTTTGCAGTTTGTGGGAGGATTGGGTTTGTCATGGCAGCTATCGTTTGGAATCCTCGTCCTCTTGTATTTCTACACTCACTACTTCTTTGCCAGTGGAGCCGCCCACATTGGAGCTATGTTCACTGCCTTTTTGTCGGTCTCAACCGCTCTAGGCACTCCACCTTACTTTGCAGCCTTAGTCCTTGCGTTCTTATCCAACCTGATGGGAGGATTGACTCATTATGGTATCGGATCTGCGCCTATCTTCTACGGGGCTAACTATGTGCCGCTGGCTAAATGGTGGGGCTATGGATTCCTGATTTCAATAGTCAACATTCTTATCTGGCTTGGTGTAGGTGGTGCCTGGTGGAAGTTCATTGGTTTGTGGTGAGGACCACAATACACCAGTATTCCCATTCTTTTCCTTATATATATAATCTCTTAGAACGGCTTTGAGATTCAGATTTGAGAAGGATTAAAATCAGGGTTTTAAGGATTGAGCAGAGTTTTTCTGCAATTTTTATTCTCACTCTCACACATATTTTGAGGTGTAAGCAAATCTTAACTTGCATCAATTTTGTTTGATTTCTAACTTGACTTTTTTGTTCAAAGTGAGACCACCACTTTACTCGATAGTTGATAGTTACTTAACTTCGACATCCATAAACGTGTTAGTTGCGCCACTAACCCTTGAGAAATTGATGTCAATTAGTCTATGAAGTGGTTAGGATAAACCTTTAAATCGCTGGTTAAAGTTTATAATGAAAAAGACAGGAAAACAGAGAAGGCAAAAGGAAATGAATGAATCTTATTAGCTGAAACAATATGTTATTATTATTTCTCATACAATGTTCTTTGACAAATATGAAAGAGATATTAGAAACAATTGACAAACTGAGAGAATACAAAAAATGTAAATCAGAAATACGGGAAGTAATAGAGGCAAAGAGGAACACTTTGGCCATTGTTACAACAGAGATACAATAATTAAATTAATGAGGTGATAAAAATAAGAAAGTAAAGAAATTTCAGAAAGAAGCCTGAAAAAACTGAGCCTTTTAGGGTTATTAGAATCGAAAAAGCGCTTACCCGGAATTTGTTCCGTTTGCTTTCTTGAATAATAAAATAAACGAATCATCAGTTTCACAGCTTCACAGAAATGTGAACCTCTCTCTCCCCTGAGGCTCAGCGATCTAGCTGCAGCTGCTCAAGCCACGCATCGAGAATGTCGCTCTCACGAGTGTCACTGTGGTGAGGATTCACACTCGAACCACCTTGAGTCAATGGCCTTGCACCGTTCATGTTCACGACTCGGTTCCCGTTCCTAGGTGATGCAGAGTCTTTTAACATCTGCTGAGCCCATGAAACATCTGCTTCCCTGTTTGGGTTATTAGCCAAGGAATGAGATTTTCTCAACCGACCCAACTCATCTGATTGGACTGACCAATCCACCTTGCTTCCATGGGTCTGGTCCCAACTTGACCATGGACTTAGTGGCGAACCAGAATCAGTCGGCATTAAATCACGGGGCAGACTGGATCCAAAATCACGGGAGCTGAGGCTACGTGAATGTAGCTGCTGTTTCATTCGAGCGTTCATTGGGGAAATAGGCTCCCCGGCTCGAGGTGACGAGGCTTGTTGCAGAAGAGAATGTTGCTCCACATTCTTTGGAGAAGACATTAGATTTGTCTTAATAGGAGAAAGCATGCTCTGCTTATTATTCTGCAGCTGATTAAGAAGTGCGGATTTGTGGGAAGGCGATAGAACAGATGAGACAGCAAGTTGATCAGAGAAACGAGGAGATGCAACCTCAGCTGAGAACAGTTCCTCCAGATTCGAAGGGGTCAGTGTCTTGGGACGAGCGGAATGATTCATAAAGCGTGGACTGTGCATATCTCCAGCAAGCTGACGTTGCATTTCAAACTCATGCAGCATGCTAAGCTGCTCAGAAGGAATATCTCTAGCGTTGAGAGAAGATCTCAGACGACTCAACTGGATATTGCTTCCAGGAAGATTCAACGCCGGTATGTTCTGTTGAGCCCAACCCATCGATGAATGGGGCATACTACCATTTCCAGAAGGAGATATCGGTGGGGTGAACGAATGTTGAGCAGCAGATGGTGAGCCTGGTAACATGTTCAAAACTGACGCCATGTCCATAGTAGAGGCAGAAACAGCAGAAGAAGCCCGAGGAGATGGCAATCCGGATCCAGTGGAAGGATACAAAGGACGCAACTCTTCATTTGCGTGAGCAAAGAAGCAAACCCTTCGGTTGCAGCCAATCCCATCCTTGCACAATCGTGTTCTGTATTGAGCAGGGTGTAGCCAGCATTCAAACACTCCATGAGCATATTCACACATATCACCTTGTTTACAGGATCCCTTCTTAAAATCCGGGCATGGAACACAGGTATAGTGAAACTTCCTCGGGTCTCTTCTCCTAGCATTCTCACCTGGGTGTGCAAATGGACATTCGGTCCAGTCATGGGAATAAGCTCGAGAACATGGGCGGATCTTAAACGAGAACATACGAAACTCATCTGTGGAATAAATCCCACTTTTGATGTCGGGCAATGATGGATCAATTGGGTACTCTTTTTTCTCTGATGCGAAAGTCACATCAGTACCGTTTGGCTTAGTCGGAGAGGATACTGAATCTAAAGAGAGCAACGAGGAGCCATTATCTGGTGATGACGAGAGAGACCGGAAACTTGATCCCAAGCTAGATGAAGACGCATGCAGATCTTCAGATATAATCTCGTCTTTCTTCAAGATCTCTTCAAGGATGGTTCTCAAACCAGGAGCGTGTGGAGACACAACAAGAACATCAACAGGACGATTCCCATGAGCATCAGGGATATTAGGATCTGCTCCAGCACTCAAAAGCAACTTGACAACATCCAAGGCATTCACAGAAGCACCAGAAGCAGCGCAATGAAGAGCAGTACTTTTATCTGGACCACAAGACAGATTCAACTCCGCTTCAGGGAAAGATAGAATAAACTTCACAACATCTAAACTCCCATATATCGAAGCAACCATGAGGGGGGTTCTTTGCTCAACAACCATTCTTCTAACAAACCTCTGGCGTCTGTACCAAAGACCCATCTGGTTGATACAAGACACAAGAGAGAGTTGCCGCTTAAACCCATCCACATCGTTGTCAGCAGCAAACTCAAGCAAGGCAGAAAACGAATGTTCCCACTCAGCAACATCATTCATGGATTTGGCCAAAGATTCATTCTCTTGGTCTGAAAGTGATGTCAAAGTATTATCTGTATCCACCTTCTTAGCAAGACCACACATCCTTCACGGAACTGGAGATGAAAAAAGATCTGAAACAATCAACCAAAAGAGAAAAACGTTACTTGGCTATTGAAATCAACCAATAACGTATGACTGCAATATAGAAGAAGCATAAAATATTGGTCAATCAAAATCTGCAATTAAGGAAAACTATTGAATTGATAATAATAAAAAAATTTAAAAAAAAATTGACCAAAAAATAAGGAAACAAAGTCAGAAGATTTACCAAAAGAAGACTCAAAGATTAAAAACCGTCACAAACGGATCTAATAAAATTTTCTGAAACTAATTTTACCCAGAAGAAGAAATCCAAATCTAACAAGCATCAGATTCATTCAGTATAGTTGAGCTAAACATCTTCTTCATCAAACATTCTTCTACACACAAAATTTTCTTACCAACCAAATCAGATAAACAACTTTAAGAAGAGACGATTCAATATACCAACTAACCTTAAAACCCATATTAATTAAAAATTAAAACTTTTGACAATAAAAGCGAGAAGAAGAAGAAGGAGAAGTCAATGAACAGTCAACCACAATCGAAATCTCAAAACTTCCACGAAACCAAAACTAAATGACTTAAAATCTCAATCACCCACTAAAATATTTTAGATTGAGCATAAGCTAAATCAAAAGAATCAATTAAAAGTGAAGATTTTCAACAAATCTAATCCACAAAGCTTACCCAATACGAAAGATCGCAAGCGATCGGTAGAAAGAAGAACAGAACTGAAACTAATCGGTAATGGCCGAAACAGAGAACCACATTTTCAGATCCAAAAGTGTAAAATGCAAAAAAAAAAGAACAAATCTAAAGAGTGAGAAGAAGATCGATCACCTCAGCTGAGAGATTTTTGTTCTTGTTTGAAAGAGAGGAAAAAAAAAAACGAAAACGGATGAGAGGGTAACTGGTGTGACCGGAAGAAGTGGTGAGAGATAGTGTGAGGAGGTTAAAGAGCTCTGCAGCGTATGTGACGGGATAAAGCGGTAGAAGGTGGCGGGCGCGTGGGGATATATTTAAGCGTTTTGGAATATAGGTTTCAAATCCACGTTAATAAAATAAATAAAAGAATCTGATTCTTTAAATCACAGCCGTTGGATTTGAGGAGCGGACTTTGAGTGACTCTTTAGACGGTGGTCAATTTGCAGGTCTTTTTTTTTTTTGTTTGTTTTCTATATTTAAAAATTGAGAATAAAATATTAAAATTCTTTGGCTAGTGGCTCGACAGTCGACTCCACCCATAAGCTATGACTTCGGTTTCAAATGCCATAAATAAGTGGGGTTTGCAGAAAAGTTAACATCCCAAAAATAAATTTGGAAATATTCTTGTATAGATGAAAAAGAATCCTCAAGCACATCAAAGATCTCATCACGATTTCGTTAAATTGTCTTATCAATATTTCATTTTGTACTCGTTGAATTGTATGTTAGGATTGGTGTTTATACATTGTGAGATCCCTATTTAAAAAAAGAAAAAGAAAAAAGAGAGAGACTATATATAAATCGACATATGTTTTGGATAATTATCATATGTATGAAAAATAAGCTGTTTGAGGTCAGTATGCACGTATGATTTGTTATATACTTGTATGTAATATAGAATCTAAACGAATTGCATGTCAGCACCATATATATGAATGTGCGGAGTAACGTTTGATGTTTCCCACAAAGCCGGAATAGTAATCATGAGTATCGCGACGACAAAACTTTGTTTAGTTTATGTCTTTCCTATCTCGGATCACATGTTGAAAAGTAAGGTTCCATAAATCCGTTGTATGTCTTTTAAAAATTAATCGAGAAATTTTGAGTCAACAAATTAAAGTCCATACATCTAAAAACATTTGTTTCTTTCTCTTTTAGATGAAATCCAATTAAAAGGGTTCGAGAACTTGCTACTAGTTCAAAACTTACTTTCTTTTTTGGTAATTAAATGAGTTCAAAACTTACTTGGTTCATTGGTTGTATGAACTGCATGTTAATTAGATTTTTAATGACTATAAATTAAGTGTTTGCCAATGTTTGTAGAACAAAACCAAACATGAAAGCGGTTTAATCAGTATAATCATACTTCAAATAGATGCAATGACCGTGTCATTATATATTTCCATTTTTTCAAATGACTTAGCCATTTCATCAATATGAAGTATGATTATATTTCTCATTAACTAGCTATTATGGTTTGTCATTTTTCATTTGTATATCCTTTTTCCATTCTTGACCGATTGATTAATTTCGGTCTAAAAAAAACACTTATGATTTCACAGAGAAATATAATTATTTTGATGAAACTATATGTGTTACGCCCTAACTAGACATAATCAATGATGCTGATATCAACATTGTTTTTTTTTTTTTGATAAATATTAAATATTCATTTCACAATGAAAGTTGAAGGTACACAAATATCAACATTGCTACGATGAGTGTTGACTATAGTTTGAAGCTCCACGAACCACAATAACAATCACTACACACAAATTACTAAACAATGATTCAATATGCTTTTAATTTTTTAAAAATATATAAAAATAATCCAAATTTGTACCACACAACTAATTACACTCAAATATATATAAGTATATAACCATCGAACAATTCATGTTTTTTAAATTAAATTTTCATACTTTTTGCGAGAATAATTTGTAAAAAATATATATATTTTCAGTTGTACAAGTTTAATATTATTCATGAAAGTTATTTAAAAAAAATTATTTTGCCAAAGAAAAAGAACAAAACTCTTAATATTTTTTTTTTAAAATCCAGAAAATAAAACTATTATGGCAATGGGGTCCCTATATTATACAGGTGTCCCTCGTCCCAGCCCATCACTTGCGTGTCACTTGGACCCAAATTTCTCCTGTTTTTAAAAATTTAATTTCTTTCTATATAAAGAAAAAATAAAAAATAGAAAATGAACCTATGATAACGTCAGCCGGAGAAGATCCCAGATCTGCGCGCGCTGGCATCTTTAACAGAGCGCCACGTGGCAAAAAGTTTTTCACTTTCGAAGGTGATCTTATCAAATCTCGGTCTTTTGTGTTCCCAGACCGATAAAATTCATCATCATATAACTTACTCTATTTCGATTTATATAAAAAACAAAAAAACACACACAAAATACAATTCTGGAAACAGAAAAAATCCCCAAAATCTAGGGTTTTCTTCTCGCCAATTTCACTTTTCTTCTACGAAATTCTCCATTCCTGCCGGCTGTCGGGTGTTCCGAATCGCTTCTCTTTCACCGACTTCTTCTCTGGTTTTGTTCGATTCTGATTTTTTTTGCTCAAGTCAAATTTTGTTCTCTGAACTCTGTAAAATCGTGATCGATTGAATTCACTTCAGGGTTTTGATTTTTTAAAGAAGTTATCTTCTTTGAAGGCGATTGCAAGAGTGCTCAGCCAGCTGTGAATTTTCCACTGGTATGCTGATTTTTTTTTTCTATCTTTGAATTCTGTTTGCTGGAAATCGTGAAGGGATTTAAAAATTGATTCAGGTGGCTAAATAATCGCTTGAATCTTATGAACTTATGTAGGTTTGAAGTGTAAATTCGAGGCATGTAGGCGTTTTCACCTCTTGTTTGCATGCTTCTGCATTGCTTGATAGCCCTAAAATTGCTCTTTTTGTAGTTGAAGTGTGTGAATTTTGTTCTTGATTGGATTTTGAATTGGTTACTAAACATGTGTTGACCTAATTCTTTGAAGAGATGCAATCGAAACCAGGAAGAGAAAACGAAGAGGAAGTCAATCACCATGCTGTTCAGCAGCCGATGATGTATCCAGCAGATCCCTGGTGGAAAATCAACACCTTTGGTGTAGTTCCTCAAGCGAGACCTTCTGGAATTCCATCAAATTCCTCTTCTTTGGATTGCCCGAATGGTTCCGAATCAAACGATGTTCATTCAGCATCTGAAGATGGTGCGTTGAATGGTGAAAATGACGGCACTTGGAAGGATTCACAAGCTGCAACTTCCTCTCGTTCAGGTTTGAGTTCTTGGTCTTAGGCCTACTTGGTTTACTGTAATTATCATCATCTCTGCAGTATTGTGTTGCTGCATAACAACAATACTGCATGATCTAGGGATCACTTTCGATGTTTATGGATTTCTGTAACTTGTTAAATGGTTACTAAGTGATGTCGTTCTCAATACCTATATCTGCAATTTGGTGAAAAATGGTTCCTCAAGCAGGCAGGAAGATTAAAAGGGCATTTGGGTGATTTTGGCCACTGGGCATGTCAAAGTCATGAAGTTATGAAATCTGGTCCCTGAGATATACTTGCATTGTAATTGTAGCGTTTTATATATCTATCCACGCAAAGGAGATTCTGTGTCGTTAAAGTGTGCCATTTTGATTTATTTATTTTGTCTGTAATGGTGTTTCTCTTCAATTTCAGTAGATAATCATGGAATGGAAGGGAATGACCCGGCGCTTTCTATTCGTAATATGCATGATCAGCAACTTGTACAACCACCAGAGCTTGTTGGACATTATATCGTATGTGGTTTCCTCTCATTCCTTAAATATATATGCTGTTTCAGTTCTTGCGTTGTTAAATTGACTTCTTATTGGTCCCTTAAAAGGATTTATCTTGTATAACGCCCTTCATATGTTGATAAAAACTCAAAACTTCATTCCAGGCTTGTGTCCCAAATCCATATCAGGATCCATATTATGGCGGAATGATGGGAGCATATGGTCATCAGCCATTGGTATCTTGTTGAAACCTCTTTCAATCTCTACAATAGTTCCATATGGTGCAGTGTTAATTTGATGTATGTACGCTTTTGCCACTAAGTACCCTTTGTGGTGATTTTATTTGCTGTTAGTAATGAGTCTGGGTTCATGAATAGTCAGTGATATGCTTTTAAAGTTCATGTCTGAAATAACTGAGAATCCAAAGTTCATATCTGAAATAATCGAGAACAACTCTTGGGGATTCTTGGGGTCTTATAAGGTATATGTAAAGTTTTCGATGATCTGAGTCTATTTGTTGAATTTATTTTGTTCGTTGGTGTAAACAGGGTTTTCGTCCATATCTTGGAATGCCTCGTGAAAGAACAGCTCTGCCACTTGACATGACACAAGAGCCCGTTTATGTGAATGCAAAACAGTACGAGGGAATTCTAAGGCGAAGAAAAGCACGTGCCAAGGCAGAGCTAGAAAGGAAAGTCATCAGGGACAGAAAGGTATTTTTTCTCATTTATCAAAGTTGTATTAGATTGGTAATTGGGGGAACAAAACAGTAAGGATGGTGTAGAGTCATCTAAAAAGTGAAGGTCAACATTGTAAAACCCAACTGGACCCATTCTGTGTGAAGGATTGGAAATGAGCATTAAGAATTGTAAGTTTGGTGTGTAGCTTGGTAAACTTTTATTGACTATGTTTGAAATGCGACAGCCATATCTTCACGAGTCAAGACACAAGCATGCGATGAGAAGGGCAAGAGCTAGTGGAGGCCGGTTTGCGAAGAAAAGTGAGGTGGAAGCAGGAGAGGATGCAGGAGGGAGAGAAAGGGGTTCAGCAACGAACTCATCAGGCTCTGAACAAGTTGAGACAGACTCTAATGAGACCCTGAATTCGGCGGGTGCACCATAATAAAAAGTCAAAGCTCTGAGAGTGGAGAGAGAGACACACTTTGGCTAATATATCCATTGCCCCAAACCGGCAAATCATTCTTGGCTTTTTCGGTTTTGTGTTTTCTAGTTGTTTTTGTCAGTCTCTCATATTGTGTGGGTTTTACAGTTATGAATGTACAAAGAGCGAGTGATGTTAGGTGTTAGATTTGGAGGCAAAAGACAGGGGAATAGTTAGTAGGTCTTGTTTTTATTCTTTTACCTGTTTTTTTTCTTATGAAAAATTGGAAAATACGTTTGTTTAATCGTTGCTGACCCATAGCCATGCTTCAGATTTGTTCTCAAATTTTCTGTTTTTCGCCAACTTAAATATTATTTGACCGAAGGAGATTGCTTAGAAAGTAGAAGAAACCTATTACAAATGTGTTCTTGGGAAAAAGTAAAATTTTTGGTATTTTGTTAAAGATAACAAGCATAAAACACCTTGCAATAAGTTGCATATTTTGGTCATGGAAATTTGCATACAAACCAGTTTTGAAAAGGACAGTGAAACAAAATAATTTGTTTAATCAGCAGCAACGGGCAGATTGATTATTTATATCAACAAAAAAAAAAAACACGAAGAGTATATGAAAAAGAATATGGAAACACATAAAAAATTAGGAGTGGTCGTTCTTTGAATCCATTCGCAAGCAAGAAGAAGAAGAAGAGAAGAGAGTCAATTTGTGTGTTTGTCATTTGAAGAAGAGAGAGAAAGAGGAAGACTTTGACTCGTCTTCTTCCTCTCTTCTTCTCTCTCTATCACTGCATCTATTTTTTCTCACACCGTATGATGATTTTTCCCTTTAATATATCCTTTTAGCTACATATCTCTTTTTGCTTCAAACTGATTATTACCCATTTAAATGTTTGTCCCCATTTTACGTTCTGAGGTCTGTGTTTTCCCCTTTTCCCTTTGCCTTTGATCTTAGCTAGGGTTTACTAATCTGTTGTTTGAGTATATATATTAGGGTTCTGTTTGATTTCGGATATGTTGTTAATTAGAAATAGTTCTTGGCTTAAGAAACTAATGGAACCTTGAATAACTGTGCTCAAAGTTTTGAACTTTCTGGGTTTTGCAGGAATCTTGAGATTTGATTAGATGGGGAATTGTTGTGGCAGTCCGGGTTCGGCTACGAACGAGAGTAAACAAGGGAAACCCAGGAACAAAAACAATCCTTTTTACAGCAATGAATACACTGCAACTGATAGATCTGGAGCTGGCTTTAAGCTCTCTGTGCTGAAAGATCCTACAGGACATGATATATCCTTGCAGTATGATCTGGGACGTGAGGTTGGTAGAGGCGAGTTTGGTATTACTTACTTGTGTACTGATAAGGAAACAGGTGAAAAGTATGCCTGTAAGTCCATATCGAAGAAGAAGCTGAGAACAGCAGTTGATATAGAGGATGTTAGGAGGGAGGTTGAGATTATGAAGCATATGCCTAAACACCCAAATGTCGTCTCTTTGAAGGATGCCTTTGAGGATGATGATGCGGTGCATATAGTTATGGAGTTGTGTGAAGGAGGGGAACTGTTTGATCGGATTGTTGCAAGAGGTCATTACACTGAGCGAGCTGCTGCTGCGGTTATGAAGACTATTGTTGAAGTTGTTCAGGTTCCATATATAGCTCTGTTTACAATGTCTTAAGTCCCTCATTATTTTTGTTCACACATCGCTGGTTTGTCTTTACAGATATGCCATAAGCAGGGAGTGATGCATCGGGATCTTAAACCAGAGAACTTTCTTTTTGCAAATAAGAAAGAGACATCACCCCTTAAGGCCATTGATTTTGGATTGTCTGTATTCTTCAAACCTGGTACATTTATAACATCACCTTTTGACGAGTATCAATTTATTGGTGTATCTTTACTTAAGCTGATTTTGCTTAACTGTTACAGGTGAGCAGTTTAATGAGATTGTTGGAAGTCCTTATTACATGGCACCCGAGGTGCTGCGGCGAAACTATGGACCTGAGATCGACGTCTGGAGCGCTGGAGTCATCCTCTACATCCTACTTTGTGGTGTCCCGCCATTTTGGGCTGGTTTGTTTATGCTTTACCGTATTCTCTTTGTTTCCTCTGGATTATTCACTTTAAGACCTCTTTCAGACGTTTTTATCTTTCTTTTGGGTACAGAGACTGAACAAGGGGTGGCTCAAGCGATCATTAGGTCAGTAATTGACTTTAAGAGAGATCCATGGCCGAGAGTTTCTGACAGCGCCAAAGACCTTGTGAGAAAGATGCTTGAACCTGATCCAAAAAAACGGCTTACTGCTGCACAAGTGCTCGGTAGGCTTCTGTTTTTAGCAAGGCTGAGTTTTCTGAAATCTTAAAAAATTCATAAAGAAATGTTCAATTTGCAGAACATACTTGGATACTGAATGCAAAGAAGGCTCCAAATGTCTCTCTTGGAGAGACTGTGAAAGCAAGGCTCAAGCAGTTTTCTGTTATGAACAAGCTCAAGAAACGAGCTCTACGAGTATTGATTCTGTTAACCTTGTTACTGATTGTCGATTTACTTCCAATCTGACACAGAAGCAAAAATGAAAATGTAATGTTTCCTCTTCTAGGTGATAGCTGAACACTTGTCAGTGGAGGAAGCAGCAGGGATAAAGGAAGCATTTGAAATGATGGACGTAAACAAGAGAGGCAAGATAAATCTCGAGGAGCTTAAATATGGACTTCAAAAAGCTGGACAACAGATCGCCGATGCTGATCTTCAAATTCTTATGGAAGCTGTATGAATCTTTCATTTCAAAGCGATAAGCTCGAAACAAGTGCTATATCACTTCTGAAAATTAAAACAAGTTTTTATTTTTTCGTGCAGACTGATGTTGATGGGGATGGGACACTGAACTATAGCGAGTTTGTTGCGGTTTCGGTCCACCTTAAGAAGATGGCGAATGATGAACACTTGCATAAAGCTTTTAACTTCTTTGATCAGAACCAGAGTGGTTACATAGAGATTGAAGAACTTCGTGAAGCCTTGAATGATGAATTGGATAATACTAGTAGTGAGGAAGTAATCGCAGCCATCATGCAAGATGTTGATACCGACAAGGTAAAACCACAAAAAAAATAAAGAAAGATAACATCTTTTCACATTTCATGAACCCATTTGGTTAAAACACATATACTTGTGAATCTTTTCAAAAGGGCATTTAAGTATTCTACATTCTTGAACTGTCCACCCAGTTAAAGAACATATCTTTGTTTCGTGTGATCAGGACGGACGAATAAGCTATGAAGAGTTTGTTGCGATGATGAAAGCTGGGACAGATTGGAGAAAAGCATCAAGGCAGTATTCTCGGGAAAGATTCAACAGTTTGAGCCTCAAGTTAATGAGAGATGGTTCATTGCAATTAGAAGGCGAGACCTAAGAAGCGAGAGAAAAAGTCTGGATTTTTTTTCAAAGAAGCATCAGTATTTGATGAGACATTGTCAAAAAGACATAACTATTATGTTCTATAAGCATTTAACACGGTAATGATAGAAAGATTGGTCGTGGTCGTAGGTTTTTTTTAGGGCTTTCAATATGTTTGAAAAGTTTTTCCATGGACAGCGATGTGATTGATGATGATGTCAAACAAGTTTCTGAGATTCCAAAGATATGAGTTTGTGATTGTAAACATTTTATTTATAAGCTGGTATAAGAGGCACCGTGAATAGCACGCGCCGGTTGGAATCTATCGTGAGGCCCACCAAAATAACAAAACCCTTAAAAATACTACTGAAAGAAAGAATCTTCCTTTTCGCTGACTCTCCACTGCTCTCAATCGACCGCTTAACCTACAGAGAGAGACTACTGAACCATACGACTTTCAGAGATCTCTCTCTATTTTTTGTTTCTCTCTTTCTCTCTGTAGCATCAATGGCTATCGCTTCCTGCTTCTTCTGTGTTCCAACACCCAACACATCTATCTCTGAATCCAATCTCACATGGCCTCACCTTGCTTCGTTTCCTAGACTCTCTTCCTCTTCCTCTTTTAACGGTGTAATCTCTGCAAAGTCCATCTCTTTTAACCGCCGCGTTCCTATTACCCCTGTTTTATCCGCTTCGATTGATAACGGCGGCTCTGATAACAACGGAGGAGGTCTTGGTGGTGGTGGTGGTGGCGATGGAGGCAAAAATGATGGAGATGGGCACGGTGACGAGGACAGGGATAGGAACAGGAACGAGGCGATGCTTTTGTTGAAGGAGTCTGGGACTGGATTGGAGAGTCTTCCCAAGGATCTAGCGGCTGCTATTGAGTCGGGTCGGATTCCTGGATCGGTTATCACTCGGTTCCTGGAGCTTCAGAAATCGGCTGTGATGCGTTGGCTGATGCAGTTTGGTGGGTTTAGGGAAAGATTGTTGGCTGATGATCTCTTCATGGCTAAACTCGCCATGGAATGTGGTGTCGGAATCTTCACCAAGGTCTCTCTTTTCTCTTATTCACTTGATAGCAACTTTGGATTTTTGGTTTCCTTCTTTGTGTGGTTTCTAGAGAATTCATCAGGATAATGTTTTTTTGATTTTGATTTTAATCCGTGAATGAATTGTCTGCTTAACAAATTATGCACCTTGTTCTCTCTGAAATGCTAACAGAGCAAATCTGTTAATCCTTAAAAGCTGGTATTTATCATTATGTGTTACTTCTTATGTTGCAGACTGCTGCTGAGTATGAACGGCGTAGAGAAAACTTCTTCAATGAACTTGAAGTTGTCTTTGCCGATGTGGTAATCATTCTTCTCGCTGACTTTTTTCCTGTGGCGAATTTTTCTTAAGTGTTTCTGTCAGATCGCAGGAACTTACTATGAGAAATTGTGAATTTGTTAGATGGTAGGGAAGGTTGAGAAAATTGAGAACAAAAATCTTTTAGGTGACCCATTCGGGTAGACGAAAGGTTAAGGGTAGTTTGTGGTTGTGATGGGGTCTGCAAATTTTCACCGTAAGTTTTTTGCATGTCTATGAGAGTAGTTGAGATTTGCTTTGTCTCTGAGGTAAGAACCAATATTTGAACTGTTCGATAGCAAATTTGGAGAAAAATAAAAGTAAAGGGTCACCCTTTTGCTGCTTTGTAAGACAAAGTTCTGCTGAATGATATTAGATTTAAGCTGATGCACTGTTCTACTTCTTTTTTTTTCTCTTTATTAGGCGATGGCTATTATTGCTGATTTCATGTTAGTTTATCTTCCTGCTCCTACCGTTTCTCTTCGACCACCTCTTGCACTTACTGCTGGAGGTATATCCAAGTTTTTCCACAACTGCCCAGACAATGCCTTCCAGGTATAATTCTATGTAAAAGAATTGTTTTGCACATGCATGATAAGTTTACAAAAGCTTGTTCTCATCAAATTATCCTATGTGTTTGCTGCAGGTTGCTCTCTCCGGAACCTCATATACTCTCTTGCAAAGGCTAGGTGCTATAACGGTGTGTGGTTTATATCAACTTCTTCCTATGTGATCTTAATAGTATACCACTCGATAGTTGGTTTTAAGGACTGCTAATTTCTGGATAACATATATTGTTTGTATATGTTATGCAGCGCAATGGAGCTAAGCTGTTTGCCGTTGGCACCACATCATCGCTGGTGAGTCGAAACATATCTACTTGAAAAAGGAAACTCCAATCTTTCCATAAATTCCTTCACATTTCGTTTCTACATTCTTTTGACTTGACGAATCTGTAAACTTGGTTAGGTTGGTACTGCTATTACAAATGCATTCATAAAAGCACGACGAGCTGTAGACCAGACTTCTGAAAGTGAAGTGGAAACTGTTCCGATCGTCTCCACAAGTGTTGCATATGGTGTCTATATGGCAGTTTCTAGCAACCTAAGGTACTGAGTTTCTTTCTACCAAACTTTACTAAAGAAGTCGAAAAGGAAAAAAAAAAAAAGCTTAGACAAACAAACCCGAGTAGCACACTGTACCATTTAGATTGGATAATGTAAAGAGATGTGTTTTGAAATGAACAGGTACCAAATAGTGGCGGGTGTAATTGAACAACGTCTCCTGGAGCCAATGCTACACCAACACAAACTTGCACTGAGTGCGTTGTGTTTCGCAGTTAGAACAGGCAACACATTCTTGGGTTCCTTATTGTAAGTTGTTTCAAAATCACCTAAACATTGTTCTTACTCTCTGTTCTCAGCAGTTTTGATTCACATATTCCTTCTGTTGGTGTCGCAGATGGGTGGATTATGCCCGCCTCATCGGTATCCAGAAATCTCATTAAAGAAGCAGAACCGGATGTGCCCGTTTCTGACATGGTCTTTCGACTTATGTATACGCAAACTACTTTTTCTTCATACGATTGTTTCTGATATTGGGGCCGTTTGATTGTTCTATTCTGGTCCTATTTCTAGAAAATTAGTCGATTTTTCAATGCAAACTAAGGCTATTTTCACAAACCACATAAAGACTATGCATTTGGGGTTTGAAACCTCTTGATTCCCCCGATTTGGGAATTGATTTTCCCAACTATCTATTCTGGCTGCAACTAGAAGTTATACAGCATATGACATTCTATTGTTATACAAATGAAAAAGAATGCCACATCGATAGTAGTAGATAATTCCATGTATCATAAGACGACATAGCCTAAGCAAGAACTTCATCTTCATGACAAGCTCTTATCTTCACTTCCATAATCTCCGTACTGTTAACATATTGCACATCGCAACATTCGATTCCTTCGCCCTGTTTCCATATTTGAAGTTGATTTCAGATTATATAGAAATTGATTATAATTTGATTAAAAGATTTTAGAGGGTATAGTGGTTACCATCTTGTGCATAGTAGTAGCAATGACTCGGACTTGTGTAATGTTACGAGAAGAATGGCTGCCATTTAGCAAACAAGGAGGCAATCTCCTTTCTATTTTTATCTTGTACATGGTAGTTACTAAGCTTTGGTTCTTGTCCTCCACAACCGACTCAAAGAAAAACTGACGAGGCATTTCGCAAGGATCCTTCGTGACCCGTCTAGTGTTAAATGTATACGCCGGTATTTTAACATTTTTCCATGGTCGGAATGTTTCGAGAGGGCGTTTTAGGTGGTTTCTTGGGAATATAGATTGGTAAATGTGGACTGAGTAGCCCCAAGAGACAGAGACTGACCAGTTATATTCTCTTTGGTAACATATTGTTTGTTGCAAGACACGGGATTGATCCGTTTTCATGAGGTGGTTCACGGATTGCTGGCGGGTCATGCCTGGAAAAATCGGGTCTATGACATCGAAATGGTGAAGGCTGATAAGAGGAGACTGTGGATGAGCTGATAAGAGACCTGATATGTCACCGTGTAGATCAATCTGGTAATATACACCACAAGGAAGACAGAGTGAGAGTATGATAGTAGTGAGACGCAAGAATCACTTTCCTTCTTGAAAAAAAAAGGAACCACTTTCTTGTTCACACTAAACCTATCCATATTATATATTTGGTTACTATTAATTTAAATACCAAAAACTTGTAAAATACTAAAATTTTTGAAAAATTTGGATTGAACAACCCTACCTGGTGCATTCCTTTCTCTAAAGTAAGATCAATTCCCAAGTCGGCCAAGCAACGAAATGAGAGAAGATCGCTGTAAACTCCAAGGTATCTTTTGATACATTCTTCCATGTTGCTGAGAAGTGTTACTACGGTTGGATAGCTCAATGCGTATCCGCCGCCTCCATATCCCATGTCGAAAGCGAAAATCGCGTTGGACCAAACGTTTTCCGAGTTCATTCCGATGTAATAGTGCTTCTTGTGGTCATACCTGTCAAGAGCTTTGACCAAATTGTCCAAGAAGAAGAGAGTATCATCATCTGCTATCACAAACCATCTTGTCTCTTTGGAAGCCTTCTTAAAAGACTCAAGAAGCGAATAAAAAAGGCGGATCTGAGTCTTGAATTTGTTTGTGATGAATGATTCTTTGTTGACAGAAAAGGGAGGAGATTGGTTAGGCCAAGGCAAGAGATCACGGCCAGGTGGTCTTTCGAGGAAAACATATCCTTTTGTGATGTTTGGTCTCCACCAAGGCTCTATGTAGCCTCTCCTATATCTCCAAGTCTTTGTACTACCAACAATGACAAAAAATAGATGGCTGATATTTGTAGGAGACTCTCTTGTAATTTGCAAGGACAATGATACTGAAGACGAGGAAGATGATGAAGAGGAGGAGAAAGTAAGGTCAAGAGGCGCAAAGAGTTTATGGGTCATCATTTTATGAGGATTGTTGAATGCAAATGTGTGTAGCAAGAAAAGTAGAGCACCGGAAACTGTTAAGGATTTCCATAAGGTAGATAATGATAGGTTTTGAAAGATGTGACTCAATTTGGTTGGTTTGGTGTTGCTACTGTTCTTAAATGCCATTGAGAGAATCAAATTTCACTAAATGAATTGGTAGAAAATGTGTCTGACGACTCCATACATATAGAAAAATAGTAAGTTACTAATGTAGAGGGGAAAAAAAAAAAAAAGAGAGGGGAATGTTGATCATGAGGGCTGATGTGCATAAATCATGTGATTTGGATGTTAAAGCTAGCAGGTGATCATCATTAATTTTAAAGCACTGAAACTTTCTCGTTTTAGAAAAAGAAGATAAAAGAAAAAAAAAAGAAGCCAAAATATGGGATGATGAAACAATTTTCATGCTGCTTCTATGCATAACTGCATGTAAACCATTTCATTTACAATATTACCATACATTTATGAACTTTCTACATCAATCTTGAACCATCTCACTCAGATATGAGATAACACACTTTCTTGTTTCTTTCACTTTCAAACGTTACCAAGAAGAAACAAAATAAAGGCTCACTATGTTTTGCTTTATATAATCATTTTTTTATTTCTTGAATAATCATCAAGATCCTTAGTAATTATAACTTTTTCAGAAGGTAACGTACAACTTGTAACTTAATTATATAGAAGAATGAAAATTACAACATTAACTAAACATTGCTGCTCTCCAAATTTCATTAGGCGATGAATTCGTCTCTCCTGCAATCTCTAAGTCTTATCTTATGTTTGCAACTTCTGCACCTTCATATTACACGTCGCAACATTCCACTTTTCTCGATCCCCTAAGAACAATAAAACACAATTAATTGAAATTTTTAGTAATGAAATAAAAATCAATGATAACAGTTCTGCTAAAGACACTAAGAATTCTCAAATATAACAAAATCATTATATTTTATGACTAAAAAACATCCCTTTCTACAAAAAAAAATAATGATTAGATTTTAAACCCTAATGTGAATATGAGAACAAATCATACTTTTTGGGAAACTTGAATACTAGTCGTAACTCGTTTTGAGATATCTATGAGATAATAAAATAATCTAACCTGTTTGGGAGTTTTGGGAGAGAAGACTCGGATCCATGCGAGAGTATCCGCAGATATATTACCGGATAGGCCGGGAACAAGAAGTCAATGTTTCTAGGAAACTTCCTTGTGTAAGAAGTAACAACTTTTTCATTCTCTTGTTCAAATGAATCGAAGAAGAACCAGTGAGGAGCTTCACATGAATCTCGAGACACTGGTCTCGTGTTAAAACATGTAAGCTGGAAGGCATCCTCGGAGCCAAGGATGGAATGTCTCGATAGGACGCATCAATTGGCTGCGTGAGAATATCTTCTCATAGATACGAGGAGAGTATCCCCACGAAACAGAGATCGTCCAGTTCTTGCTAATTTAACACCAATTGAATTACGAAATAGATGCTGAAAACTACGATGTTGGAATATTTATTGCTAATTTATCACCCCTAAGGAAAACTCACTAAATACATTAATGTTTTTTTTTTTTGTTATTTTGTTACATTATCAATAGAAATATTTGATCTAATGCTCTTATAATGTAGACTACTATCACATCATCATTAATATTTAAAAACACAATAAAAAAATACTTTAGCCAAAAAAAAGATTTTTTAGTAGATATTGTAACGATTGATTTTGGGAGAAAATATCCACCATGATTTACTATATATTTTTAAAAATAACAAATGAAATAATAATTCGAAAATATAATATATTAAAAAACTATCATTTTATTAATCTAATAATTATTATTTTGTAAATTAATAATGTTAAAATTGTACACTTTCTGCAACATTAAAGTTTTAAGAACGATAAAATAATAATCAAACTGGACACAAGCGTCACAACTAGGGGTGAGACCAATTATCCGGGATCCGGGATCCGCTCCGATCCGCTCCGAAAAATAGGATATCCGGGTGGGGCGGATGCGGATCCGGATAATGAAAAAGCGGATCCGGCCGGATCCGGATAATAGAAAATTTAAAGCCGGATATCCGGATCCGGGATATTTTATATAATAATAATATTTTTTAATATTTTATTACTATTATTTAAATTTTATTGATAAATTCTATTATTTTATATAAGAATAATATTTTTTAATAATATTTTTAATTATTTATATTAAATTATTTGTTTTTAAATATTTTTCTTGAAATTTTATATTATTAAAAAAAATTATATAAAAAAACCCGGATCCAGATATCCGGCTCTTTTTACGGATATCCGAAATCCGGATATCCGGGTGGAACGGATCCGGATCCGGATAATGAAAAAGCGGATCCGGCCGGATCCGGATACCCAAAAAAAGCCGGATATCCGGATCCGGCCCAGCCCTAGTCACAACCCAGTATATGATTGGGCACATATCCTGAATAGATATATTGATCTTCCGGTTCTTGCAACGACAACGATTTTGTTGATAATTCTGAAAATTCCAACCCAACGGACAGTGCCGGCTCAACAATATTATAGGCCCTAGGGCAAAAAAAATTTTAGGCCCTTAGAATTTTTTTTTTTGTGTTCTTTGTGTTATATAAAAAAATTGTATGATTTTTTTATTAAAAATTTAATTATTAAAACTAAAAACAATAATAAAAAAATTTATGGGCCCTTCTAAATTTTATTTTTATGTTATAATTTAAAATTTTAATACTTTTATAAAAAAAAAATTAAAATGGGCCCTTTAATTATTGGAGCACGGGATTGGACCCCTGACCGTCGCACCGCTCGCCCCTATTTGAGCCGGCACTGCCAACGGATCACAAAAAAGTTGCGTAGTCAATTCCAGCGTCAAGGACCTCGTCACGGTGGTTAAAAGGAGCTTTGTTTTCCATCGGTTCCATCGTTTCTGGTAGCTGAAAGGGAGCCGCTACGATGTTGTTGGATTCAGATGCATGAGTTTTTTCGTGAAGAATTAGACTCCGGAAGTGTTGGTTTACGTTCGTGGAAGAAGATGATATCAACAAAATAGAAACAATCAATATCATCATGATTGAGTAGAAGGCCATAATTTGATTTAGTTATATCTATAAAAGTTTTGTTTTTAACCGGGCCTTGTGGCCTAGTGGTAAAAGGGTCACAGCTGTGACTTCCGCCACCAGAGTTCGAGGCACGGCCACTGGCAGGTTTACATAGGGGAATTGCCAGCCTCGTGGGATTAGTCCTTGGGCCTAGGAAGCCTTTGGGAGATCCGCGGTTATTCAAAAAAAAAAAAAGTTTTGATTTTGAAGGCAAGAAGAAGAAACACCAATCTTTTTATAAGGCGATTAGAAAAATGAAAAATCCTTTTTTAATTAGAATTATAAAAACTCATGTGAGACCCCAAATGGGCTTCTCCGATAAAGAAAGAAAATTAATTAAACCTAAAACTTGTGTATTTTGGAAAATACGACTGGGCCAAGTTATGCCTATATTTTTGGAAGCCTACCAAAACCCGTCTAGACCGCTTGTGGAGGACATTAGTTTTCTGGTTCGGAAATGTTTGAGATTAAACCGGTTTGACTGATAATCAGTCAGTCCGATTTGGGTAAATTGATGGTTTAGCGATTTTGATATGCTGGCTTGTTTTGCCGCTCTGGTTCGCCGGTTTGGTCTCTTCTTCTTCTACCCCTCTGCTTTGTTTGGTTTGCGATCTTCGGTTGTCTGCTCTATTTCAGGGGAATCTCTCAACCGATGTAAGTTGTGCTCATTCCTTCATTCTCTCTCTCAGTTTAGTTTTGTTCCCGTCGCTTTTTTAGTTTTTAGGGATTTCGTATCATTTACGATGATGCCTTTGGTAGTTTTCTTATGAATCTGGGAGATTTTAGGCTTGAGTTTTAGCTAATACTACAAGAAATCCAAACAAATTTCATTTAAGGAACTGGGTTTATTGGAAAGTAAGAAACTTTGGCTTAATATGATAATGAATTTTGTTATAATTAAATTTCCAGATTTTAGGATTTCATGGGAATTGATGATTACTCTATACTCAGATAACGACTTTAACTCAGCTTCTTACTTTACTGAATTCAGATCCTCTCAATCACTATATTATCTCTGCTACCGGCATAAGGAGTTACATGATGCTACTTGGACTGTTACAGAGACTGCTTGAATGAAACATTGAGAATTTTGGGGGTCTTGAGAATGAAGTTTTGGGGAGGCTTTTTAGTGATCGTTGGTTCCATTTCCTTCATTGAATTTGTGTTTGTAGCTATAGTCTCCAAATTGTTTCCACTCTCTGACAATCCCATTATCCAAGCTATTCAGAATGACAGGTACACTCTTGTTCCGGGCTAATGTTTGTTTGTGTATCATTCTTGTTATATTGATATCCATCGTCTTGAAATCTGTTACGTGTATGTCATCTCATGATTCATATTTCATATAAAAACATTCTTCAGGTACTACTGCTTCTTGGCTCCACTGACTCTACCAGCTCTTCTGGTTGCTGTCTACTTTCATTGGCTTAGTATGAAGCTCTTCAAGCACGCATGATACATCTCACGTAGCAACATCTTACTCCAAGGTAGAATTCAGAGTTTCACTTTACGTTACTGGCTTATGAATTGAAATGCCACTGTAGTTAATCACAAAGGGATAATCATGCTAATGCAGAGAACTAGTTTTTTTTTTTTTTTTTTTTTTTTGCGGGGTTGAATATTAGTTTAGCTTACCTTGTAATTGCCGCAGATTTTGTATGTAGCTTGCACTAGAGATCAATATCTTTTGTTCATACTTGATGAAGTTGTCTTCAAACTTAACCAGATTTCGTAACATCTGGCTTTAGAGACATGAAATCTAGTCTCTTTATCCTTTTTGGCTAAAGCATTGGATTTGTGCTTTCATACTTACTGATCTTTCTGCATGTGCATATGATGTCTTTGCAGGGAACAATAACATCTGGTCCGAAGCATTCTTCTGAGGCTGTTCGGTTGTTTGTCACATCTCATGGTTGGAAGGAATTTGGACTTTCTGGAGATTTTTAAAACTCTGTTGGAGATAGCTGTTCATGCATCTTTTGTTCAGACTGGAGATGAGTTTTGTGTAGAACGGTTCGATTACTACATGGTTGCAGACTCCGAAATATTCGATATTGTAATCTAGGATATATCACTGCTACTTTTTTTTTTTTTTTTTGTGTGTCATACTTAGTATTATCTATCTTTAAAAATAGAGATTGTAACCAACTTTACTGATATAATAATCTCATATTCATTCATGTTAAGTTACTGTGTTAACATGTAAAAAACAAAATGTCAGATGAATTGTATGTTGCATTCTGATGAAAGTCTGGGGAGAGACAGCAGATTAGTTCGCAAGAGCTTGCTGTTGTTGTCTGCGTCCACAACACTAACTTTCACAGTTTCAAGACATTCCAACTTTCCCAAGAAATGTCTCATCTGATCCAGCTCTTGAAAAGAACCTCCATACTCTGAAATCTCTAGAATCTTCACTTGACATGTCCATAAACAACATAATTCCTCTTCCTCCTTGACAATCTTCCTCTGTTTCTCAAGGATGCAAGGGCATGCATCTCCACATCGATTTGTTACTCTGTGCACAAGACCCTGAAACCGGAGACCAATTTGACATGTATAATATTCGGAAACACTAACAACAAACAAAAAGGAGTCTCAGTAAAGGAAACTGATAATAATACCTTGAGGACTAAAGTGTGCAGATTTGGACAACTCTTGAGCAAAAGTGGCATTACCTGCCAACCTTTTTCCTTGTAACTCTCGATAGATAAATTAAGGAGGTTGTTGAACACCGGCATGAATTTACAACAGAAATGAATCGCCTGATTTATATAGGATCATCATCACAACCAAAATCCATATTTAAGGGACCAAAAAACAAGCAACGAACAAGTAGAAAAAGCTGACCTCAAGGGAATCAGGAGACAGGTGAAGGGTCGTGATGTTGCTTATACTAGCAACTAGATCTGTAACATCGCCAAATATAGCCGGTTTGTCAGCAACATAATCATAAAGATCATCATTATCATTATCAACATCATCACCATCACCATCAGTATCAGAATAATCATAATCGTTAGTTGACTCCCATAGCCTGAGACTCAGCCTGGCTTCGACAAGGAAATCAAAATCAACAAACGAATAATTTCCGAAGACATAGCTAGAATAGTCAAGGTACACAAGACTTGGTGCATCGATATATGTTATGTCGTGGATATCATGATGATCCGGAAGATTGACAAGAACCACAAGTCGCTTGACGGGTGCACTATTCACGAACGCACCGCAACACGGTGGATACGAATCATCAGTATCAGTTATGAATAATTCTTCCAGGACAGGGCAGCCATCAAGGAGCCGACAATAGTCGAAATATTCAATCCCAGTTGATAAGAGAGAGAGTGATTTGAGCGCTGGGAAAAGCACACGGCCGACTTGAATAGAATATCCACCGGATACTGTGAGCTTCACCAGTGTGTTGCTCGTTAATAAGTCTCTCTCAAGATAGAAACCGGCATTGATGTAGTTGCAGTGCAAGTGTAGTTCCAACAAACCGCATTCCATTGCAGTCCAAATCCAACGGTTGAAACAACGTCCCAAAAAACAGAAGATATCGTAACGGGCAGGTGTAGGAAGCACATGACATATAGAGAGTTTCTTGATCATGGGACAAGAGCTTAACAGAGCACATGTTTTGTCTACGAAATCTAAGTAGCGACTTGTTGCTGCTTCTTCTTCTTCGGGATACGAAAAAACAATCGAATCATCAAAACAAAGGTTGTCTACAAGACCCAGCAGATTCCTCCACCTCTTGGACAGAATCGATGTCGAAGCAGCTACTTTTGTCGGAACTAAAGACAGGATTTTGCCGAGAATCTCATCTGGTAAATTGCTGATCGAATCTCTACGACCCATACCAATAAATTAAAATTGTACCTAAAATCTACACACTAAAACAACAATTCAATTATTAGGCAAAACCCCAACAAAAAGAAAAACTTTGGGTTTTTAACAAAATTGAAAAGCACTTACGACGTCAGACAAGGAGGATCGAAATAGCTTGCTTTGCTTTGCTTGACGACGGAATCTGAGAGACAGCGAGAGGGCTCGAGAGAAGAGAACAGCAGCAAAGCGTAAACTTAAAATTGTAACATAAAATAAACTTTTTTTTTTTATAGATATAAATACAATTGCACCCACCAATCAAAGTCACCCAGCTGTCTTCCCGGTCTGAATCCTATGAAAGTAGTTGACCCGCTTTTCTCTTTCTTGAATTTTGAAATCTAATTTAGTAAATTTAGTCCGGTTTGGTCGGTTTAAGTCAACATTATAATATTGATTTTACCTCAATGCTCAAAAAATGCCAACTCTCGAGTGCCACATCATTACATAAGAAAATGACATGTGTCATTTCATATTATTTTAATAAAAAAAATTAGCCTAATTAAATGAGAAAAAATTTAAAGTTCTTTATTGCATTAATTCATTCATCAATACTCTTAAGTGATTTATTCTAAATTGGAAAAAATACATAATTATGTTAATAAAAGCACTACTTTCATTATATTCTTCTAATTTTACTATTTTTTTTTATCAATGATTACCACTCGATAATTATTGAAAGTTTATTTTTTTGTAATTAAGTTTTTTGCTACGTAACCTTATGGTAAGTTGTTTGCTACGTAACCTCTTATTAGTTTAGTAATTTCACTTTGAGTCTTTTTCATTATTACGTTTTGTTGTTCATATATGACTTATCATATGACTTTCTCTCTTTTTATTTTTTGTATCTTATGGTAAGTTGGTAACATTGACATGCAAGTTTTTTAAGTGACAGACCTTTGAGTAACATACCAAATAATTTAAGACACGACTATTTCTCTTATACTGCTAAATGCAATGGTAGAAGATCTAAAAATATTGACTTAAATGACACTTTAGTTTTTGCTTTCTTTTTCCATTTTCATATGAAAACTTTTGAAATTTTGAGATCTTATTCAATTTATGTCTATCCAGTATTTAATAATGAGTCTATCACGATGTGGTTGAGGTAAAAGATCAGGAGATTATACGGAACAAAAAGTTGTATTTATAATCAAGTTATGCGAGTTTCAAACCACACAAATGACATAATTACATATAATTGTACAAAAAATTCTATATTATTGTTGTATGTATTCATGATGTTGAAAAAATATTAGGATCTTAGAAATATAGATAATCAAATTTATACATGAAAATATATAAATTGATATTTTAAGTCAAAACTGAATCTAATCATAAACATTGCAACTAGGATTTAATTTATTAACTTCTCAAGAACAAATAAAAAAGTAAACATAAATTAGCAATAAAAACAATCAACATAATTTTCGCTTAACAATTTTAAAAACAAACCCACGCGTAGCGTAGGTAATCATCTAGTACTAAATAAAATGGTTATCATAATTGAACAATAAAAAAAGAATAAATTCATGAGATTTCTATGTATGATTATCTTAAATAAGTTATATATTTTGATATTGTATGGTTTGAATAAATATAAGTCTAGAAAATGTTATTGACAGTTAGAAAAAGCAGCTTCGGCGCAAAAACAAAAGACGAAGATTAAAATTGCATGGGAATCGAACCCGCAGTCTCTGGTTTGGTAGAACAACGCCTTGTCCATTAGGCCACAAAGTGCTTCTGATGTTATTTTAATCCTTACGTCTATAACGAACATAAAAGGCTATTATGCCCGAAATAGCCAACGCCGGTTTTTGATAAAGATCCGTTTAATTTGTATGAACCGAACCACCCCAAACCAAATTAAAAATAATTCTTCTTCTTTTCTGAATCGTTTCAATTACTTTTGAGTTATTAACTTATTATTATAGAAAACCAATGATGGACCTAAACGGCTGAACCGTACCAAACTTAACTTTGCTATTTCCGGTATAGATCTACTTTCTTAACCGAAAAAGAAAAAAAACAAAAACCAAATTTCTCAAAACTAAAGTGAAGCAAAATATAGATTGATAAATCACACTTTTCTACAGAACAAAAGAAAATTTGAAGCTACACACCAAAAAAAAAAAAGAAAATTTGAAGCTTTGTGATAGAGAAAAGAAAGAAAGAATCTGATTCATGAGAACAACGTTCATAATCTGAAGTATCAAGCTTTCATGGATTGCCTAATAACACCAAAAACAGAAAATCACCAGCAACTTTTACGTACACATCCACAGAAACTCACAATTCGTTGCTAACTCAACTCAGTTTCCATGGAGTCTTACAAAACACCAGAACCAAAAAAGAACAAAAGAGAGCCTTTTTGGTCATCAATCCTATTCCTAGAGAAGAGGATAAGTATTGTCTTTGAGAGAAGAAGAGTAGTGCGCGATTCAACATTCTTAAACCTTGTTTATCCTCAAACAATGGCTGGAGTCTTCTCTGCTAGTTTCTGTAGCTTCTCGGGACGAGAATCTTCGGTTTTATCCTCCCCATGGTACTCTCTGCACTTGGATGCGACTGCAAGCTGCAGAAACGAGACCTTCACTTCATAGTCCTTCGATTCTGCTAGTCTGTACCGCTTGTCCAAGGCCATGACCTGAATCACCAATAAGCAAACAGGTGTTAGTAACCTGATTACCGATCCTTCCTTTACTGAACCTGATTACTCTCCCTCTCTTCCTTATGAAAGCTTACCAATTAGTTCAACCTAAGTCTAATGCACCTAGCAACTTTCTATTATCTTAAGAGGAAGAAAGGAAGTGTAAAGAGTACCTGAGAAGGTTCACATGATTTAGTAAGATTCTCCAAGTACAGCTCCCATTCCTGTCCGTTCCACTCAGCACCATCATCCTCACCTGGCATCCTTCCTTCCTTAAACTCTTTTGCCAGGGATATGATCTTTGTGTAAATGGTTGAGGCCAGTTCATATGCATCCTCAGGTATACCAACGCCCTCAGTCCACAGCTGTAGGTTGATCTCTTTCTCTATGCCAGGGATGTTTGCTTTCAGGAATTCAAGAAATGTGTTTGCATCGATTGACTTGAACTTGAAAGTAGCAATGTATATCTTGAGGAATTCGTCAAATGCAGTCCTTCCAATCTGAAAGTTTTCCAAAGTAAATAGATGACCATTATTGTAAACATTACATAACAAAACACCCAAGTGGAGACGGCAATTCAACTTACCTGGCGCTCAATTCGCAACACAAATTGGAATCCTTTTTCATATGGGACCTGAGAATATACATCATCTGGATCAACACCTTCTTGTTTGTTCCACAGTTTAGTGCACTCCAAGTTGTCCTTAAACCGTTCCATTTCATCAGTTAAACCCCTCCAACCAATGCCAATATTCAGAGTAGCTCTATCCGCCCCTTGGACAACTTCCACAATTCTCCTCTCTGCGTAAGTTGTAAATCCCTATTGCAATGAACATGAAATAAGTATCAACAAGGCAAACTCTAAAAACAGACAAACAGTTAAACATCCTAATTTGTAGCTAAAAGAAGCAAAAGCACAGGACAATTCAAAGCTAACTCATCTTTTTCACCATGAAGCATAAACTGAGGTAGAGTATTTGGGAAATCAGAAGAGCTGATCAAGAAAATACCTCATTCAACCAGAAATGTTCGTTGTTGATGTTAGTGATCAAATTCCCAGTCCAGCTATGTGCGAGCTCGTGAGCTACAACTTGAGCTCCAGTGGCGTCTCCTCTGATAACAGTAGGCGTCAGGAAAACCATTCTTGGATTCTCCATACCTCCATAAGGAAAACTCGGAGGTAGCACCAGTAAGTCAAACCTCTCCCACTCGTAATCTCCAAAGAGCTCCTCCCCTTGCTTGATCACAGAACCAGATCAGCAAATATCAGAGAAGAATGTGCAGCTATACAAACAGTATAATGAAATTGACATTCGAGACCTTGAGGAGGATAGAGCTCCAGAATTTACCTTCTCAAAAGTATTGCGCACCGCTAAGGGATCATATGGGGTTGAAGGAACCAACTCAGAGAACCACGGGGGGTTGTACAACCTCCTAAGCCCACCTACAAGAAAGGTTTGTTCCATGAAACTACACAGTAAAAGCCCCAACACAAACTTACTAAAAAGATGGAAATCCATAACCAAAACCAATTTGACAACTTTGATATCTGTGAGCGTGTCCACTACAATATGAGTCAGCCAAGAAACGTCAGTATTTGATTTTAAAATAGATATGAAGTGCGAACCTTGTTTACTTGAATAGATGTGGCCTGGGGGGAAGCACATAAACTGTTCACAACCATCACAAAGTGCTTTCATCTCGTTAGCAAACCAGACAGAACCTGTGGAAGATTATTTATCAAAGAATAAAATCAGCAATCAATGAAAAAGTTTCATAGACAAAGAAAAAATGATCTTAATCCATTGAGATGAGTTTCTTAGAGAAATGTAAACACACCACCGAGACCCCACCCAATGTAGAGTGGAGTGATAATCAAAACGAAAACATTTATATGGGCAATTAGAAACAAACACTTCTATGTGATGAGTTATAAAAGGAATTGAGGCCAATACTCACCATATGTCTCAAGAAAAGATGAACTTTTTGTCTGCTCAACACAAACAGAGGAAGAGGCTTTTGGTAACCCATCAGTCTTCTTTGCCTTCTCTGCCTTCCTTGGTGGTCTTGGAGTAGAATCAGAATCACCCTTAGGATCAGAATCACCCTTAGGATCAGAATCAGGAGGGTTAGATTTTGGAAACAACGGCATTTGTTCCGGATCAACTTTGGTGGTGGAACATGAAAATGAAAGGCAGTAAAGAGAGAATTCTCCACACTCATAGAGGACGAGAGCCCATTTTTTGCTCCTCATCTTCAATTCAGAATCAACATCACGACCGGGGATAGGTCTGAGATAGAGAGGAGTCAGGACAATCCGCTGATGATCCGGGAATTGTATTTCTTTCTTTTGGTTTGCTTTCCACTTTAGACCAGTATCTCCAATCGCACTGTAGTTAGTGGGTGGAGTTGCAAAGAACAGCCAATCATTGGTTGCTTCAAGATGGGTGTTGAAGACGCCACTCTGCCTCCAAGGCAATGTTGTGAAGATGTTTCCAACAAGAGTTGGGACACCAACTTTAAATCCTCTCAGACTATTGTATATGCAGATACAACAAAACCTGTGTTTTTGATTGATGTCGGTGAAGCCCCCTCGGTAATGGAAAGCAAAACGGGTGGTAGTGGTTCCGGCCATCAGCCTGTGGTCATCACAACAATAACCTGTACCAAGTTTAGCGGCGAGCATGCAGCCCACGTGACAGCATCTCCGCCGATAATCCAGTTGGGATCGGTAGAGACACGGCATCGACCCTCCGTTGGCATATTCCAGTACGTACCACGCTGCTCGATAATCTGCGGCGGTCTGTAGAAGAAAGCAAAAGATCAAAAATTTGGGCCCAATTGCTAAAATTGCGTAAAGAAGAATGTGAAAGGTCAGGCCCAAACAAACCCTAATCAACCGGTTCTCAATTCCGCAAGAACAAGAAAAAAAAACTTCGAAACAATGGCCCTAAACGATTCTGGCCCAACCAATTGTTGCAAAATCTTGAAATTTTCAAGCCCCAAACAACATAAGAATGTGATGCGGAAAAGTCAAAAACTTTAGTAGACCCTATACGATTTCATAACTAAATGCGCAAGAAAGAAAAAGAACCAAACAAAAAACTCAAAGTTGGCACTAGACGATTCCATATCCAACAAAACCCTAGTTGCGGAAAGATAGGAGCTTTTTTTACTTCAAACGACTCGTAATCGGGAAACTTACCGGCGAAGGAGGAGGATTAGCCAGTTGATTTGCTGGAGGAGATTCCGGTTGATTTTCGTCGGGATGATCTGCGTCGTCGTTAGAATTCATCGGGTAGAGAGAGAAGAGAAAACGGCGATGTTGTTCTTCGAGGAAGAAGAGAGAGATGAGAAAGCAGGGTCTTGAGGGAGAAGAGAGAGATGAAAAAAGCGTTGTTCTTGGAGGAAGAAGAGAGAGAAACAGAGTGAAGCAATCGCGTGTGGAGTGAGAAGGAAAAATCGCAGTTGTTTGATGATCAAGAATCAAGAGAGGGAGAGAAGAAGAGTAAGCTTCTGTTGCACGGAAAGAGGGGCAATTTTAGTCTTTTAAAGACTCTGGCGGTTGGAGAGCGCTTGGAGATCACTCGCGCAGGTGGGAAGTCGAATGAAGTGAAGGCCGTTGCAAAACTGATGAGCTGTTAAGTTGAGCAGAGTGTCCGATATCTCTAGGTGAAATTTCAAATCTTATTATATCGTATTATCGTTGCATAGTGTAATTGTTGATTTTTTTTTTTCTTTTCACTTATAGAGGTATATTCATTTTTCTCTGTTCAGACCCCAATATTTTAGCTAATACTAGACACCCAAACATATTAAATTTGAACGATATGGGTCTATTGGAAAGAAAGAAACTTTGGCTTAATATGATTATGACTTTTTTTTTTTTTTTGTAAGGATTTTATGGCAGTAGATGGTTACTCTACACTCAGATAATGACTTTAACTCAGCTTCTTCCTTCACTGAACTCAGATCCTCTCAATCACTCTATATATTACTGTTACCGGACATAAGGAGTTACATGATGCTACTTGGACACCAGAGAATGCTTTGAATGAAACTCTTGATAAAGTTGTCTTCAAACTTGAACAGATTTTGTAAAATCTGCCTTTAGAGACATGAAATCTGGTCTCTTTATTTTTTGGCTAAAGCATCGGATTTGTGCTTTCATACTTATACTAGGTTCTTTCTGCAGGTGCATATGATAACATCTGGTCCGAAGCATTCTTCTGAGGCTGTTCCGATCTCAGTTCTTCTGAAGCATTCATATCATGGTTGGAAGGAATGTGGATTCACTACTGCAGAGAACTAGTTTTTTTTTTTTTTTTTTTTTTTTTGCGGGGTTGAATATTAGTTTAGCTTACCTTGTAATTGCCGCAGATTTTGTATGTAGCTTGCACTAGAGATCAATATCTTTTGTTCATACTTGATGAAGTTGTCTTCAAACTTAACCAGATTTCGTAACATCTGTCTTTAGAGACATGAAATCTAGTCTCTTTATCTTTTTTGGCTAAAGCATTGGATTTGTGCTTTCATACTTACTTACTAGGATCTTTCTGCATGTGCATATGATGTCTTTGCAGGGAACAATAACATCTGGTCCGAAGCATTCTTCTGAGGCTGTTCGGTTGTTTGTCACATCTCATGGTTGGAAGGAATTTGGACTTTCTGGAGATTTTTAAAACTCTGTTGGAGATAGCTGTTCATGCATCTTTTGTTCAGACTTTTTGTTACAGAATCCAAAAGCTGGAGATGAGTTTTGTGTAGAACGGTTCGATTACTACATGGTTGCAGACTCCGAAATATTCGATATTGTAATCTAGGATATATCACTGCTACTTTTTTTTTTTTTTTTGTGTGGCATCTATATATAACAATATTTGAGAAGTGTTTTTGCTGACGTGTCGGACTCTCGGCTCTTGTTGAGTCATTGATTTTACGTAATTACTTAATTACCCTTAATGAAATCTAATTAATTTTGGAAAAATTAAATTGAATTTCGGAATTAACCAGGAAAAAATAATTTTGGAAACAATAAACATGATAATTAACCAAAAAAAAAAAGGAACAACGAAGTACCAGTTAGGAAGCTTTAATTGAATTCATCGTGTTCTTCGTCGTGTGAATATAATTCTTCTAAACGAAGGCAAAACTTGAAATCCTAACATAAAGCATATATTCATAGCAATAACAGAGATCTAATAATTTAGTGATAGAATTTCACCTGTTGATCTGTCGAAGCAGAATAGTCAAGCTTCTCATAGTATCTTGCCCATGTTATGTCTTTAAGACGTCAATACTATCCTGCACCCTATAATTCTAACCAATGAAAAGAAAAAATATTTATTACCTTGGATACAGAGTTGACGAAGAAACCTTGGATAAAAACTCGACGAAGAAACTTGTAAGTGTTAATGTATGATGAAGCTTCCATGAACGTGAATTCGTGATCATAATGAAGAAACGTGTGAATGGAGACGGTTGATGGGTTTTTTTTTTTTTTTTTTGTTTTTTTTCTTTTTTACCTTTTGTGTAAACAGATCTGTTTCATAATTTATCGGAAAAGGAATTATACCAAAAAAAAAAAATCGGAAAAGGAAAATATTTATTATAATATTGATATATTTAAGATGATAATGTCAAATATCCGAAAATTATTAATCGGAGCATTAATATAAACATAAAAGAATACTATTCTAACCTTACTCAAATTAATAAGATTTAGATATCCGAAATTAATCGTAAACGGCTATTAATTGTTAAACTAATTAAAATAAAGATCAAACGTACTGGAATAGATGAAATTTTTGGTATGATCGCGTGTTCGTCGTCGTTTCAATCTAAATATTTGGAAAAAAAAAACGAACAAAAAAATAATATGTAGATCAATGAAAGAGAACCCACCAATTTAGAAACGGTTATCACGCCATCGTATTGTTCGTCGGATGATTATAAATCTCTAATCCGGAGATTGACTTGAACCCTGACAAAAACATATATTCATAGCATAAAATCGTAAATAGAAGGTAGAAGACCACCTATTAATCGGTTGTAACCTTGTGCAAACTCGATTTAATTTTGACGAATGAAATGTTGGTGTGGTGTCAAAACTTTCTTGGGGAGACTCGAAGATGAGAGAGTTGAAGTCAGAGATAGGCAGAGAGGTTTACAATGTGAATTAAGGTATGG
>NW_003302550.1:5084580-5086086 GCF_000004255.2 Arabidopsis lyrata subsp. lyrata | reverse complement strand
TACTGAAGACGAGGAAGATGATGAAGAGGAGGAGAAAGTAAGGTCAAGAGGCGCAAAGAGTTTATGGGTCATCATTTTATGAGGATTGTTGAATGCAAATGTGTGTAGCAAGAAAAGTAGAGCACCGGAAACTGTTAAGGATTTCCATAAGGTAGATAATGATAGGTTTTGAAAGATGTGACTCAATTTGGTTGGTTTGGTGTTGCTACTGTTCTTAAATGCCATTGAGAGAATCAAATTTCACTAAATGAATTGGTAGAAAATGTGTCTGACGACTCCATACATATAGAAAAATAGTAAGTTACTAATGTAGAGGGGAAAAAAAAAAAAAAGAGAGGGGAATGTTGATCATGAGGGCTGATGTGCATAAATCATGTGATTTGGATGTTAAAGCTAGCAGGTGATCATCATTAATTTTAAAGCACTGAAACTTTCTCGTTTTAGAAAAAGAAGATAAAAGAAAAAAAAAAGAAGCCAAAATATGGGATGATGAAACAATTTTCATGCTGCTTCTATGCATAACTGCATGTAAACCATTTCATTTACAATATTACCATACATTTATGAACTTTCTACATCAATCTTGAACCATCTCACTCAGATATGAGATAACACACTTTCTTGTTTCTTTCACTTCAAAACGTTCCCAAGAAGAAACAAAATAAAGGCTCACTATGTTTTGCTTTATATAATCATTTTTTTATTTCTTGAATAATCATCAAGATCCTTAGTAATTATAACTTTTTCAGAAGGTAACGTACAACTTGTAACTTAATTATATAGAAGAATGAAAATTACAACATTAACTAAACATTGCTGCTCTCCAAATTTCATTAGGCGATGAATTCGTCTCTCCTGCAATCTCTAAGTCTTATCTTATGTTTGCAACTTCTGCACCTTCATATTACACGTCGCAACATTCCACTTTTCTCGATCCCCTAAGAACAATAAAACACAATTAATTGAAATTTTTAGTAATGAAATAAAAATCAATGATAACAGTTCTGCTAAAGACACTAAGAATTCTCAAATATAGCAAAATCATTATATTTTATGACTAAAAAACATCCCTTTCTACAAAAAAAAAATAATGATTAGATTTTAAACCCTAATGTGAATATGAGAACAAATCATACTTTTTGGGAAACTTGAATACTAGTCGTAACTCGTTTTGAGATATCTATGAGATAATAAAATAATCTAACCTGTTTGGGAGTTTTGGGAGAGAAGACTCGGATCCATGCGAGAGTATCCGCAGATATATTACCGGATAGGCCGGGAACAAGAAGTCAATGTTTCTAGGAAACTTCCTTGTGTAAGAAGTAACAACTTTTTCATTCTCTTGTTCAAATGAATCGAAGAAGAACCAGTGAGGAGCTTCACATGAATCTCGAGACACTGGTCTCGTGTTAAAACCATGTAAGTCTGGAAGAGCATCCTTCGGAGCCCAAGAGATGGAATGTCTCGATAGGACGCATCAATTGACTAGATTTCATGAATATCTTC
>NW_003302550.1:5079199-5084480 GCF_000004255.2 Arabidopsis lyrata subsp. lyrata | reverse complement strand
ATTATAAAAACTCATGTGAGACCCCAAATGGGCTTCTCCTGATAAAGAAAGAAAATTAATTAAACCTAAAACTTGTGTATTTTGGAAAATACGACTGGGCCAAGTTATGCCTATATTTTTGGAAGCCTACCAAAACCCGTCTAGACCGCTTGTGGAGGACATTAGTTTTCTGGTTCGGAAATGTTTGAGATTAAACCGGTTTGACTGATAATCAGTCAGTCCGATTTGGGTAAATTGATGGTTTAGCGATTTTGATATGCTGGCTTGTTTTGCCGCTCTGGTTCGCCGGTTTGGTCTCTTCTTCTTCTACCCCTCTGCTTTGTTTGGTTTGCGATCTTCGGTTGTCTGCTCTATTTCAGGGGAATCTCTCAACCGATGTAAGTTGTGCTCATTCCTTCATTCTCTCTCTCAGTTTAGTTTTGTTCCCGTCGCTTTTTTAGTTTTTAGGGATTTCGTATCATTTACGATGATGCCTTTGGTAGTTTTCTTATGAATCTGGGAGATTTTAGGCTTGAGTTTTAGCTAATACTACAAGAAATCCAAACAAATTTCATTTAAGGAACTGGGTTTATTGGAAAGTAAGAAACTTTGGCTTAATATGATAATGAATTTTGTTATAATTAAATTTCCAGATTTTAGGATTTCATGGGAATTGATGATTACTCTATACTCAGATAACGACTTTAACTCAGCTTCTTACTTTACTGAATTCAGATCCTCTCAATCACTATATTATCTCTGCTACCGGCATAAGGAGTTACATGATGCTACTTGGACTGTTACAGAGACTGCTTGAATGAAACATTGAGAATTTTGGGGGTCTTGAGAATGAAGTTTTGGGGAGGCTTTTTAGTGATCGTTGGTTCCATTTCCTTCATTGAATTTGTGTTTGTAGCTATAGTCTCCAAATTGTTTCCACTCTCTGACAATCCCATTATCCAAGCTATTCAGAATGACAGGTACACTCTTGTTCCGGGCTAATGTTTGTTTGTGTATCATTCTTGTTATATTGATATCCATCGTCTTGAAATCTGTTACGTGTATGTCATCTCATGATTCATATTTCATATAAAAACATTCTTCAGGTACTACTGCTTCTTGGCTCCACTGACTCTACCAGCTCTTCTGGTTGCTGTCTACTTTCATTGGCTTAGTATGAAGCTCTTCAAGCACGCATGATACATCTCACGTAGCAACGTATTTTTTTATTGTGTTTTTAAATATTAATGATGATGTGATAGTAGTTTACATTATAAGAGCATTAGATCAAATATTTCTATTGATAATGTAACAAAATAACAAATTTTTTTTTTTTTTTTTTTTTTTTTGCGGGGTTGAATATTAGTTTAGCTTACCTTGTAATTGCCGCAGATTTTGTATGTAGCTTGCACTAGAGATCAATATCTTTTGTTCATACTTGATGAAGTTGTCTTCATGGGGATACTCTCCTCGTATCTATGAGAAGATATTCTCACGCAGCCAATTGATGCGTCCTATCGAGACATTCCATCCTTGGCTCCGAGGATGCCTTCCAGCTTACATGTTTTAACACGAGACCAGTGTCTCGAGATTCATGTGAAGCTCCTCACTGGTTCTTCTTCGATTCATTTGAACAAGAGAATGAAAAAGTTGTTACTTCTTACACAAGGAAGTTTCCTAGAAACATTGACTTCTTGTTCCCGGCCTATCCGGTAATATATCTGCGGATACTCTCGCATGGATCCGAGTCTTCTCTCCCAAAACTCCCAAACAGGTTAGATTATTTTATTATCTCATAGATATCTCAAAACGAGTTACGACTAGTATTCAAGTTTCCCAAAAAGTATGATTTGTTCTCATATTCACATTAGGGTTTAAAATCTAATCATTATTTTTTTTTGTAGAAAGGGATGTTTTTTAGTCATAAAATATAATGATTTTGCTATATTTGAGAATTCTTAGTGTCTTTAGCAGAACTGTTATCATTGATTTTTATTTCATTACTAAAAATTTCAATTAATTGTGTTTTATTGTTCTTAGGGGATCGAGAAAAGTGGAATGTTGCGACGTGTAATATGAAGGTGCAGAAGTTGCAAACATAAGATAAGACTTAGAGATTGCAGGAGAGACGAATTCATCGCCTAATGAAATTTGGAGAGCAGCAATGTTTAGTTAATGTTGTAATTTTCATTCTTCTATATAATTAAGTTACAAGTTGTACGTTACCTTCTGAAAAAGTTATAATTACTAAGGATCTTGATGATTATTCAAGAAATAAAAAAATGATTATATAAAGCAAAACATAGTGAGCCTTTATTTTGTTTCTTCTTGGTAACGTTTGAAAGTGAAAGAAACAAGAAAGTGTGTTATCTCATATCTGAGTGAGATGGTTCAAGATTGATGTAGAAAGTTCATAAATGTATGGTAATATTGTAAATGAAATGGTTTACATGCAGTTATGCATAGAAGCAGCATGAAAATTGTTTCATCATCCCATATTTTGGCTTCTTTTTTTTTTCTTTTATCTTCTTTTTCTAAAACGAGAAAGTTTCAGTGCTTTAAAATTAATGATGATCACCTGCTAGCTTTAACATCCAAATCACATGATTTATGCACATCAGCCCTCATGATCAACATTCCCCTCTCTTTTTTTTTTTTTTCCCCTCTACATTAGTAACTTACTATTTTTCTATATGTATGGAGTCGTCAGACACATTTTCTACCAATTCATTTAGTGAAATTTGATTCTCTCAATGGCATTTAAGAACAGTAGCAACACCAAACCAACCAAATTGAGTCACATCTTTCAAAACCTATCATTATCTACCTTATGGAAATCCTTAACAGTTTCCGGTGCTCTACTTTTCTTGCTACACACATTTGCATTCAACAATCCTCATAAAATGATGACCCATAAACTCTTTGCGCCTCTTGACCTTACTTTCTCCTCCTCTTCATCATCTTCCTCGTCTTCAGTATCATTGTCCTTGCAAATTACAAGAGAGTCTCCTACAAATATCAGCCATCTATTTTTTGTCATTGTTGGTAGTACAAAGACTTGGAGATATAGGAGAGGCTACATAGAGCCTTGGTGGAGACCAAACATCACAAAAGGATATGTTTTCCTCGAAAGACCACCTGGCCGTGATCTCTTGCCTTGGCCTAACCAATCTCCTCCCTTTTCTGTCAACAAAGAATCATTCATCACAAACAAATTCAAGACTCAGATCCGCCTTTTTTATTCGCTTCTTGAGTCTTTTAAGAAGGCTTCCAAAGAGACAAGATGGTTTGTGATAGCAGATGATGATACTCTCTTCTTCTTGGACAATTTGGTCAAAGCTCTTGACAGGTATGACCACAAGAAGCACTATTACATCGGAATGAACTCGGAAAACGTTTGGTCCAACGCGATTTTCGCTTTCGACATGGGATATGGAGGCGGCGGATACGCATTGAGCTATCCAACCGTAGTAACACTTCTCAGCAACATGGAAGAATGTATCAAAAGATACCTTGGAGTTTACAGCGATCTTCTCTCATTTCGTTGCTTGGCCGACTTGGGAATTGATCTTACTTTAGAGAAAGGAATGCACCAGGTAGGGTTGTTCAATCCAAATTTTTCAAAAATTTTAGTATTTTACAAGTTTTTGGTATTTAAATTAATAGTAACCAAATATATAATATGGATAGGTTTAGTGTGAACAAGAAAGTGGTTCCTTTTTTTTTCAAGAAGGAAAGTGATTCTTGCGTCTCACTACTATCATACTCTCACTCTGTCTTCCTTGTGGTGTATATTACCAGATTGATCTACACGGTGACATATCAGGTCTCTTATCAGCTCATCCACAGTCTCCTCTTATCAGCCTTCACCATTTCGATGTCATAGACCCGATTTTTCCAGGCATGACCCGCCAGCAATCCGTGAACCACCTCATGAAAACGGATCAGTCCCGTGTCTTGCAACAAACAATATGTCATTAAGGCGTTTATAAATCGTCTCATTAAAGCTAATTCAATCGCCTATAACAGAAATTCAGTCGTGCACGTATGAATTTTAGCTTCTGTCTTCATCACGAGAGCGTAATGCCACTTTTGCTCAAGAGTTGTCCAAATCTACACACTTTAGTCCTCAAGGTATTATTATCAGTTTCTTTTACTGAGACTCCTTTTTGTTTGTTGTTAGTGTTTCCGAATATTATACATGTCAAATTGGTCTCCGGTTTCAGGGTCTTGTGCACAGAGTAACAAATCGATGTGGAGATGCATGCCCTTGCATCCTTGAGAAACAGAGGAAGATTGTCAAGGAGGAAGAGGAATTATGTTGTTTATGGACATGTCAAGTGAAGATTCTAGAGATTTCAGAGTATGGAGGTTCTTTTCAAGAGCTGGATCAGATGAGACATTTCTTGGGAAAGTTGGAATGTCTTGAAACTGTGAAAGTTAGTGTTGTGGACGCAGACAACAATAGCAAGCTCTTGCGAACTAATCTGTTGTCTCTCCCCAGACTTTCATCAGAATGCAACATCCAATTCATCTGACATTTTCTTTCTTTTATCTTTCTCGGTTTGTTGGCAATGTGAAAGTAACTTAACATGAATGAATATGAGATTATTATATCAGTAAAGTTGGTTACAATCTCTATTTTTAAAGATAGATAATACTAAGTACTAGGGGAGGTCCCCGCGCCCAGCGCGGGGTTGTATGTTGATTAAGACCAGAATTAATAATTAATATTTAGGGTTATCAAGTTAGGGATATTTATTGAATTAATTTTGTCAAGAGTCTAATTTTTATAACGACATTAATATAGAATTATGGTAAAACGCTATAACTTTTGATATATATTATTAGTAATCAACAATTAATAGTGTTTTTGAATCACAAACAATTATTAGTGTTTATATCTTGATATATATAATAGAATTAAATATAAAAAATCTATATATTTAAACCAACAATATATTAGCAACGCCCCGACCGCCACTGTCCATGGGTTCCCACGTCCAGTCTCGGTCTTTAGGCCCATCTTCTTTGTTTTGTCGTACTCTTGATTTTATGACATATTCATGCTTACTCGTTTCTTTCATATTAGCAACGCCCCGACCGCCACTGTCCGTGGGCTCCCCACGTCCAGTTTCGGTCTTTAGGCCCATCTTCTTTGTTTTGTCGTACTCTTGATTTTATGACATATTCATGCTTACTCGTTTCTTTCATATTTGTAATGCCACGACCGCCACTGTCTGTGGGTTCCCACGTCCAGTTTCGTTCATTGAGCACATCTTCTTGGTTTTGTAGTACTCTT
>NW_003302550.1:5073148-5077644 GCF_000004255.2 Arabidopsis lyrata subsp. lyrata | reverse complement strand
CTTTTTCATTGATTGCTGATTTTATTCTTTGATAAATAATCTTCCACAGGTTCTGTCTGGTTTGCTAACGAGATGAAAGCACTTTGTGATGGTTGTGAACAGTTTATGTGCTTCCCCCCAGGCCACATCTATTCAAGTAAACAAGGTTCGCACTTCATATCTATTTTAAAATCAAATACTGACGTTTCTTGGCTGACTCATATTGTAGTGGACACGCTCACAGATATCAAAGTTGTCAAATTGGTTTTGGTTATGGATTTCCATCTTTTTAGTAAGTTTGTGTTGGGGCTTTTACTGTGTAGTTTCATGGAACAAACCTTTCTTGTAGGTGGGCTTAGGAGGTTGTACAACCCCCCGTGGTTCTCTGAGTTGGTTCCTTCAACCCCATATGATCCCTTAGCGGTGCGCAATACTTTTGAGAAGGTAAATTCTGGAGCTCTATCCTCCTCAAGGTCTCGAATGTCAATTTCATTATACTGTTTGTATAGCTGCACATTCTTCTCTGATATTTGCTGATCTGGTTCTGTGATCAAGCAAGGGGAGGAGCTCTTTGGAGATTACGAGTGGGAGAGGTTTGACTTACTGGTGCTACCTCCGAGTTTTCCTTATGGAGGTATGGAGAATCCAAGAATGGTTTTCCTGACGCCTACTGTTATCAGAGGAGACGCCACTGGAGCTCAAGTTGTAGCTCACGAGCTCGCACATAGCTGGACTGGGAATTTGATCACTAACATCAACAACGAACATTTCTGGTTGAATGAGGTATTTTCTTGATCAGCTCTTCTGATTTCCCAAATATTCTACCTCAGTTTATGCTTCATGGTGAAAAAGATGAGTTAGCTTTGAATTGTCCTGTGCTTTTGCTTCTTTTAGCTACAAATTAGGATGTTTAACTGTTTGTCTGTTTTTAGAGTTTGCCTTGTTGATACTTATTTCATGTTCATTGCAATAGGGATTTACAACTTACGCAGAGAGGAGAATTGTGGAAGTTGTCCAAGGGGCGGATAGAGCTACTCTGAATATTGGCATTGGTTGGAGGGGTTTAACTGATGAAATGGAACGGTTTAAGGACAACTTGGAGTGCACTAAACTGTGGAACAAACAAGAAGGTGTTGATCCAGATGATGTATATTCTCAGGTCCCATATGAAAAAGGATTCCAATTTGTGTTGCGAATTGAGCGCCAGGTAAGTTGAATTGCCGTCTCCACTTGGGTGTTTTGTTATGTAATGTTTACAATAATGGTCATCTATTTACTTTGGAAAACTTTCAGATTGGAAGGACTGCATTTGACGAATTCCTCAAGATATACATTGCTACTTTCAAGTTCAAGTCAATCGATGCAAACACATTTCTTGAATTCCTGAAAGCAAACATCCCTGGCATAGAGAAAGAGATCAACCTACAGCTGTGGACTGAGGGCGTTGGTATACCTGAGGATGCATATGAACTGGCCTCAACCATTTACACAAAGATCATATCCTTGGCAAAAGAGTTTAAGGAAGGAAGGATGCCAGGTGAGGATGATGGTGCTGAGTGGAACGGACAGGAATGGGAGCTGTACTTGGAGAATCTTACTAAATCATGTGAACCTTCTCAGGTACTCTTTACACTTCCTTTCTTCCTCTTAAGATAATAGAAAGTTGCTAGGTGCATTAGACTTAGGTTGAACTAATTGGTAAGCTTTCATAAGGAAGAGAGGGAGAGTAATCAGGTTCAGTAAAGGAAGGATCGGTAATCAGGTTACTAACACCTGTTTGCTTATTGGTGATTCAGGTCATGGCCTTGGACAAGCGGTACAGACTAGCAGAATCGAAGGACTATGAAGTGAAGGTCTCGTTTCTGCAGCTTGCAGTCGCATCCAAGTGCAGAGAGTACCATGGGGAGGATAAAACCGAAGATTCTCGTCCCGAGAAGCTACAGAAACTAGCAGAGAAGACTCCAGCCATTGTTTGAGGATAAACAAGGTTTAAGAATGTTGAATCGCGCACTACTCTTCTTCTCTCAAAGACAATACTTATCCTCTTCTCTAGGAATAGGATTGATGACCAAAAAGGCTCTCTTTTGTTCTTTTTTGGTTCTGGTGTTTTGTAAGACTCCATGGAAACTGAGTTGAGTTAGCAACGAATTGTGAGTTTCTGTGGATGTGTACGTAAAAGTTGCTGGTGATTTTCTGTTTTTGGTGTTATTAGGCAATCCATGAAAGCTTGATACTTCAGATTATGAACGTTGTTCTCATGAATCAGATTCTTTCTTTCTTTTCTCTATCACAAAGCTTCAAATTTTCTTTTTTTTTTTTGGTGTGTAGCTTCAAATTTTCTTTTGTTCTGTAGAAAAGTGTGATTTATCAATCTATATTTTGCTTCACTTTAGTTTTGAGAAATTTGGTTTTTGTTTTTTTTCTTTTTCGGTTAAGAAAGTAGATCTATACCGGAAATAGCAAAGTTAAGTTTGGTACGGTTCAGCCGTTTAGGTCCATCATTGGTTTTCTATAATAATAAGTTAATAACTCAAAAGTAATTGAAACGATTCAGAAAAGAAGAAGAATTATTTTTAATTTGGTTTGGGGTGGTTCGGTTCATACAAATTAAACGGATCTTTATCAAAAACCGGCGTTGGCTATTTCGGGCATAATAGCCTTTTATGTTCGTTATAGACGTAAGGATTAAAATAACATCAGAAGCACTTTGTGGCCTAATGGACAAGGCGTTGTTCTACCAAACCAGAGACTGCGGGTTCGATTCCCATGCAATTTTAATCTTCGTCTTTTGTTTTTGCGCCGAAGCTGCTTTTTCTAACTGTCAATAACATTTTCTAGACTTATATTTATTCAAACCATACAATATCAAAATATATAACTTATTTAAGATAATCATACATAGAAATCTCATGAATTTATTCTTTTTTTATTGTTCAATTATGATAACCATTTTATTTAGTACTAGATGATTACCTACGCTACGCGTGGGTTTGTTTTTAAAATTGTTAAGCGAAAATTATGTTGATTGTTTTTATTGCTAATTTATGTTTACTTTTTTATTTGTTCTTGAGAAGTTAATAAATTAAATCCTAGTTGCAATGTTTATGATTAGATTCAGTTTTGACTTAAAATATCAATTTATATATTTTCATGTATAAATTTGATTATCTATATTTCTAAGATCCTAATATTTTTTCAACATCATGAATACATACAACAATAATATAGAATTTTTTGTACAATTATATGTAATTATGTCATTTGTGTGGTTTGAAACTCGCATAACTTGATTATAAATACAACTTTTTGTTCCGTATAATCTCCTGATCTTTTACCTCAACCACATCGTGATAGACTCATTATTAAATACTGGATAGACATAAATTGAATAAGATCTCAAAATTTCAAAAGTTTTCATATGAAAATGGAAAAAGAAAGCAAAAACTAAAGTGTCATTTAAGTCAATATTTTTAGATCTTCTACCATTGCATTTAGCAGTATAAGAGAAATAGTCGTGTCTTAAATTATTTGGTATGTCACTTAAAAAACTTGCATGTCAATGTTACCAACTTACCATAAGATACAAAAAATAAAAAGAGAGAAAGTCATATGATAAGTCATATATGAACAACAAAACGTAATAATGAAAAAGACTCAAAGTGAAATTACTAAACTAATAAGAGGTTACGTAGCAAACAACTTACCATAAGGTTACGTAGCAAAAAACTTAATTACAAAAAAATAAACTTTCAATAATTATCGAGTGGTAATCATTGATAAAAAAAAATAGTAAAATTAGAAGAATATAATGAAAGTAGTGCTTTTATTAACATAATTATGTATTTTTTCCAATTTAGAATAAATCACTTAAGAGTATTGATGAATGAATTAATGCAATAAAGACACTTTAAATTTTTTCTCATTTAATTAGGCTAATTTTTTTTATTAAAATAATATGAAATGACACATGTCATTTTCTTATGTAATGATGTGGCACTCGAGAGTTGGCATTTTTTGAGCATTGAGGTAAAATCAATATTATAATGTTGATTTAAACCGACCAAACCGGACTAAATTTACTAAATTAGATTTCAAAATTCAAGAAAGAGAAAAGCGGGTCAACTACTTTCATAGGATTCAGACCGGGAAGACAGTTGGGTGACTTTGATTGGTGGGTGCAATTGTATTTATATCTATAAAAAAAAAAAGTTTATTTTATGTTACAATTTTAAGTTTACGCTTTGTTGCTGTTCTCTTCTCTGGAGCCCTCTGGCTGTCTCTCAGATTCTGTAGTCAAGCAAAGCAAAGCAAGTTATTTCGATCCTCGTTGTGTGACGTCGTAAGTGCTTTTCAATTTTGTTAAAATCTCCAAAGTTTTTCTTTTTGTTGGGGTTTTGCCTATATAATTGCAAGTTGTTGTTTTAGTGTGTAGATTTTAGGTACAATTTTACTTTATTGGTATGTGTCGTAGAGATTCGATCAGCAATTTACCAGATGAGATTTACGCGAGAAAGAGA
>NW_003302550.1:4852840-5070075 GCF_000004255.2 Arabidopsis lyrata subsp. lyrata | reverse complement strand
ATAAATCAGGCGATTCATTTCTGTTGTAAATTCATGCCGGTGTCAACAACCTCCTTAATTTATCTATCGAGAGTTACAAGGAAAAAGGTTGGCAGGTAATGCCACTTGTGCTCAAGAGTTGTCCAAATCTGCACACTTTAGTCCTCAAGGTATTATTATCAGTTTCCTTTACTGAGACTCCTTTTTGTTTGTTGTTAGTGTTTCCGAATATTATACATGTCAAATTGGTCTCCGGTTTCAGGGTCTTGTGCACAGAGTAACAAATCGATGTGGAGATGCATGCCCTTGCATCCTTGAGAAACAGAGGAAGATTGTCAAGGAGGAAGAGGAATTATGTTGTTTATGGACATGTCAAGTGAAGATTCTAGAGATTTCAGAGTATGGAGGTTCTTTTCAAGAGCTGGATCAGATGAGACATTTCTTGGGAAAGTTGGAATGTCTTGAAACTGTGAAAGTTAGTGTTGTGGACGCAGACAACAACAGCAAGCTCTTGCGAACTAATCTGCTGTCTCTCCCCAGACTTTCATCAGAATGCAACATACAATTCATCTGACATTTTGTTTTTTACATGTTAACACAGTAACTTAACATGAATGAATATGAGATTATTATATCAGTAAAGTTGGTTACAATCTCTATTTTTAAAGATAGATAATACTAAGTATGACACACAAAAAAAAAAAAAAAAAGTAGCAGTGATATATCCTAGATTACAATATCGAATATTTCGGAGTCTGCAACCATGTAGTAATCGAACCGTTCTACACAAAACTCATCTCCAGTCTGAACAAAAGATGCATGAACAGCTATCTCCAACAGAGTTTTAAAAATCTCCAGAAAGTCCAAATTCCTTCCAACCATGAGATGTGACAAACAACCGAACAGCCTCAGAAGAATGCTTCGGACCAGATGTTATTGTTCCCTGCAAAGACATCATATGCACATGCAGAAAGATCAGTAAGTATGAAAGCACAAATCCAATGCTTTAGCCAAAAAGGATAAAGAGACTAGATTTCATGTCTCTAAAGCCAGATGTTACGAAATCTGGTTAAGTTTGAAGACAACTTCATCAAGTATGAACAAAAGATATTGATCTCTAGTGCAAGCTACATACAAAATCTGCGGCAATTACAAGGTAAGCTAAACTAATATTCAACCCCGCAAAAAAAAAAAAAAAAAAAAAAAACTAGTTCTCTGCATTAGCATGATTATCCCTTTGTGATTAACTACAGTGGCATTTCAATTCATAAGCCAGTAACGTAAAGTGAAACTCTGAATTCTACCTTGGAGTAAGATGTTGCTACGTGAGATGTATCATGCGTGCTTGAAGAGCTTCATACTAAGCCAATGAAAGTAGACAGCAACCAGAAGAGCTGGTAGAGTCAGTGGAGCCAAGAAGCAGTAGTACCTGAAGAATGTTTTTATATGAAATATGAATCATGAGATGACATACACGTAACAGATTTCAAGACGATGGATATCAATATAACAAGAATGATACACAAACAAACATTAGCCCGGAACAAGAGTGTACCTGTCATTCTGAATAGCTTGGATAATGGGATTGTCAGAGAGTGGAAACAATTTGGAGACTATAGCTACAAACACAAATTCAATGAAGGAAATGGAACCAACGATCACTAAAAAGCCTCCCCAAAACTTCATTCTCAAGACCCCCAAAATTCTCAATGTTTCATTCAAGCAGTCTCTGTAACAGTCCAAGTAGCATCATGTAACTCCTTATGCCGGTAGCAGAGATAATATAGTGATTGAGAGGATCTGAATTCAGTAAAGTAAGAAGCTGAGTTAAAGTCGTTATCTGAGTATAGAGTAATCATCAATTCCCATGAAATCCTAAAATCTGGAAATTTAATTATAACAAAATTCATTATCATATTAAGCCAAAGTTTCTTACTTTCCAATAAACCCAGTTCCTTAAATGAAATTTGTTTGGATTTCTTGTAGTATTAGCTAAAACTCAAGCCTAAAATCTCCCAGATTCATAAGAAAACTACCAAAGGCATCATCGTAAATGATACGAAATCCCTAAAAACTAAAAAAGCGACGGGAACAAAACTAAACTGAGAGAGAGAATGAAGGAATGAGCACAACTTACATCGGTTGAGAGATTCCCCTGAAATAGAGCAGACAACCGAAGATCGCAAACCAAACAAAGCAGAGGGGTAGAAGAAGAAGAGACCAAACCGGCGAACCAGAGCGGCAAAACAAGCCAGCATATCAAAATCGCTAAACCATCAATTTACCCAAATCGGACTGACTGATTATCAGTCAAACCGGTTTAATCTCAAACATTTCCGAACCAGAAAACTAATGTCCTCCACAAGCGGTCTAGACGGGTTTTGGTAGGCTTCCAAAAATATAGGCATAACTTGGCCCAGTCGTATTTTCCAAAATACACAAGTTTTAGGTTTAATTAATTTTCTTTCTTTATCGGAGAAGCCCATTTGGGGTCTCACATGAGTTTTTATAATTCTAATTAAAAAAGGATTTTTCATTTTTCTAATCGCCTTATAAAAAGATTGGTGTTTCTTCTTCTTGCCTTCAAAATCAAAACTTTTTTTTTTTTTGAATAACCGCGGATCTCCCAAAGGCTTCCTAGGCCCAAGGACTAATCCCACGAGGCTGGCAATTCCCCTATGTAAACCTGCCAGTGGCCGTGCCTCGAACTCTGGTGGCGGAAGTCACAGTTGTGACCCTTTTACCACTAGGCCACAAGGCCCGGTTAAAAACAAAACTTTTATAGATATAACTAAATCAAATTATGGCCTTCTACTCAATCATGATGATATTGATTGTTTCTATTTTGTTGATATCATCTTCTTCCACGAACGTAAACCAACACTTCCGGAGTCTAATTCTTCACGAAAAAACTCATACATCTGAATCCAACAACATCGTAGCGGCTCCCTTTCAGCTACCAGAAACGATGGAACCGATGGAAAACAAAGCTCCTTTTAACCACCGTGACGAGGTCCTTGACGCTGGAATTGACTACGCAACTTTTTTGTGATCCGTTGGCAGTGCCGGCTCAAATAGGGGCGAGCGGTGCGACGGTCAGGGGTCCAATCCCGTGCTCCAATAATTAAAGGGCCCATTTTAATTTTTTTTTTATAAAAGTATTAAAATTTTAAATTATAACATAAAAATAAAATTTAGAAGGGCCCATAAATTTTTTTATTATTGTTTTTAGTTTTAATAATTAAATTTTTAATAAAAAAATCATACAATTTTTTTATATAACACAAAGAACACAAAAAAAAAAATTCTAAGGGCCTAATGTTAGATTTTATATATATATAACAATGTTAGAATTTGTATATATAACAATGTTAGATTTTAACAAAAAAAAAAATTATTTCGTATTAAAGCTATATGATTACACTTTTGGATTGTTAGATTTAACCCATAAAACATATGTAATTTAGTAACTCAATTATACATTTAGATATTGACCCGTGGGACAATTTTGACTTTTTAATTTTGATCTTCATAACTTTATGATTTTTGTAGTATATAAAACTGATTGGTGGTGTATGGTTTTTGATAAAATTTAGCTCTTATAGTTAAATTTGATATATATAAAAAAAAATATTGTTAGCAATGTGCCATGCTAATTTCATTCTTTCATGTATTAAAATTTGAGATCACTAACCTGAATTTTTAACATCACTTATCAAAGCAGTGACCCGAGCCTCCAATTCTCCCCTTTCTTTTGCACCGGCCATTAGCAATCCTATATTCAGAGACATTATGAGTTTCGTCTACGTATAGAAACAAACAAAATAAAGATGAGGTTAATGGTGCTAACATAAAAATTTGACCAAAATAAACCATATACAAAGGAACGTGTAGAGAGTTTTATCTTTACGTGCTATAATGTGTTTAAAAAATGAGATGAGAGGTAATGGTAAAGACTAAAGAGTATATATAGGCGTCACAGGTCATAAATCTCTTGGTGACCAAGGAAAATATATTTGATACCTTAACTAAAATGGAACAAAATATATTGAATCGGATTTTTTTTTGGAATATACTACTATGAAGAATATATCTGTAATTAATATTTTCTATAAAATCGTTGTAATCAATATTTTGTGTGAAAAAAATCACGGAAATGATTATCTGTGAATAAGTAACTGTAATCACATTAATTATTTGGTTGTTTGGAAAGATTTGCTTCGATATTTATGGAAACTGATTGATTTAATTTGTTTATTAATTAACTTACCCAGCGCCGAAAATTGTGGGTACATTTACTTTTGGAGAATTTATTATGCTAAGATTTTCATATTTTGATAATTAAAGTTTGATTATAAAAAAAATGGTAATTAAGGTTTGATTAGGATTAGTTTTTGGTTAGTTATTTAAATTTCGTAGATATGCCCGAGATTATTGTGATAAAGAGTTTTAATTTCGAATATTTGACTTCTATATGTTAGGATTTGATATCTCGTAACCATAAAAATAGGAAATGTTTTAAGAGTTTATTTATTGATTTGTAAATTTGATTAAGACATATATTTTTCCAGATTTTATTTGTAGGGACTAAATGTACAATATTGAAATTGTAAAAGGATTTTTGAGGCCAAATCTTCACCAAATATATATATATATATATATATATAAATTATTAGATTGTATATTATCTCCCTTAATCGTGTGGTACTGATATGATGATTCTAATGCTATCTACTATACATTTTTGCAACACTTTTTGGGGTTCCTAATCGGGTCAAATTTTGTTTAATTTTGACCCGGAAATCTTCAATCGGATCTTTCCTTATTTTTGACAAAATTAAAAAACGAAAATTAATCAATAAAATCTAAAAATATATATGTTTTCTCAACTAATTACTATACCTAAACTCTTTATTTATGGCATATTCTCTACAATTATTATAGATATAGAAATCAAATATGATTATTTAATGCTAATATAACAAATTTGAACTAATTTCTTAAAACCACTCTACCTAATTAAAACATAAATATATGATTCTCATTTCACTTTTATATGATCTTATATTTATATTATTTTGAACTATTATAAAATATATATACTTAATAAAAAATTCGATTTTTTCTGCATATGCTATGATTCAAATTTTTTAAAACGGACATATTACTCAATCGATGAAGAAAAAAGTATGTGTACAATCTATATTAACATTTTTGAAAAACAAATTTGCGCGTTTAATCAGGTCATATTTTTTTTTTTACTCTTACCCGAAATTGAGTCATTCAGATATTTTCTTAATTTCTACAATTATCTAAAACGGGACAATATACCACGGTGAAATCTTAAAATTAACAAATCGAAATACAATTATTTAGTATTTTAATATACATTTTAAAAATATTTTTACGGGTTGGTCTAAAAACACACACTAATTTGAATATATATATATATATATATATATATATATATATATATATATATATATATATATAATAGAAACTATTTGAAAGCAAACTTTTAAATTGACTCGAATTATATGTCTTTTAAATAAAAGTGTTATTAAAAGAAATGACAAAATGATGGTTAATTTTACGGGACATGATTATATGGTGGGACGGATCGGATTTGGATTGATATTAATACGGGATAATATATCACGGGTGAAATCCTGGGATTAACAAATCAAAATACAATTATACAATTTTAAACACTTTACTATACGAATACAACTTAAAATTTTCATTTGTAGTTACAACGCATGTGACTCGCAATGTACAACAAAAGATATTATATACAACAAATTCATCGGTTTATAAAAAGACAAAAAAATCAAATAATTAACCCGCGGTGTACCGCGGGTAACAATCTAGTATATACTTAAAACACTAGTTTAACTATTAGGAACTGATCTCTGATATCGCAAATGCTTTTAGCCTTCTATTGTCATTATATACAACTAGGATCCGACCCGCGGTCCACCGCGGAAGAATATTGGTTTACATATGTTGCGTTTAATATTGTGTGTGTTTTTTATGTGTAGATATGTGAGCTAACCAAGGCGAGATAGCTAAAACAATCGTAGATAAACAATAATAAGTACTTAAACATGGTTGGTACAACCAAATTATGTAAACGGGACTGGATAGAAGTTTGATTTAAAAGGCTACATTCTAGTCCACCGAATATACAATTTTTGATTGGTATATATATGATTAAATAGTAATAGTAAAATGTAAACCCAATGCCATAACTCTCTAGGTTGCCATATACTCTGTTTCAGAATTTGTTTACATAAATCTCGAGTTTTAATCAACAATTAAGTTGAACTATAATCACATTTGGGCTAAAGCTAAAACATTAATCATAGTTTAAAGAAATATCAGTAAACTCTATATGTAGATGATGTGATGTCTTCTCAGTTTTACCGAAGTTTAGTTTTGTATCAATATGAGCAAATTTGGTTTCCCTTAAAATCTAAATGTAGTAGACATGCATCTCTTTATCAATGTTGTGAACCATAACAAACTGGATCGGTCACTTGTATCCAGTGCCGGCTCTCCCCATGTGCGGGGAGTGCTCGTGCACAGGATCCAAAATTTTTTTGTCTTTTTTTTTAACTAAATTTATTAAAATTAGGATCCAAATTTTTTTTTTAATATATATACATAAGAAATTAGGGCCAATTGTTTTTTTTCAGTTCAGGGTCCTTAATTTTTTTGAACCGGCCCTGCTTATATCCATGCTTTGATTCATTTTGTACCAATCCCCATAAATGGACTAAAGTCCACAAAACGTAAACTTGAGCATCTTTTTTAACAACACATTCAATTCATTTTGTATTTAAGGATACAAGAAGGCTATTTTGATCCTCAAAAACAACATTACAAGTAGATCTAGATCTTCAAAGTTCTTTGGTTACTAAGCTCTTCACCGCCGGTCTTAGATCTGCCTCAAGTGCATCAGGGGTGAGTAAGATTCCATCTCCGTCGGATGTGGTGTGGAGTTCTCTCGTTCGATGTTGTTGTGGCTTCGATGTGGCGGTAGAGGTGAGCTGTTGCAGATCCTGCCTGGTTGAGGACGCCGGTATGGGTAGCGGTTCATCCTCGTTGCTCAGTCGTCGCACCGGCCGCTGCGGCAACTGCGGACGTCGTGGGGGAGACGGAGGGTTTTTGCCGATTTGTTGTGGAGGTTAACTGTGGATCTTTCGGGACCTAGATGGCTGGCGTGGAGAACGGTGATCTCTGCTGGATTGAGCCTCCGGTGTTTGCTACCGCTGCGTTTTGCTTCCTACTGGCCGGATTGATGGGATCTTGCTCTGTGAATCGGGATTATGTCGGGATTGGGAAGGAGGGGTTATGGCTGTGCTTGTCAGCTTGCTAGGTAGGGGAGCTGTCAACGGCGGGCCTGGTTGTCGGAGAGTTGACCTTACCGGAAGATTTGTGGCGGGTCTGGTGGGTCGTCGGAAAAGGAGCGCTGCCGGGATTCAGAAGCTTCCGTCATCGTCTCTAGATCCGTCGATTCCGCCGCAAAGCTGTGGATCTTGCTTCTGTCGGTGTTACTGCGTCGGATTCTCTGTTTCCCGGTAACCACTAGGTCACGAGCTTCTTTTCCAATTCCGATTAGGGTCTCCGATTTGCATTTTGTAACTGATGTATACTTGTTGTAGTTTCAAAGCCAAGCCCAATTGGGAAGCCCAATTTAATGAAAAGCCTTTTATTTAAAAAAAAAAAAAAAAAAAAAAAAATTACAACGAGGTTGAAAATTCTCCGACACATTAGTTGTCATTGTTATTTGACTTATTGCCAAATTTTTCATTAAAAAGGTCCCGCGGGAAAAAACCTATAACAAAAATAAACCGGTTGATCCCAAAACGACACACACACATGATCATCGGAGACAAAACGCACCCAAAATTATTTCCTTGTTCCGATAATCACGACCGTTCAATTATTTCATACTATCGATTAATCATATGCATACAAAAAATAAAAATCTAACGTTAGAGGAGCAGTGAAAAAATCGGTGCTCGTAAGATTCCTTAAAACAGAGAAAAAAAAAGAGATTTAACCTCACGCGCGAGCGTGAAAGACACCGCCTGTAAAAAGGCCGTCTAAAAAGTTGGCATCCACACGCGCTCTCTCTATCTCTCTGACACTGATTTAACAGTACCTGTAGATTTTTTATCATATAATAATCTAAAAAATATTTATTTCTTAAAAGTTTTACACTTTTTCCCTTAAAAACAAATATATTCTCCATCATTGAAAAAGGCAACACAATTTTCCTTCTAAGCTACTATTACAAGTGAGAAAAAAAAAAAAAAAAGCTACTATTAAATTACTAAATTAAATAACGAAATAAGGAATACAAGTACCAAAAAAATCTTTTGCAATCTTAATAAATGTAAATTCAAATTTAAATTCCTTTTTTCATATCAAATTAAGTGATAAAATATGTGGCTTCCCATATAGGACAAAATGAGAATAGAGTATACACTGTATACTGAGGTGTCTAATAATATCGACAGCAAATTATTTGTTAATCACACTTTAATTGATTTGATCTAGAAGACCTCAAAATAAAAATCCAACCTACAATTGAATCTTTAATAGCAGATCCATTATAACTCGTCAAACCTAATAATCTTCTTCAATCTTCATATAAGAAAAACAATCCATATATTACTAAACAGAGTCTGTATAAATTAAGCAAGAGCATCAAAATTTTCCGTAGTTAATAAAAAAAAAAAAAAATATGGGGAATTACAGTTTCCTAGAAAGTTGAATAAAAATAATAAAAGAAGAACATTTCCCCAAGTGGTCTTTACCAGTAAGGAGAGAGCACCAACTGGAGCGATAAAGATAGGAGTGAGTAAGTGAGAGAGAGACTGTGAGATTCAAAAAAAAAAAAAAGAAATCCAAACAGAAGCGAGCGAAGAGGAGGGAGAGGATCTTCTTCCCTCTTCTCTTATCTACTTTGAAGATTTTTCTCTTCTAAATCTCTAATCTTTTGAAACCCTAAATCAAAGTTTTCTTTTTTTTCAACTGGCGAAGAAGAAAGGTGTAACCTTTAACCATGGATTCCGGTGACGCGACAGCTTTGCTTTTGACGAAAATACGAAGCCTGGAGCCAGATTATGCTCCGAAGATTATTGGGTATTTGCTTTTACAGGATTTTGGTGATAGAGACTTGATGCATCTGGCTCGTGGACCTGAATCGATTTTGCAGTCGATTATTTCGAAAGTGAAGAGTCACTTGGGGATTTTCTCCAACAACTCGCCTTCTTCTACTCCGACGTCTCCTTCTCCGTTGAACCCTATCTGTCGACCACCTATCAACGGTAGAGGAAGCTCTCACTCTAATGGGTTTATGGATTTCCGTAGAAACTCTCCATCTTCTCCTTCTTCTACCTCTCCTTGGTCACTCAACAACTCTATGAACCCTATTAATGGGAATAACCCCCACATTTCCCCTAAACACACTCCGATCCCGAAACCCTTTAGCTCTCACCAAAGCAATGGAGTTTCTGCTACAGATTCTGGTAGTGCTGACGCTGGTGGTAATGCTGATTTACTGGATGATCAGCAGCTTAATGATTACCTTTCGTTTCTCGACGATTCTTGTTCAAAAACCGAGGATCTTGTGGATCCTAGGATTCCTTTGGACTACTCTGTAGACGATGGAGAAACCCATCTTCACAGGAGGAGTTTCTCGGCAGATGCGTCTTTTGGGTCCGGAGATGATGGATTTGGTTCTGGATGCAAACCATGTGTGTATTTTAGTCGAGGTTTGTGCAAGAATGGAGAAAGCTGCAAGTTTATCCATGGCGGATATCCGGAGAATATGGATTGTAATGGCATTGTCGCTGACTCGCCTAGGAAAATGGAGAACTTTGTTAGGCAGCACGAGGAGATGATGAGGTTGAAATTGGCTTACCAGCAGCAGAGGCTGGCTTCTCAGATCCTGGGTAGGGCTCCCCTGTTGCCATACGAGAAAAGAATGGACTTTCTCTTGCAGCAGCACGCTCAAAGGTAAATAGAACTAATCCCAGATAGTATGTTTTATTATAGTCTGAATTGGTTCTGATATAGCTTGACGTAATGTACCTAGAGATTTTTATGTATTGTCCTCAGTCATTTCTGTAAATTGTCTGATTCGTTTTTGCTTTGTCTTCTTTGTGTTGCATGGCGCTTTCTTGGTTGTTTTATCAGCAATTTTCTAGCTTTAGTTCCGTTGATGCTACATTGTTTCTTGGACGGGTTTTACTGTTGTGATTTTGTTAGTTTCTTCAAGTATTAACGCTTTCCCCCCGATGCAGAGATGGTGGACTGCCTTTTGGTGATGAAAGATTTTGGAGCAGCAGCCCAGGTCGGCTTGAGAGGATGGAACTAATGGCAATGCAATTAGGTGATCAGTCAAACTCCGTATCTAGACAGATTTACTTGACATTCCCAGCTGACAGCACGTTTAAGGATGAGGATGTTGCTACATATTTCAGGTATTACTGGACAACCATGAAACCATCTCTGTCAAACAAGTGCTAGTTCTTGTAGATTTATATGGAAGAATAAGCAAATAAGTAGTATTGATTAATCAGGTGTTTTATTGGTTAATTGATGTCTGAAAATTCATGGATGTGGCGTTGTGAGAAAATAACATTATTGATTTGTTTTGTCTATGAAGCCTTTTTGGAACAGTGCAAGATGTGCGGATCCCATACCAGCAGAAGCGTATGTTTGGCTTTGTTTCATTTGCTCATCCTGAGACAGTGAAAGTTGTACTAGCTAGAGGGAATCCCCATTTCATTTGTGACTCACGGGTGCTTGTCAAACCTTACAAAGAAAAAGGCAAAGTCTTGGACAAGTATGGTGTTTTTCGTTTTTTTCCTTCTCTTCAAATTTATTTTAAGTTTTACTTCTTTGGGTTTCACTCTGTCATTGTAAATTAAATGATAATAGGAAGCAACAGCAGCTGCTACAACAGCAGATTGAGCGGGGAAATTACTCCCCGTGCTCCAGTCCTTCTGGGGTTGATCCTAGAGAACAGTCTGATTTCCACCTTGGTTAGTATCCTTATTTATTTATTTTGGAAGACCAGTTTAGTTATTTTTTGGTGTTACTTTCTCCAATTTTTGTTAAGTAACTTATTTCGTTTATATGTAGTAGGTTCGAAGATGCTGTATGAGAGACGTGAGATGATGAGAAGGAAAATGGAGCAGGCTGATCTCCTGAGGGCTATTGAACTCGAAAGAAGACGTTTCATTAATTTGCAGCTTCCTGAGTTCAAGAATAGTGTAATGCAGAATCATCACCGTAGCTTTTCTGTGGGGTCTCCTGGTTATTTTTCGTCTGCCAGCAACCAAAGCCCTGATTTTCAATCTGAACTTACAGTTGCAGATGCTTTAGAAGGTTGGTGTAGTGAACAATGATATTTTTGAATGTCAAAAGGTTAATATTCTGCTGATCAACTGTTCGTTAATGTTGTTACTTTGTTTTGTGGCAGTAGTTGATGATACCTCGGAGCTGCATCCTTACCCTGTAATCAACCCAATGAGTGTTAACAATAATTACTCAAAAGGTGCAAAAGAATGGACTGACAAGAGTGAATTGCTTGAACCCGATACTGGAAGCACTATTGAGCTTGTTCTTCCCAGTAACCTGTTCCCTTCTGCATCATCTACCGATGATCACAAAACCGATGATTCTGCTGCAACTAATGCAAAAGTTGGAGTCTCCTCTACTAATGGAAATGACAATGAACCACCAGTCACTACCAATAATCTGATGCAGTAGGCTATTTCACCTCATAAATGCCAAGGGTTAGTCTACTATCTAAACTCGTACCCATTATTCTTTCGAGTTATATATGGATAACAAAATTTCTTATGCTGGACGCAGGTTTTTTTCTTATGGATAAGATGAGGCTACCGAAGTGTGTGTAATAAAGGTAAGCTTTCTTATCAATGTTGAAGCAGCCGGGAATGAGTTCATAGTGTTTAAAGCTGATGTTCATGTCTTGTTCTTGGTTTTGTATGTGTGCAGACTGCAGACAAAGTAAACAAGCATACACAAGGAAGTAGGATGATGTATATGTATAGCTAAGTTATATATATATCTATATATATATATATATGGAGAACAGAAAGAACGTAGGAGATATGATTATATCGTATGAAGATCGCAAATTTCCTCAGGTGATACTATACTACTAACAAACGGATGCGTAAGACATACTTAAAAGACGATCTATTTTGGAACTTTCTTTTTCTGCTGATATCTCTTTGCTTCTAGTATCGGTTGTTGCTCATGTGGTTGTTCCGGTTTGTGTGGGTAACAAACCACAAGAGTCTCTGATGTAACGAGAAGAATTAGAGGGTTCTGTAACTTTATATAAAGCCGAATCTTATATATTTAAGTATTTACGAGTCCTTCTGTGCATCTATATAAGTCATAGCTTTAGATAATGTTATTCTTTTGTATATATATATATATATATAAACCATATCTTCCATGTATAGTAGCATAGTAGTTAGTGTTCAAGTTCATAGCGATCTTCATAGTTCTAGTTTCATATAGGCCTTGAACTATTTGGGCTTAACGTTTATGTTAACAAATAATAGTCATTTTTTGAGAATTTCTAATCATATAATTGGTGCGTACAGATAAAAAATGTTTGTGGAATATTAGAATACTAGAGGATAAACACAATATTATATAGTTATGTGATATACATATCAAGTAGCTAACCATCATTTTCGTCGGCATTGAAATGAAAAAAGTTTTAATAGATCTAATTAGAGAAAAAAAAAAAGTAAAACATTTCTAAACCTCATTGACTTAGGAAAAACTTCATTGATTGTCTCGAAATTTGTTTATCCACTTAAACCACGACATGACATGAATTTTATGGCATCCTACTGCCCATGATGCATTTTAGAACACATATACATATGCAAGTAACAACAAATATGTGATGATAAGATTATCATTAATATGTGAGGAAGGAACTAAACATTGCAACATTTGCAACTAGATTTTGATGAAACAGATGTCCCGTGTCTAAAAAACCCAAATAACAATGCCAAAAAAGATGAGTAAAAAAAGTAAAGTTAAATAAAGTTGAGATTTGCATTAAAAGGATTGTTCTTTTTGTTGAATTAGAAAAAAATGTTGGTTTTAGGTCTTTGGAAGATGAAGAAAATGGAACTAAGGACGGCGACATCAAAGCAATCATTTTTTTATTTTTTATTTTATTGCTTTCTTGTGTTCCGTAACAACAACAATGGACGATGACCCCATTTTTCTCCTTGAATCCAGCCATTAATTTGAATATTTCTTGATTTCTTCGTCCTCTTCTCTTCTCCTTTATCGATCCATCTCCTGAAAAAAGATTCAACATTTGCCAATACCCTTTGTTGATTTTCTATCGTATCTGCTTCAATATCCTCTTTCCATTTCCGATTTCGACGACTTTCTATCTTTCTCCCATGTCGCCGACCTGACCTCTCTTACTTCTCTCCTTGAGGATTTTCGCTTTTGCCTCAATTTTTTGAACCAAAGAGAAAACAATGAGCAAGTTCGGCGACTTGAATCCCGCCTTCTCTGGTGTGGGTCGAAGCAGCAGCAATAACCCCGACGCGAGTTTCAATTCAGCGCCGTTTCCGCGGTCATCTTCTGGTCTCTCTAAGCCCAGATTCTCCAAGGTGAGAAGGCAAGTAAAGTCTCAGAATTTGAAGCCCTCGGGTACTTCTGATTCTATACCGGGTCAGAGTTTCAACCCGTTTCACTTCCGTGGGTCTTTTGCTGGTGATCCAACTCCTAGTGAGATCGGATTTGGACGGAGCAGCAATGAGGGTTTTGTATTTGGATCAACTGATGTTGGGAAATTGCACTCTGATGAAGAAATTGGGAAAAGAGTTATGGAAGAGATGGAAAAGTTGAAAATTGAGAGTGAAGGAAAGGCTTCAAGGCTTCCTGAAGATATGAAGAATTTGAATTCTAGCTTTAGTTTTGGTGTAAAGAAGGGAAGCAATTCAGTTTTTGCAGCGAGTAAAAATGTGGAAGATGAACTTCCAACTTTGTTAAGTAATAAACTGACTATTGATTCTTCTTCGAGGAGTACAGGACATGTGATCCAGGAAAGTATGGAGAAGTTAAATATTTCAGAGAGGGTGACTGATCAGAGACATAGTAATAATGTCAAATCCAAAGTGTCTATGGATTATGTTGGGGAGAAGATACTATCTGATGATTTGAGTAGAAAGTTAAGTGTTGCAAGTATGACTACTGATGGGAACCTTTCTGGAGATTCAGTTCAGGGAAGTGTGAATGGGAAGAAAGTCCATGATTTTAATAGTTCATGTCCGATGAACTATAGTTTTGTAGGTACAGAGCCAAGTCAAAATCTGAATGCTAGAAATGTTCATGATGTGTCCTCTTCAGTAAATACTTCCGAGTTTAATTTTGTGAGTAATCAAGACAGTCGGGGGACAGGTTTTATGGAATTCAAGACCCCTAATTCGAAAGTAAACCCATTTTCTAGTTTGGACCAGAAATTGGGGTTCAATGCGAAGAAGGACAGTGTTGGTGCCACGAGAGCGAGAAGGAAAGGGGGTAAGCAGCCTGTGAAAGTGCAGCTAAATATTGGACGTGAGTTTGCTTTTGCAGAAAGTGCTACTCCAAATGGAAGCAATGAGGCTCCTGAGGCGTATTCACCAATGGATATTTCTCCATATGAGGTCACAGAAGATTGTGGAGACTTTTCTGCTGATATACCACCTACTGCTCCAAATGATTTGTTTGATGCAGACCTAGTTGCTGCAACCGAGCGGATGGAAATTAACGAGGGGGATGAAATTAATAACTATCAAGCTAAAGAATTTAATACTGGAAAATGTGCCGATCATGAAGACCTTGCTGAAGGTTCTATATCTGGAGCTGAAACTGAAAGTTTTAAATCAGCAGCGGAAGAGATGGAAACTAGTAGTGAAACTTTTGCTACAGCTTCAGAAAGTGAGGTTACTTCACGATATAGGTCTGATAGGAAAGAAAATGATGACCATTCCCTCTCTAATACAGATGCTGCTAGCTCCAGCTTTACCTTTTCTGCTTCATCATTTTCGGGAGTGCAGGGGCAACTATCAACTTCAAAGCGTATCAATAGGAAGAAAAACCCGATTAAACTTGGGCAGGATCCATATATCCTAATTCCAAATGCAACACTACCATTAAAGTCTTCACAACATTCTCCGTTAACTGGTGTGCAGTCACACTTGCCCGCTGGAAAACCCAGTGAAAGGGATCCGCTTACTCGTCTACACAAGCCTATTAATAGTTCTGTGATGGACAAAGCACGAATCGAAAAAGATGTGTCTAATGTAGCGCAAGAAGCATGTGAAAAGTGGCGATTAAGGTTGTTTACAAGTCAGCTATTTCCATACCGTTATTGTTCCTGTAGTGTTCTGAGTGTCTAGTTGTTATTGTTGCTTCATTAGTTTCTGTCCTAATATTTAATTTACCTTTTCTTTAATGCCTTTTCTCCAGAGGAAACAATGCTTATAAAATTGGAGATCTTTCCAGAGCTGAGGAATCTTACACTCAAGGGATTGATTCAGTGCCTAGAATCGAAACTTCTAGAAACTGTCTCAGGGCATTGATGCTTTGCTACAGCAACCGTGCTGCGACACGCATGGCCCTTGGAAGAATGAGAGAAGCAATAGCAGATTGTACGATGGCTTCTTCAATAGACTCCAACTTCCTTAAAGTTCAAGTCAGAGCTGGAAAGTAAATATCGACCTTCCTTAATACTTCTTATATTTTCTAATGAGCCGTGATAAAAAGTCTTATTAGAGAATTTTAGTCTTGATACGAGAGCTTGAACTGGAAATGAATGTATGTGATATTTTCTCATGTATGCTCTAAGCTGGAGTTGTCTTCGATACCTTGCTAATTCCTGCTCTTCCCCAGCTAGCAATAAGTTATAATATCTTACCATTATATGATGTCTTATTGGCTGATTTTGCCTTTTTGTCTTGCTAGTTGTTACCTTTCACTTGGGGAGATTGAAGATGCATCCAGGTATTTCAAAAAATGCTTGCAATCAGGAAGTGAAATCTGTGTGGACCGTAAAATTATTGTAGAGGCTTCTGAAGGTCTACAAAAGGCACAGGTAGAGTTCTCTCTTCTTTTAAAGAGACACAGTGTTCTTTGTAAACTCTTATAGATTATGGATATTGTAGCACATGAGAACAGGACACATGTTGCACAGTTATTTTTCCCATGGCCTTATTCTGTGAAGTGGATCTTATATTATTATTAGTTGATTTAGGATTTAGACTGAACCGTACTAATTGTATGGCTGATGTTTTCCTTTGAGATGTGTGGCGATAAAATTACTTAACAGTATGCTGTTTTAGTTATTGCTTGCTATTTGATAGAGATTGACCATTTTTTCAGTCGCGATGTGCAGAATTTGATATATTTCCAGAATTTCTCTCTTTGTTTTTATTAATATGAGTTAATATTTTCTACATATTCTGAAGATGGACAATCACAATCACACGTTCTTCTTTTTGACCAATCAATAATGTCTGTGTCTTGCAGAGAGTTTCCGAATGCATGCATGAAGCTGGCCGTCGTTTGCAACTTAGAACATCAACTGATGCTGAAAAAGCTTTGGAAATACTGGAAGAATCTCTTTTGATAAGTTCATACTCTGAAAAGTTACTCACCATGAAGGGAGAGGCGCTCTTGATGGTATGCAAGTGTTAATTTAAAACCTCCTGAAAATTGTGAGTAGGAAATTAAAAACTTCTTACTGGAACAGAAACCTGTTTATTTGATTTTATTTGATGACAGCTTGAGAAGTATGAAGCAGCAATAAAGCTTTGTGAGCAGACAGTTGATTTGGCTGGAAAGAATTCTCTTCCAGATTCTCATGACACTCCCAAGGACACAAACTTTAGAATTTGGCAGTGTCATGTCATGCTTAAATCATATTTCCATATGGGAAAGCTTGAGGAGGCAATTGCTTCTCTAGAGAAGCAAGAACAATTACTATCTGCTACAAAAAGGTGATTTAGATTACAACTTTTACGTTTCTAATTGTCAGATGAGGCGAAATCTGACAGGTCTCTTTGTCTGTCATTCTGATACAGAGACGGAAACAAAACTCTTGAATCCTCCATTCCATTGGCTGCTACTATACGTGAGTTGTTGCGCCTTAAGGTATTGCCTTCTTCTGCGACATCTATTTCCCTGAACCTACATTTCCTTTTCAGAGTCCAACTACCTGTGAATTACTTTTACTTCTAAAGGAATTAAAAAATAGGAAAAAAACGGAGTACCATTAGCTGTGCTATCTACTCATTTTTCGTGCCGTTTTGATATTCCTACCAAATCACAGTCGGCAGGGAATGAAGCCTTTCAGTCTGGACGACACACTGAAGCAGTTGAACATTACACAGCAGCCCTGGCTTGCAACGTGGAATCACGTCCTTTTACAGCTGTGTGTTTCTGTAATCGTGCTGCTGCATATAAGGCTCTTGGTCAATATTCTGACGCTATTGCAGACTGCAGCCTTGCTATTGCTCTTGACCAAAATTACTCAAAGGTTTCAATCCTAACTATATCATTATTTGGTTTCTTTTGTTTTGTCTCTGCTTTCCACGGAATGTAGTTGAAAGGTTTCAACGTTATGATATAGCACTTTGAACGTTGGGTAATAGCTTATCTTAAATGTCCATATGTATATCAATGTTTCTGTTTACGTTTCAAATGCATGAGCTACAACATTTTGCCCCTGTTCCCATGTATGTGTGGTTTTATACTTTACAGAAAGATTTGGCCGCGATTCTCTTATGATTGAAGGCCTCTTTTCTGTCTGATTGGCTGAAAAAGTACTATATTGTGTCACTTAATTTTCTTAACTTTTCTTTATTCTCAGGCTATTTCTAGACGGGCCACGTTGTTCGAGATGATTAGGGATTATGGGCAGGCAGCAAGTGACACGGAGAGATATGTTAATATTCTAACCAAGCAAATGGAAGAGAAGACCTCTGGAATTATTGACAGATTCACTAGTATGGCCAATGACATAAGACAAGCTCGTATACGACTTTCTGAACTGGAAGAGAAATCAAGGAAAGAAAGTTCATTGGATATGTACCTCGTTTTGTAAGTAGACTATCCTGCTAAGTTAATTTTATTCCACTAATGGCTGCGTTATGTTCTCTAGTTCTTTTATGAATTGAAAAATTGCATTTTTTCCACAACAAGCATGCCAAATTCTTATTTCCTTTAGAAAAGACCTACGTTTAGACTGAACATATCTATTGTTCCTTTGTCATCCTGCTTTTTGCGGGTGAATGGATTTTTCATGGAAACTTGGGTGATTATGAGGAAGAACCTTGTGGCATGGATGTGATTATTGTCTCAAGGCTTGCTAATCAGAATGGGATTTACTTTCTGGCAGGGGTGTTGTACCATCATGCTCGGCTTCAGATATCAGAAAGGCGTATCGGAAGGCCGCACTCAAACATCATCCCGACAAGGTATTTAATAGAAACTGTCAACTTTGCATGCTTGTGGATTCAGCTAGAATCAATTTACATGCAGAAAGCAAAGAGCTGCAGACGATAATAAGTTCATAAAATTGTTTTTCTCTTGTTTTCACTATTTGAAGGCTGGTCAGTCTTTGACAAGAAACGAGACTAAAGATGAGAGGTTATGGAAGGAAATAGGAGAAGAAGTGCGCAAAGATACCGATAAATTATTTAAAATGATTGGGGAAGCGTATGCTGTGCTTTCAGACCCTGCAAAGGTAAATTATCTGAACCGATATCTTCAGTTCTGTTTTTATTTTCTCTTGAGAAAATATTTTTCAATGGACCAAGAAAGGTGATAAAAGTTTTCAATGAATATGACATTTGTTTTTCTTCTCAAGGATTTGCGCACCCCTAGAGTTTCCTATATTATATTTAGTTTTCATGTTATGGTGCTTTTGCAGCGTTCTCAGTATGATCTTGAAGAAGAGATGCATAATTCGCAAAAGAGACGTGACGGAAGCAGCACATCTGGAGCAGACACTGATAATTATCCTTTCCACAGCAGTAGAAGAAACTGGAGGGAAGGCTGGAGTTCACGTAAAGACCCATCAGCTCCGAGGTGGTTTGATCCAAACCGATCAAACAGATACCCGTTGTAACTGTAATCATCTCGAAGGTATCATTTACCAAATTCCTCAGCAGCTACGTTGAGTACTCCTGCAAATACTCAGGCTGGTAAGGCATGGATAGTATTATCAGATGGTCAGATTCGTGGAGGAAGATACACATCACACGATAAACTTGAAAGACTTGAGATGCCGGAAATTTACGCAAGTAATGGAGAAAAAGAAGGAGTCTCTGTATTGTATACTCGTTTTGTTCGTGAGGTATAGACTTCTACGTTGTTCTCCATGTGAAGAAACATTGTACAGGTCACAGGGAACGTAGAGTGGATGATTGAAGGAGACATACATATAGAGTGTTTTTTTTTTTTTTTTTTCTGTTTATGTTTCTTGGGGTCGTGAAGAAAGACAATGTGTGGTCTCTCTTGTTGTTAACCCTTTTGATTGTAGATTGTCTCAATTCATTGATTTCTGGAAAAATTCTTCTAAATTTGATTTTGCATTTATGAAAAATATATGATGTTTGAATGTTTGTAAAAATTATATTATATATTTATTTATGCAGGTACAGAGTGAAGGTATGGAAGAATCACTTATGATAATTCATTTGAACAGTTGATTGAAAAAGATGTGTGATGATTTGGAAGAATCACTGAAAGCGATGAAAAGTGTTCTCTGGGAAAGAGGGTTACTCTAAGTCCCACTACAATCTGGAGACTGCAGATACCTTTTGTTTGGTCTAAAATGTTAGTATGTTTTTAGAAGCTTTAAATGCTTTTGTAATACATAAAAATACTGGAGTCAGAATAATATCAGGTCGGTTCTAATTATTGAAGAAAATTTAGATTTTAACATATCTCATTCTAAAACGTTAATTGGTTGGCAGATCAACCAAACGACCGCTTCGTGGGTTTGCTGGAAGTTTTGGGGTTTAGCCTTTTAGGAAGATAAAAGTAATCTAGACTTTCAAGATTACCTAGCTGGATCGTTAATCAACCATTTTGTGTGGTTGGGTCAATTCCTCTTTTATTAGTATTATTTTTCTTCTTTTGAAACATTTTGTGTTTTATTAGAGAAACGCCTCTCTTTTAGGTGATAAGATTCTTACAATATGTACATAACGTTAAATGGTATTCATTTATAAATGGTAGTTGTTTTCTCTCACTGTCTCACATATTATTGATAGAGATTAGATGATTTTATGTGAAATGTGATTTGATTCCACATTGTTTTCTTTTGTAAAATTTTAATACCAAAAACAATAAAATTTTAATAACACCACTTAAATTGTAACAAAAAAATTTCCCTACAAATTATATTTTCCATGGTCACTTGTATTCTTTAATTATATGTAACATTGGAACATGAGAGAAGAAAAGACATCTAAAAAGGGGAAAGGGAGAATGACGAATGGGGAGGAGGAGCCGCTTAGCCCGATGGCGCGTGTATTCCAATCGCCGGGCATAGACTTATGTGCCGTGACCATCATGGGTTTCAAAACAAAGATTAATCCCGACGTTGTTCTTGATGCCTTGAAGCAAAATGTCTCCAAGCATCCTCGTTTATCCAGCATACTGGTACCCTTATACATTTATACACACACGTCTTATATCATAGTTGTTTTCAATACCCGATTTAAAATTTACTTCCTATAGAATAAATTTTTCAATATTAATCATATTAATGTCACCTTTTTATATGTTTGATAAATATTTGTATGGAGTCTCTAGCTAGTTTGAGATGGTCATGTTTTTATAGATATAAGAACTGTACTTATATCCTAATTGTGACTTGACATAGTGTTTGGTTTCCATTTGTCTTAACTTTACAGTCGGATAATGGTGCAAAATGGATCGAGACCGAAGTTAATGTAGAAGATCATGTAATTGTAATTTAGCAAAAAAAAAAAAAAAGATCATGTAATTGTACCATACATAGACCCAGAAGGCGAAGGTGGACAAAGTTTTATCGATGATTATATGTCACGCCTCACGATGATTCCTCTTGATAGATCAAGACCCTTGTGGGACATTCACATCCTTAACGTCAAAACTTCAGATGCTGAAGCAGTCAGTTTTATAAGATCTCACCATTCATTGGGAGATGGAATGTCCTTATGTTCCCTATTACTCGGATGTACTCAAAAAACATCAGATCCGAGCACGTCTTCTACTGCTATTCCACCCGTGAAACGGCAAGGCGCGGTGTTGCATAGCCTTAGAAAGAAAGGCTGGTTCTTAAGGTCGATATTCACCATTGGTTCTACAATGACATTGCTTTGGAATACAATTGTAGATGTGTTGCTGCTTTTGGCGACTATACTGTTTTTGAAGGATACAAAAACACCTCTAAAAGGTGGCTTGAATGTCAAGAGCAATCCAAAGAGATTTTATCACCGAATTGTGCCTTTGGATGATATTAAACTTATAAAGAACGCGATGAACATGGTACGTTATGATTTATGTTAATGACTAACTTGAGGGTTTCTCTTTTCCAATTTCCTTTTAATGGATATTTGCTTTTTCTTGCGTTAGACTATCAACGATGTTATATTTGGAATCACACAAGCCTCTCTTTCTCAGTATTTGAACCGAAAGTATGGTAATGATTCAATTCAATATATATACATATGATGTATGAATTAAGATATTAACTATTAACTTGGTTAATATCCTAACCCTAAGAATATACATGTTCGATCTATATATAATGTTTTCAACTGATTATCTTGTTTCTTGACAAACAAGACAAGAAGGAGGAGGATGGAGGATCACTGACATCGTGTCAGAACAATCTTCCTGATGGAATACGATTTCATGTAGCTTGTACAGTAAATCTAAGGTCAGACATCGGCTTCAAGGTTAGAGACATAAACCTCAAATTTCAATCTAAACTCTTTACCGTCAACAAACAATATGTATATACATACTTCTTGTATAAAGCCTTTGGCAGATATGATGGTTAAGGATTCAAAATGCTAATGGGGAAACTACTTCAGCTTTATTTTTTGCCGTTCACCATCGGTTTACAAACCGATCCATTGGTTTATCTAAAAATGTCAAAATCCATGATGGCTCGAAAGAAGCACTCTTATCACGCGACTCTAGTATATTTTATCATCAAAATCGTTCTAAAAGTGTTTGGCGCCAAGGTAAAATAAATTGAGATTTGTTTGCAAAATTTTGGACAAGATATAATACACTCTCTTGTTATTGTAGGCAGCAGCAGAATTATTTAATTTGATCGACCGGTGATACACAACGACATGCGTTTCAAACGTCATTGGCCCCATGGAAGAAATCAGTTTCCGTGGCCATCCTATGGCTTACATCGCTCCAAGCTCTTACGGACACTCACATGTACGTAATATTTTTGTTGCTTAATTAATGAATAATAAGCTTTTTCAAAGAAAAAAGATCTCCCACACATGTATGTTTTTGTGTTTGATAGGCATTGCTGGTGCATTTCATAAGTTATGCGGAGAAGATGATAATCTCGATGGCGGTTGATCCTACTGTCATACCAGATCCTCACAAGATTTGTGATGATATGGAAGAATCACTGAAAGCGATGAAAACTATTCTCTGTGAAAGAGGGTTACTATAAGGCCCTTTATAATCGGGAGACTGATTAAGATATATTTTGTTTGGTCTAATTTTTAAATGTTATGTTTTTAGAAGCTCTAACTGCTTTTGTACTATATACAAATATTGGAGTTGAATAATATCAGGTCGATCCTAATTATTGAAGAAAATCTCATTAAGTTTGTGCTAGTGTTGTTAATATGTTATCGCTTGAGTTCAATTTCGTCTAATGCATAGAACAAGTTTAGGCCTCACTTTGTGTTCATATTATTAGTAAAAGCTTATTTCAATTCTTGACCAAAAATATTTAGTATAAAAATATTCAAGTTATAAAATAAATACGGAAATAAATGAAACCATAATTTCAAACCAAACTCGAAAAGAAAAAATCAAATTAGAAGCCTTGACATAAGAGAGATATGACTTTCTTTAGTGGAATTTCAATTTTTCTAACCAAGACATAAATGATTTTAAACTTAATTGGTTGGCAGATCAACCAAACGACCGCTTCGTGTGAGGTTTGCTGGAAGTTTTGGGTTTTAGCCTTTTAGGAGGATATAAAAAAAAGTAATCTAGACTTTATAGATTACCTAGCTGGATCGTTAATCTACCATTTTGAGTGGTTGGGTCAATCCCTCTCTTTTTTTCTTTGCAAAACGTTTTGTGTTTTATTATAGACAAACGCCTCATTTTTAGGTGATAAGATTCTTTCAATATATAAATGGTAGTTACTTTTTCTCACCTATATTATTGATAGCGATCGTATTGTGTGTATATATATGTGTGAAGATGTGATTTGATTCTATTTTGTTTTGTTTTCTCATATGCAGACGAGACAAAAGTGGTTCTGATTTCTAAATATTCCTACAGCGTTGTGATTAACGACAAATGATGTTCATTTAAAAATGCACGCGTAATGTGGAAGCTAAGTTTTTTTTTCAATTATGAATATTCGGGGATTGGATAAAAAGTTTGTGTGAATTGCTTCCATTAAAACTTAACCATATAAAAGACAGAAGATTTGTAGTTCAGTAGTTTGTGCTAGTATCGTCGTTACACGGTATCTACATTCAAATTCATATATTACATTTTGTTGGTGAAAAATAAAAGAAAAAACTAAACCAGATAACACATATAATCAATGCATAATGAAAATAGGGGAAAAAAATATAACTTCTCTACGACTCCAATCCGTAATTTGATTAATGATTGGTGTTGTAAGTACTAAGTATAGATATTTATCTTCAACTTCGACCAGATGAAAACATGTGGACAAATGTGAACCTACACAACCAGTCAACCACTCAAGCCCTACTCCCATAAACTCCAAACCAATGTTTGAAACAACTAAATATAATTGCATAGTGAACGACAATAGTATTTTGCTTTCCGACGCCACACTTTTCTTTTTTTTTTCTATCATTGTTAATAGAAGCTGGTCGTAAATATCAACATCACATTAAATGTAATTTTGTTGTTGTGACAAAAAATACTAATACTTTTCCATGCCCACTTGTATTCTTTTGTTCTCGTTGAACCACTTACAAACTTAACGTACGTTATAAATAACATTGGAACATGAGAGAAGAAAAGACATCTAAAAAGGGGAAAGGGAGAATGACGAATGGGGAGGAGGAGCCGCTTAGCCCGATGGCGCGTGTATTCCAATCGCCGGGCATAGACTTATGTGCCGTGACCATCATGGGTTTCAAAACAAAGATTAATCCCGACGTTGTTCTTGATGCCTTGAAGCAAAATGTCTCCAAGCATCCTCGTTTCTCCAGCATACTGGTACCCTTATACATTTATACACACACGTTCTTACTTCTTACACATAGTAGTTGTTTTCGATACCCGATTTAAAATTTACTTTCTAAAGAATAAGATTTTGAAAATTAATCAAATAAATTTCAGCCCATTTAGTTTTTATTATATATGTTTAATAAAATTTGTACGGAATCTCTAAATAGTTTGACATGACCGTGTTTTTATATACATGAGAACTATACTTATGTCCTATTTGTTATTTGACGTAGTGTTTGGTTTCTATTTGTCTTGACTTCACAGTCTGATAATGGTGCAAAATGGATCGAGACCGAAGTTAATGTAGAAGATCATGTAATTGTGCCATACATAGACCCAGAAGAGATTGGTGAAGGTGGACAAAGCTTCATCGATGATTATATGTCACGTCTCACGATGATTCCTCTTGATAGATCAAGACCCTTGTGGGACATTCACATCCTTAACGTCAAAACCTCAGATGCTGAAGCAGTTAGTTTTATAAGATCTCACCATTCGTTGGGAGATGGAATGTCCTTGATTTCTCTCATGCTCGCATGTACCCATAAAACATCAGATCCAGACATGTTTTCAAATGCTATTCCTCCCATGAAACGGCGAGCCACGATGTCGCATAGCCTTAAAACCAAAGGCTGGTTCTTGAGATCGATATTCACCATTGGTTCTACAATGAGACTGCTTTGGAATACAACTATAGATATGTTGCTGCTTTTGGCGACTGTGTTGTTTTTGAAGGATACAGAAACGCCACTAAAAGGCGGGGCGGATGTCAGAAACAATCCAAAGAGATTTTATCACCGAATTATCTCTTTAGATGACATTAAACTTATCAAGAACGCTATGAACATGGTACGCTATATATCATTTCTGTCCATAACTAGCTAACTTCAGGTTTTTTTTTTTTTTTAAATATGGATCTTTGCTTTCTCTTGTGTTTGCTTCTAGACTATCAACGATGTTCTACTTGGAATTACACAAGCCTCTCTTTCTCACTATTTGAACCGACAATATGGTAAACATTAAATTCAATATCTATCATGTATTATTTATCAAAGCTACTAAAAGTCAACCTATACTATTAATATCCTGACCCTCATCAGTTAATTCTAATACAATTAATTTTTTTTGCATGTTAGATCTATTTCTAATGTTTTCACATTACATTTTGTTTCTTGACAAACAAGACAAGAAGAAGGAGGAGGATGGAGCATTGACATCGTATCAAAACAATCTTCCTGATGGAATACGATTTCGTGTTGCTTGTACAGTAAATCTAAGGTCAGACATCGGGTTCAAGGTTAGAGACATACACCTCAAATTTAAATCTAAACTCTTAAGTAATTGTCGACAAAAAAAAATATTTAATTCTTTTTTTTGGTATAAAGCCTTTGGCAGATATGATGGTCAAGGATTCAAAATGCAGATGGGGAAACTACTTCAGCTTTATTTTTTTGCCATTCACCATCGGTTTACAAACCGATCCATTGGTTTATTTAAAAATGTCAAAATCCATGATGGCTCGAAAGAAGCACTCTTATCACGCGGCTCTAGTGTATTTTATCATCAAAATCGTCCTAAAAGTGTTTGGCTCGAAGGTAAATAAATTTTAAGATTTGTTTGCAAAAGTTGACAATATATATACCAACACTCTCTTGTCATTATAGGCAGCAGCAGAATTATTTGATCGACCGGTGAGGAACACAACGACATGTGTTTCAAACGTCATTGGCCCCATGGAAGAAATCAGTTTCCGTGGCCATCCTGTGTCTTACATCGCCCCAAGTTCTTACGGACACTCACATGTACGTAGTTAATTCTTTTATCCGTAAAATGATAAGCTTTTTTTTTCTGGTGTGAAAAATTTAGTGTTTTGTGTTTGATAGGCAATGTTGATACATTTAATGAGTTATGCGGATAAAATGATAATTTCGTTGGCGTATGATCCCACCGTTATACCGGACCCTCACAAGATTTGTGATGATATGGAAGAATCACTGAAAGCGATGAAAGCTTCTCTATGCGAAAGAGGGTTACTCTAAGGCGCACCGGGCATATTAATCCATAAGACTGTGGATATGTCTTTGTTTGGTCAAAAATCAAAAATCAAAAATGTTGTGTGTTTGTTTAGAAGCTTTTTCAATGCATTTGTAGTATCTATAAATATTGGAGTCAGAAAAAAAATGTAAGGGTCGGTCCAATGTGTTGGAAATAATAGTAGTTAAACGTATTGTCAAATATTTTAGATATTTAGAGACCTCATTTTTCGTAGTCCTAATTAATAAGAAAGCGTCGTCCAATGATGTGACTTGTGAGTTTTGTTTCTTTGATCAGCACCGCATCGCTACAATAATCTCTTAATTCTCAGATTTCGATGTCAAGTTAATAATAATAAATCAGCATGATTTCTCTCTTTCTTTAGTGTTACTTCTACTATACATTTTTGCAACACTTTTTGGGGTTCCTAATCGGGTCAAATTTTGTTTAATTTTGACCCGGAAATCTTCAATCGGATCTTTCCTTATTTTTGACAAAATTAGAAAACGAAAATTAATCAATAAAATATAAAAAATATATATTTTCTCAACTAATTACTATACATAAACTCTTTATTTATGGCATATTCTCTACAATTTTTATAGATATAGAAATCAAATATGATTATTTAATGCTAATATAACAAATTTGAACTAATTTCCTAAAACCTCTCTACCTAATTAAAAACATAAATATATGATTCTCATTTCACTTTTATATGATCTTATATTTATATTATTTTGAACTATTATAAAATATATATACTTAATAAAAAAATTCGATTTTTTTCTGCATATGCTATGATTCAAATTTTTTAAAACGGACATATTACTCAATCGATGAAGAAAAAAATATGTGTACAATCTATATTAACATTTTTGAAAAACAAATTTGCGCGTTTAATCAGGTCGTATTTTTTTTTTACTCTGACCCGGAATTGAGTCATTCAGATATTTTCTTAATTTCTACAATTATCTAAAATGGGACAATATACCACGGTGAAATCTTAAAATTAACAAATCGAAATACAATTATTTAGTATTTTAATATACATTTTAAAAATATTTTTACGAGTTGGTCTAAAAACACACACTAATTTGAAAAAAATATATATAATATATATATATATATATAATATATATATATATATATATATTATAGAAACTATTTGAAAGCAAACTTTTAAATTGACTCGAATTATATGTCTTTTAAATAAAAATGTTATTAAAAGAAATAACAAAATGATGTTTAATTTTACGGGACATGATTATATGGTGGGACGGGTCGGATTTGGATTGATATTAATACTGGATAATATATCACGGGTGAAATCCTGGGATTAACAAATCAAAATACAATTATACAATTTTAAACACAAAACAAAACAAATACAACTTAAAATTTTCATTTTTAGTTACAACGCATGTGACTCGCAATGTACAACAAAAAATATTATATACAACAAATTCATCAGTTTATAAAAAGACAAAAAAAATCAAATAATTAACCCGCGGTACACCGCGGGTAACAATCTAGTTATATTATTAACTTGAAAACAAGTTGTATACCCAAAAAAAAAAAAAAAAAAAACATGTACACCAAGCCTAAAAGTTAACGAGAGTTTTTGGCTAATGGGTCAAGACCAAGCCCAATAGGCCCATTCCGGCATGACCTACTAATTCTCCTTTGTCAGTGTGTTTACTTTAGCTCAACTGCGCGAAAACCTCTCTTTCTCTCTCTCTCTCTCCGGCGATGGCTTCCGGTGACCAGAGCAAGAAGAGAAAACAGCATTATCGCCCGCAAAACGTAATCTTCACACACTACGTTTATCTTTGAATCAGCTGATAATTATTATCTGTGTTTATTTTTCTTCGTCTAATTATTGTTGTAGCAGAGACCAGTGAAGAAGAAGGGATCTTACCCTTTGAAGCCAGGCGTTCAAGGTTTCTTCATCTCTTGCGATGGTGGACGCGAATACCAAGCTTCTCAGGAAGCTATTAACGTCATTGATTCCGTAAAGTTTCTCTCTTTTTGAAATTGATTTCATCTCCCATCTAGTTGTCCATATGTTGCTTAGTCTCACTGCTTCTTCCATAAATTTTGTTTCGGATTATCTTCAACAGCTGAACTAGCCCTTTGATTCGTGTTCGAATTGCGTTCCTAGTAATCTTCTTTCTCTGTTAGCTTTTTAGGATTTCTTAAGTAGAAATCTCAAATGACCTAGACGGGTTTGGAAAGGTTACTCAAATCTGAAAAAATTGGTTATGTGTTCTGATTTCTCGAAAGCTTTCTATTGTTTGTCAAGTTTGAGTAGCTCATATAATCTTTGGAGTGTTTCTTAAATGTAATCTCTTTGTTTTCTTACAGTTTTTCGAGGAGCTAATACAGGGGACCGACTCGAAAGTTAATCCTGGTTTGTTTGACAACCCAATAAACAAAAAAGTTACATTTTCGTATAGCGAGGATGAGGATGATGAGGAAGATGAGAGTAATTATGGCGAGGAAGAGGAGAACAAAGGGGATGGAGATAAGGCAGTAGTGAGTGAAGGCGGTAATGATCAAGTGAATGAGAAAGAAATAGCTAGTGAAGGGTCATGTGAAGTCAAAAAATTGGCAGAAAATGAGACTGAAAAAGAGGAAGAAGATAAAGGGAATCAGAAGAACGGTGGAGATGAACCTCCAAGAAAGAAGACATGTACGGAAGAAGCAAATCCTTTAGCAAAAGTAAATGAAAATGCGGAGAAGTCTATTGATAAGTTGATTGAAGCTGAACTAAAAGAACTTGGGGACAAGAGTAAGGTAAGCTAAGCTATTATCTATGGGTGAATGACAGGAGCTTTCATGAAAAATATCTTTAAGTCTATGTTTTTATTTCTTTGCGGATCATAAGAGTCTTGTTGTCCATCTTTGACAGAGACGGTTCATGAAGTTAGATCCGGGTTGCAACGGTCTGGTCTTCATCCAAATGAAAAGGAGAGATGGTGACCCAAGTCCCAAAGATATTGCACAGCATGCAATGACATCTGCTGCTGCCACAAAAAAGCATATGTCAAGGTTTGCTCTTTTACACAAAACTTCATTGTACCAAGAATTTTGTAACTATTGACTTTATCAGTTTTCGTTAATGGATCTCGTGTTTCTTAGGTTCATCCTAAGACTTCTACCAATTGAAGTATCGTGTTACCCTTCAGAGGAAGAAATTTCAAGAGCCATCAAGCCTCTTGTAGAACAATACTTCCCCATTGAGACCGAAAATCCCCGGAAAGTAATAATACTAATAAGATCAATTTGCGTATCCCTTCCTAGATTCCAAAGTGTTTACCTCTCTCTTACCATTCCTGCAGTTTGCTGTGTTGTATGGAGCACGTGCTAACACAGGGCTTGATAGGATGAAAATAATAAACACGATCGCCAAATCTATTCCTGCCCCTCACAAAGTTGATTTGAGCAATCCAGAGATGTCGATCGTGGTGGAAGTTGTTAAGGTAAACAAGGAGAAATTTTTATGTTTTGCTTCATCAGATTTGGTTTGTTATAAACTCATTTCGGGTTTTGGGTTGCAATTTACAGACAGTTTGCTTAATTGGAGTGGTAGAGAAGTACAAGGAGCTAGCAAAGTACAACCTCAGGCAGCTCACGTCGACCAATTGACACAATCTCCTCTTCTTCTATTTTTACCTATGTTTTGTTTGTTAAGACTGGAGATGCTCTGTGTTTACTGGAAGTGTTATAGAGTTCTGGCTCAACTTATTAAAATGGCTGAAGTTGCCCTTTAGATCAATAAAGGGCAACTCTGATCAATAAAGTTTTTCCTTTGATGAAGTTTGTTCATTTGTTGAGCATAAAACGTGTTGCTACAATGTGATAACATAGATCTGATCAAACAAAATCACAGGTTCAGGAAATGGATTTGATAATGTTTACATCATTTCCTCTTTTTGTCTATATAAATAGAAAGCTTAGCAAAATCCATTTTAACGAAGAAGAAAGTCAATTTAAGAGAAGTCAAGGACATTACCGAGACAAAAGAGAGAAATAGGTCAATATGGTATAGTAAGTAAGAAAAGAACCAACATGCTGAGCATTTTTGTCCACCATTGAACACTATAATGAGAGCAAAAGTAATTAGCCTTTGTGATGAAGAGAGAAGGGTTAAAAGTTAAAACATTACTATTTGAAAGCCAATAACACCACTACCAATGGATTTTGATAGAAAATGGATTCAACATATTCTTTACATACCTTCACTTGTTTACTGACTCCCTTCATAGTGAAAAACAAAACTAAATCAGGTTATATAAATCAACTCTGAATCTTAAATCCCCTTTTTGTTCCCTCTAAGTCTAAGTCAACCACTCCACTTTAGTAACCTACCCATCCACGTTACCAGTCCCAACAAGCCAAACTAACTTAATGCTTCCACCAAAATGTACCCTCCTCTGTTTCTGCTTCTCCTTGATCTCTACTCATACTCTTCACCCATAATTGTATAGACATCTAAAAAATTTACACCTTGCCCTGTCTGATTCCTTCAACTTGAACCCCACAGCCTAAGAATATTATATCAGCCTTAAACAAATTCACAGCTTAGGATGCAACAGGTGATGTAGTAGATCTCATATGTGGACAAGTGGGAGAAGTTTGTTCGCGACAGAGATGGCACCGGAATCCAATCACCATACTTGAATTCTTTTCGTTAAGCCCATAAGCATCTCCGTGGTACCATTCTACAGACATTACAAAAACAAAAGAAAGCTGAGAAACGAAAAGAAACCAACCCTAGCAACGTGAACCAAAAGAAGCTCGGAAAATGGATTACCTCCACAGATTTCGCAAGCAATGAAAGTTGATCCAGATTCAGATTCAATTGGGCCACATAAGTGACACTTAGGTTGATCATGATCAGAATCAGAGTTCTCCAAGGGAGTATAATATCTATCTTTCCGGAACTTATGAACCCGTTCATCGTCAGCCTTTCTGGACAAAAGGAGGCCATTCAACCAATAGCTCAAACACCTATCTGTTCTCTTCTTTCTAATGGAGATCTCTTGTTTTACTTTCTTAGGTCTGCCTCTACCTCTTTTGGTTTCCAGTTTCCGTTTCTTACTCCCTTCAGGAACTTTACTTTCATCCTGCAGCCGAATAACATGCTTCAATTGCCTGCCAGAACGTCGCAATGGTTTGCTTGCAACAACCTTTTTATGATTCTTTAACCTTATGGCAATTCTCTCTGCCATCGAGGTCTTAGTCTTCTTTAGCCGAGGTGATTTGCGAGCAGGTATGACCTTTTTACGCTTTTGTGTCTGAACTCCAATTTTTTTCCGGAAACTCCCTGGCGGCCGCCCTCTTTTTCGTACGGTGGGTTGTTCTTTTGCTATCACTTCACTTCTGCATGGAAGACAGATGTACATGCCCTCCTTCTCTGCCCTCTTTATATGCTTTTTGTGAAATACTCCTGAAATTTTTTCAAAAGTAAAATCAATTAAAAATATAACTAAATACTTTCTATGAAAGATCATGTTAGGGAGTCTCCTCTTGGTTAGGAATGGGTCTAACTAGTTATGAAAGATCATGTTAGGGAATCTCCTCTTGGAGGTTCTTTTATTTTACGAAATTCAAAATAATTTTTTTCATATTTTTATCAAAATAAAATAAATCAAAGAATCACTGAACCAGTGACAAGCTATCCTAGACGGGATTTTCTTCCAGGTTGGATCAGGCAGGTTAAGTTTTAAGAATACTGGTTCCACCTATAGGTCTTGTGGGAGTTTGGTTTATGGTAAGTATGGGCTAGGTCAGATCACCTACACAGGCATAGGTTTTGCGAAAAACAAAATCTTTAACAAAAGTAACAGGAAAAGAAACTCACCTTTGCAGATGTGGCAGCTTGCAGCTTCACTGTCATCAAAGAAAAACAGATACCATAAAAAATAGTTAAAGAAAGATCATTACTCTGATATTTTCTGTACGTCAAAGCTCATGCTATTAGGTTCTAAGCAGAGTCCAACTGATAATAAAGATTACTCAAGATATGATTGCTATTCTGATCAAGAGAAGGACTTTTGAAGGTACAAAGGGTTTGTGATAGGTACATACCTCAAAGGCAGATCTTTCTTACATTGCTCACACAAAGAGGATTCAGATCTTTCTGCCCTTTCAAATAGGTATGAGAATCCTTTTCCCTCTGAGGACCTTTTCCGTAATTTGTGTATCTCAGAGTGTCTGAAAGAGCCTCCTGGCTTGCTAGTTTTCCGTACAGCTTTTTTCTCTTCAAATCCTTTCATAAGATGTAAAGGCACATGTGATTCATTCAGCCAGAACTTTTTTCTTCCACTCGAGGATTCTTCAACCATGCAACCATTCTTCGACACAACATCCGGAATATTTCTCCTCTTACCAAAGTCAAGGAGATATTTCACAGTCTCTTCCTCCGTGCACTTCCTACGGACAATCGCTTTTTTGAATAGCCTGGCAGATTTTCTGGATTCTTTGTCTAATGTAGGAAGAAGATGACTGTTTTCAATATCATCCCACTTTATGTATGATTGGAGTGTCCTCACCTGTGATCACTGAATTGTTAGCTGATAACGCTGAGAACTATTCAGTGTACAAAAACTGCAAATGTCAGTAAAAGTCCAAGTAACAGTAAATAATATGGATGACAAACTCAAAAGTCATCAATATTCATGCGTAGACGAAATGGAAACAATATTTCGTGTCACGACCTGTATCACCCATAAACCCTTGGAAACTTCAACATTGATACTTCTCACCCATACCAGCGAGACAGGAATTACATTCAGGTTGACCAAGTTTATATTACCTGCAAACCGAGCTGCTCTGAAGTTGTAGATGACTCAACAGCTGCTTCCCAGGCAACACGTCGGCTTCTCTTAGCAGACTCTGAATTCTCAGGATACAATATTCCTGGAATACTCATACTTCCACCTGCATAGTGTAGAGTACATGGAAAATGAAACGACTAAATAGAAGTGACGGGAACAAAATAATTATTAAAGACGGTAGAAGAACAAACGCAAAAGCAAGAACAAAAGAGAAAATGTGAACCTTGTCTAGCAGCCTTCGAGATTAAAGAGCGAGGTAAAACCTTCCAATTGAATAACCGCCGAGAGAGCTGCCCACCTCTCCACCAACACATGGTCAATCCACCATTTTTCTTTGCAGTAGGGTTAACCCCAGACTCCAACAATGTCCCCCTTCTTTTACCAATAGCAGTCTTTGACCATGATCGTGTCGAAGCAATGAGAATATGTATTGCTGATCCCATTACCACGGCAGCATCGACATGGCTTAGCCACTCAAGTGAAAGTACACGATGATGCAAACTTGCCTCTAACTGGGCAAAGGTAATTAACAAAATCTTTCATTAGGAAACAAAAACTGATGCACCCCTAGATTATTCACTAATGCATTACACACAAAAAAAGTGCTCAAGAGTTCATACTGAAAACATTTAGAAGATAGTTAACTCATAAACAATTGGAGAACGAACAAAACATTCAACATTCGTGGCCACACTAAAAAAGTGAACAGAAAATGATTAATGCAAGCTTTTCAAGTAGGAAGAAAACGAACCAAAGCTAAAGTTCTACACAGCAGAGGATCATAATGACGAAATTTGAATATGACATTTTTGACATGGGAAAGTTAGTGTGGTTGTTCAGAGACTTGAGCTTTTGCCAATACAATGATTCAGCTCAGAAATAATTCCACATGCCATTGCAAAATGAATGTTTTAGGAGGAAGAAACAAGTGAAAAACTTACTTCAACCAATAAATGTTTCAAGCCTGAGATATTTGATGCCTTCAGAATGTGTTCACGCCAAATGCCGGAGTGCTGCGGATTCAACCATGGACCAACCAAGAGTCCTTGCAGTCGACTTTCCATGGAAAGTATCTGGCATATGATGGCCAAAAGATGACTGTTCTTCTCAATGGATTGAATGTTAGCTACTTCACTTTCCGAAAGACCTCGTAAAGCCCCAAGACTCGTATTAAACAAACAATTTATCTCACTACCAGCATCCTCAGAAGAACTTTTGCAGGAATGACACCATCCACATTTTTCTTTCCACGCATCTAGGTAGAGGCTTTGGATGTTTCGCCATTGAAATTTGGTGGTTTTCATCAATATAGTCTTCACCTGGGTAGAAGCTATTTCTTCATCAGATCTCATATCATTGGTACGGATTGGTGACTTACGTATCATCTCTTCATAAACTGATCTAGTCATCTGAGCAAATATGTAATGGTTTCTGTAGCCTGTTTCACTCTGCACATTTGGTTTAATTCCTTTCCGTGTGTTTATTCTAGCCAAATTATGGGAATTCATATTTGGCTCTTTCATGATATCCAAAATGCTTGATGATGCTGGCTCATGAAGTCTCTGGACGTCTGATCCATTTTGTACAGTTTCAGCAGATCCTTCAGAACTCATATTAAGGATATCTAGCCCAGTAGCTGAATCTAATATCTTCCGACGAGTCCTAGGACCATGAATATGTGACCATCCATTGCTGGATGCTTTGTTCAGCTTTTTTTTAGCACCAGATGTTGACTGTTTTTCTGAAGCTGGTAGAGGAGCCTTAAACCCATCAATAGAAGGAATCATTTCTTTGACAGACTTATCCAGGCATACAGACATTTGGGAATTCACACCGCTGATTGTCCTTATTGGCCCAACAGTGATATCCCAGTGTTTTTTAATTGCCCTTACTACGCCAGTATAGGAACTACTGCATGACTTTAGCTGTTCCAGCACAAGGTTCACATCATTCACATGATAGTAGTTAAATGAGCCTGTGCCATCTGTATCTATCCTGCAAATTCATAGTGGACGACATCAACCAACCTACGAATATGTATAACAGTTCCTACAATCAACATATGAAAGAAGTTCCTAGAAATAGAAGATAAAAACATTCCACATCTGTATACATTGAGGGATACTGAGGGTTAACATGTGCATCTAAATAACAAACAAAAAAGGCTATTCACAGTGCTCGTCCACTTATTGGAAAACCAAAATGTATCTACAGTGCTCGTCAGACATCATCACAAATTGTACCACTGAGTTAGACAAATTTTTTGCTAATATTCATAAAACATTTATGTTTGTTTATGAAAAAACAATTATAGTGATCCATATCCACAATATTGATTCCATTAAGAGAATTGAAGTAAGAAACTTACACCAATAAGTAGCCACAACTGCTGTAGTATTTTCGACCATGGGGATCAATCTCTATAAACTCTGCGCCTCGAATTTGCTTTTCAGGCTTCAATCCTGGTACACGCCGATCAAATGCACATTCAGGACAGTACCAGTCACCCTCAGGCAAAAGGTGACTGGCAAGACCGACACACTTAGAATGATATGCAGCCGGACAACCATCACAGCACAGTAAGCTCCCATCCATTTTACAAAAACAGCAGTCGTCACTGTTCCGGTCAAATGAGGTATCAATGACCTCGTTATTAAAAGATAAATCATCTGCCAGCTCCATCATAGTTCGCTTTCTGCGTCGAACTTCTGTGTTTGTCTTCCTATCAAGTTCCGTTTCAAACTCAGCTGCAAAAGATCTTTTATTAAGCTCTGACCTCACAACTTCAGCATCTGTCATATCATCGCACAAACGACTAAGTATCTCAATTTTCAGATTCATGGGTTGTCTGAAATACTCGTTTCTGAAAAAGTTCAACCGAGTAAGATCCAATCCAGGGTTGTCTTTGTACCCAGAAAATAGTAGGTATTCAACCACAAAAAGGGGGTATGTAACCACATCCAACGTATCCCAATCAAGACTCCTGCATTCAACACACCACCAGCAAAGTATCAGAACCAAAACAGGAGAGGCTTTATATCCATAAAACAGCAGTAAAACTAAAGTACTAAAGAAAGAAAATAAAAGGTATACCTCAGGCAAGCAGACGCAGATAGTTCACCTTCAGCAGCGAGTTGTTTCAAATGTTTTCTTAATATTTGCAAGACAGAAACATGGATGCTATCAAATAATAGACTAGGAGACATGCACCTCAATGCTTCCACAAAATCTTTCAGCTCAAAGGGACTCAAAAACAGCAAAGTACTGAAGGACCGCAGACAAGAGTAAGTAGTAAAGACATCAAGTACGGGAAGACCATCTAAATCCAAAATATGGGAGGATGGAGGTAATTGTGGCTTTGGCGGGAGGGCAGAAATATTCTCAGCTTTTCCATCGACCCAAGTTTTCTCCTCTGTCAGACTACTAATTGAAGGAGAAGGGGATACTTCATCAACTAAGCACGCTGTTACAGTACTACTGACAGGAGATCGAGCTAACCTTCTACGAGCGCTTCTTCTCAACCGAGGTTCACTAATGAATTTTGGATTGTCAGAAGGTTTTCTTCTTTTCCTCCTACCACTTCCATATTCATCTGAATTTCCCCTATCAGATAGAGACTCATCAACCGTCTTAGCATCATGCTGAGGTAGCTCATGATCTTGCTCAACCCCATTAGAATTAGGATTATTGAGATCTTGCGGTGAAACAATGTTCTGCTTCTGTATCTCCTCCAAAAGCTGAGCGCTGGACACTTCAGCAACATGAACTTCTTTATATTCCCCAGTCTCAATATTATCATGGACAACATTTCCGTCTTGCATGTTGATTTCCTGAACAATGTCATTTCCATTCATTTGAATGTACTCGCCATCCTTGCTGTTCTCTACATCAACCTCCACGTTCAAATCAAATCCTCCCTCCCCCTTCTGCCCATTGAAATCACAGACAGCAGCATTGTCCAAATCACAGCTCGCATCCATGTTCAGATCAATATCCCACCTCCTTTTGTCACTACAATTGTCTTCATAATCGATATTAACATTAATCAAACCTAAACCTTCATTGGAATTCCAATCCAACCCAGTAGTCAGATCAAAGCCAGTTTCCGATTGCGGCACCGTCATATTCAAATCCGTCACAGAGTCACATGTCCTACCTAGGGTTTCCACAGGACCACAATTCAAATCAACATTCCCTCTCAAATTCACATCACTAACTCCCGAAATCTCCGTAACTCCATCATTTAAATCGACATGTACCTCATCCAACTCAGAGCTTTCTCGCTTGATCTCAACCATCTTCGCGACACGAGACCGTTTCTTCGGCTTCCTACCAACTCTCTTCTTCACTGGAACCGAATTCTCCTGAGATTTACCATCTCCAATCACGAGAGCAACAACCTCATCCAATTCCGAAATCTCTGTGACTCCGTTCTCATAAACGATCTCGAAAAATCCAGACGAATCGCGAGATCGAACCGTCCCGGAGCAAAACCCAATCCCTTGGATCTCCTTCCGAACGACTTTACCCACCAACTCCATTGCTAAAAAGCTTGCTCTCGCTTCACGAAACAAACGAATCAAAGAAAACCCATAGCCAAGTCTCTCTGGATTGCAAAAAAAAAAAAAAAAAAAAAGAAGCGCTGGGTTTTTTCACTTTATTCTAGAAACGCTTGCAACGTGCAAGGAGAGAGAGAGACAAGGACAGAGATTCTCTCTCTTCTAATTTCTCGGAAAAGAAAAAGTAGAAAGAGAATTCTTCTTCTTCTTCTACAGAGAAACGAAACGCCCTTAACGAATTCTGGATATCCACGAATTCTCTCTCTCTTTCTCACAGTGATGATGAGAAGAAACAAAGACGGGTTGGTCAATGTTAGGAAGAGAAGGCCATCTCTCTCTCTCCCCCTCCCACACTACTCTTTTTTTTTTTTCACCTTTTCTTTTTTATGGTCAAAGAATGTGACAATGTGTGATATATTATATTGTGATATGTTTTCCTTTTTTTTTTTAACCTGTTATAAACGATGATAAGATTGGTACTCTAACTAACTACTTTGTCATTTACATGTGTGCTGATTTCCAACTATACAAATAATCTAATTTTATGTAAATATGAAAGTAAAATAAATAAAAAATTGGTCAATTTTCTTAAATAAGATATTAAGTTTATATAAACTATTTATGTTATTATTAATAGATATTTTAAGTTAATTTGTGTTGTATAATTTCAAAATATAATTATAAGTAAGAAATCTATATAAACTAAAAATTGACACATGGAAATGTTGTTCCAAAAAGATATTTCTCTCTTTAGAGATACATTTGTGTTAGTTTGTTCCTAATTTTCTATAGATACGCTATGTTTGTTTGTTTCGGAAGTATCTCTCACCATTTTTACTCTAGAATGTCATTATCCACCAATATGCATTTCTTCTAACTAAAATTCCTAATAGAGATAAAGCACGACGGAATGAATGCATGATAGACAAAATAGTACTTATGAAAACTCATGAAAAAATTGATGTTATTTTACACTTATTCCGATTTGTTTTGCCGGTCTCTGAAAATCTTTAATTTTTTTTGTTAAACTAACATTAATATATATATATATTTTTTTATAAAACAACACTAATAACTAATATGATAATATTCCATCTGTTTCAAAATACATGATGTTTTAGAGATTTTTTTTGTTTCACTATATATGATGTTTACAATTTTCTATACAATTTTTAAATTCATTTCATATTTTATGACTATTTGAATTCTACAGTTTTTTTTATATCATTGGTTAAATTTTATTAAAATAAGTATTAATTGATAGTTGTTAAAAGCAAAAATAAATTTCTTAAAAATAAATTTAGCTAAAGCATCTCTAAATTAGCCATGGAAAATATAATAAAAAATCTTAGTATCTTTTTTATGAAGATTTAACTACGGGAATGGGCTTTATTCCAACATAAATTATCAAATCCGGTTCATATGCCTATACTTGCTGGTTTAGGCATTTTTCCTTATACCAAAATTTCTTTTTTACCCTTACATTCAACGACGAGAAGCTTTGATGACGTTTCAATTTCGACGATGAATTCTCTGTGACAACGTTTAACAACGATTTGTGGAGATGATGATGAAATTCGGAGAACGAAATTGTGAAAACAATGATAAAAGCGGTGATCGAAATGGTGGTGACGATGAAGAGATTCGGTGACGTTGAGGAGACGAGACGAAGAAGAAGACACTGGAAATTAGATGGTGGTGATGATGAGATCCGGTGACTAGGGTGGTTTTCGCGGTGGTGAGAAACAAGTAGAAGAAGAAGATGATGATAAGATCGGGAACACATAATTTACAAAGTTGAGATTTGAAGATGAATTGAAAGTTTTGATTCAATTAATATTTGTGATTTGACCCCTTGGGTTTATTAGATACTATCCCCCACAGGGTTTAGTTTCCTTTAATTCCATTGAATTAATCAGATCGTTGGCGTCGGCGGAAGAGAGATTTTATATTTTGGAGGTGAAAAAGTTGGTCCTAAAAGTAACGGAAACGGTATTGATGGAGCACACGGTGGTGAGAAGCAAGGATTAAGACCGTGAAAGCGAGTATTGTGGTCGCGAGAGGAAGCAAACGTTTTGGTCGGTGGAGGAAACGTGGTGGTGGTCGGGAAAAGAGAATGAGAAAGAAGATACATATGATAGGGGTAAATGTGTAATTTCATTTAGCCAATAAATGCCTAAAAACGAAGCTCGGACGTTTGTTCCTTATTTCAAATTTTTGGCCCAACAAATACCCAATTCAGTAATAACCCCTTTTTATGAATACAGTAAAAAAAAAAAAAAAAAAAAAAAAAAAAGCCTCTAAATTTACGGAAAACTTTTATTTCTGTAAAATTTCTCGACCGGGTCTCGTCATCAAAGAAAAAATTGCGCAAGGGAGACTCGTCGTCCAAAGCCGAGAAGCAAAAAGAAACTCTGAAATATCTTCGAGCTGCGACAGGAAAAATGGACGCGGCGATAGGGAAGGTTTTCGATTCCGTCTCAGACTTCTTCTCCGGCGCTGCTTCTGCTTCCGCCGATGAGTTCCCCTTGTGCGATTCCGACATCATCTCCGTAAGTTTTATGATTCATCACCTTATCTTCCTCAACAATTGACAGCCACATGAACCTCTAAATTCCGAATTTCCAATTGTTCGATGCATCCTTCGTCTTCTTCTTTGGATTTTGGATTCTCTTGCGTTGCTTGTCCCTGTACATAATTTTCTTAACGTGTCTGGACTGAATTTTGACATGCATACATAACTTGAAATCTTTCTCAGGGATGTGAGAAAGAACTTGCAGAGGCTCAAGACGAAGGACGTAAGAAGGAATGCATGATGCGTCTTTCATGGGCTCTTGTTCATTCAAAGATGCCTGGGGATATTCAGCGTGGAATTGCAATGCTTGAAGGTAATAGATTATGTTCACAATTCACAATTTCATTTTTCCACTAGAAATTTTGGAATCTTCAGCTGCCTAGTGTTCTTCCTAAGGTGGATGATTTGATCCATATTGCTGGTTTGATCTCAGCAAAGTGTTTTGCTTTGTTTTCGCAGCTTTGGTGGTTAATGATACAAGTGCAATGAAACTAAGAGAGAAGCTATATCTCCTTGCTCTTGGGTACTATCGAAGCGGTGACTTTTCAAGAAGCCGGGATTGTATTCAACGGTGTTTGGAGGTTGAACCAGAGTGGGGACAGGCTCAGACACTCAAAAAGGCTATAGAGGACCGTATTGTTAAAGGTAATCACATGGTACTATTGTGTCATTTGTCCTCATCATCCATTAAAATCTTGAGCTGCTTTCTCTTAACTCTCTTCTGATTTTTGAAAGCAGATGGTGTTATTGGCGTTGGAATTGCTGTCACTGCTGTAGGTCTTGTTGCTGGTATTGCTGCAGCCATTTTACGCAGATAAGGAGGAAAGAACCCATACATGTAAATGTTTCCCTGATTTTCAGTGAGTCTGTTTAGTTTCTTTGTGTTCTTGAAAGAATGTCTTTATTACGGGAAAATTATGTAATTCCTGTTTTACTATGAATAGCTAAACAACAGAACTGATTGAGGAAGCATCAAACAGAAAACTTTATTATTACTTCAGCGTTAAAGATATTATTATTCCATTTCTAGAAAATTAGAAGAGATGCTACTGTTTTAAGGTTTTAAGTTGAGGATGAACTCTAAATTTTTCCATGTCCTAGCAAGGCTAGAAGAAAAGCCTTGTAGTCCCCGGATGTCTCTTTTGCTATGGCTTGATCGAGACTCACATTGTTCCTCTTGTGATATAGCTCAGTTATATTCTTCAGGTCCTTTTCTGCTCGTGTGACAATCACACGGTTCAGAGCATCTTCATCAGTCCCCACAGTGTTGATTGAATTGCGCAATACCTAAGTGCATTAGAGATTAAACATGAATACCAGTTAGTTGTATTGGGATAAATTAGAGACCACCTCTGAAAATTATAGTTGTGTCTTACCTTTGCGTGATACCGGATAGGGTTTTTGATACACCTGATGGCTGCACGTAGTGCACTCAGGTACTCATTTGTAGGGTGATTGAGGAGATCCTGGTCATCAAATGTTTCATTACGGATAGCAAAAGAACATTGACATGAAGAAAAACTGGTAATGATTGCTTTATTGTTGTCTAAAAATTTCCCATTGATTGCTTTGTCACAGATCAATTATCAGTATAACTTGATGTCCATTTTTTTGTTTGTATACCTTAGTGATCGATCTGCCATATATATCCTTGTAGCGGTTGAAGATTGCGCTAAGCTGCATGCTGCTCCGTGTACTTAAGACCCTGATCGTTTCTTCGTGATCAACAGCCTTACCAAGGATTTCATCATGAAGAATTGCAGCCTCTGATTGCGCCAGCATCTCATCAATTTCTTCTCCATCATATTTATAAGCAGACACCATTGCAACCAAGAGCTGTATATATCAAAAAACGCCCAAGCGTTGAAGATCAGTCAAAAGAAGAAGAAAATATCTGGAAACTAAAATTACTTACTCTCCTGATGTCGCCAATAGTACGGGAGGCCAAGTCTTCCTCAAGAGAACGCTTGTAGAGGCAACGGTAAGCACGTCTAGCAGCTAATAGATCTTCAGGGGATCTCATGCAGGCAATTTCAACAAGAACCTTGTAGTCAGGAATAGGCTTTTGAAGAGCCAAGTTAGCCAAGAAAGCATCTCTTTCCGGAGGATCCAAGACCCACAAGCAAATAGCTCTCTGCAGGTAACAAATATATTTTCTCCTTGAAAATTATGGTTTTGTGGATTATCGGAATAGAGTTAGAGCATATGGAGATATATATAATCTAAACCTCAAAATTGCCAGAGAGCTCAGATTTGAGCTGGTGAATGAGATCCTCATGGTAAATCTCCTGGTAAGCTTGTCTTATGAGCTTCCTCTGGAACAAATTCCGGTGTCCTAGGATCGAGATGATGGCCTTTTCATTGGTTCCCCATCCTAAAAACACAAATAGAAAGAAAGAAGAGGAATAAAGGAGATAGCAAGAAACTTGAATCACACAAGTCTTGAAACACTAATCCAAAGAAAAGTAAAACCTTGACAAGCGGCCTTGATGTTTTCAGCGTCTTCGACAGGGGAGAAATGCGAAGGAGAAACAATGGTGGCCATTCTTTGTATCTGTTTCTGTTTAAGATATGTTTTGACTCGATTAATCAATTACTTGTTGGATATTGCTTCCATTGCTTTGAGCTCTCTTAATTTATAAGAGTTGGTAATGAGGTTACAATGCTTTGAAGAGATCATATGCTCATTGAATGTGTGTTTACGCTATGTGAATCTGAAACTCTCTCTATTAAATGCCACCCGTTTATGTATGACTTTGCCGTTATGTTTTTTCAAGAAAAAGTTTTCGTAAGGAAATATTATGGCATCCCAAATGTTTAATTTTGTTTGAATTTATTTGCTCTAGAATTTCATTCATTCCGTCTATGTGGCATGTGTTTCGATCCTTCTTTCATGTGTTAAATGAAGCAAGTGAATCAACGAACCAATTGGTTTGTAATGCGGGTATTTTTATCTACTTTGTCCCAAAATTGGAGAGAAACTAAATACACTAATTCGATCTCTGTATACAACAAATTAATACGGAGTAATTGAACAGTTGATCAAAATCGTTAACCGGCCGGTATAGAAAAGAAGAAAAAAAACTCGTAAATAATTAGATTAACAGCTCATCTGGAGGGAGCTCGTAGTTGTGAAAAGTAATCCCCAACTCCGCCATTGTAGACCGTCTCTATTTCTCCGTCTTTCTCTCCCTGCAGTTACCGGATTCCTCCGGCTAGATCTCTCCGTTCACCGGCGGTAAGTTGCTCTATATTACATTTTTCCTTTCCCGTGTTGTTCTCTGCGCGATTGGTCGTCCTTAGGCTCTAAATTTTGTTGCATTCGGCGGAGAAATCAGCGATTGCCGGTGATTACTTAACTGAGAAGATTACACTACTGTAATTTTGATTTAATAGCATTGAAGAATCCAGAATCCTACGCATCTCTTTCTGCTATTTATTGAATGTTTCATATATGATCTGTCAGACTTGATTCTTCAATTCTTTGAATTTTTTTTTTATTTTGTTTTGTCAGATGACAGAAGGAATCAGAGCAAGAGGACCCAGATCATCCTCTGTTAACTCTGTTCCTCTGATTCTTGACATTGAAGACTTCAAGGTAAGGTTTTCAGCTTCTGGGTTGCTTATGTTTTTTACTTTTGAATAATAAGTGATTTTGATTGTTTTTGTTTGGTCACTCGCAGGGTGATTTTTCATTTGATGCATTATTTGGGAACCTGGTAAACGACCTCTTGCCGTCTTTCCTAGACGAAGAAGCAGATTCTGGGGATGGCCATGGCAACATTGCTGGAGTTGATGGTTTGACAAATGGGCATTTACGTGGGCAATCTGCTCCTTTGTCCTCTGCTCCTTTTTTCCCTGAAGTAGATGGTCTTTTGTCTCTGTTCAAAGATGCTTGTAAGGAGTTAGTTGATCTTCGGAAGCAGGTGAGAGTGTCTTGGGTCTACATCGACGACGAGCCCTTCTTTTTTCTTTTCATCCTTCTGATATCTGAGGTTTTTGTTAAATATTTTGGAAGGTTGATGGAAGGCTCAATACACTAAAGAAGGAAGTTTCAACCCAAGATTCTAAACACCGGAAGACACTGACTGAGGTTGGCAGACCAATACTAATACTTTGATTAAATTCCTTGGGTACATGGATCACTACCTGATGAATAACTGACATCCCGATCATTTCTTCAAATGTTAATTGAATTCTCTTTCTAGATAGAGAAGGGTGTGGACGGTCTGTTTGAGAGCTTTGCAAGGTTGGACGGTCGTATTTCAAGTGTTGGACAGACCGCTGCAAAAATTGGAGATCATTTGCAGGTAAAATTTATCTTGCTTATAACCAACTATCTGGTGATCTATCCAATATTAACCCATACTTCCTTTGTCAGAGTGCAGATGCTCAGCGGGAAACGGCTAGCCAGACGATAGATCTTATAAAGGTAAAAGTGCATCTATGTTGCAAGGTTGGTCACATATTTAGTTAGATGAATGCTTAAAGTAATCCTTGTTCAACAAATGCAGTACCTAATGGAGTTCAACGGCAGCCCAGGGGATCTTATGGAGCTTTCCGCTTTGTTTTCTGATGATAGCCGCGTAGCTGAGGCTGCTTCTATCGCTCAGAAATTACGTATGATGTGATAGCTTTATGTTACTTGAAATGTGTCTGGAGTGTTAGAACAACTTTTTATCTATTATTTGTTAGCAACTAAGCATTTAACTCTCTTACTTCCACAACAATGAAAGTTTACTTCAAAAAAAAAATGAAAGTTTTCAGTTAAATTAGGCTGCAACTTATTTCCATGTCTCCTTGTCAATATCAGGATCCTTTGCTGAGGAAGACATTGGAAGGCAAGGTGCGGGTACAGCTGCAGGAAATGCTACCCCTGGCCGAGGACTGGAAGTTGCAGTTGCTAATCTTCAGGATTACTGTAATGGTAAACTAATTCGTTTATACTGTGTTTTCTGTATATTTACTGAAGAGCGTTACTGTATCTTCAACTTTGTCTTTGTATGGTGTTGTAGAATTGGAGAACAGGCTTTTATCTCGTTTTGATGCTGCATCACAGCGGAGAGATTTATCCACCATGTCAGAATGTGCTAAGATTTTGTCACAGGTGAATACTTTATTCTGTAGCATGCGCCTTTACAATTCAGTAGGAAACCCATTCTGAGCGAAGGCCTTTCTTACATATCTAGTGGTTACATACTGGTTAATTCTACATAAAGCTGTCACAGAACGAATGGATGTCTAGCTCTCCTCTTGTAAATGTTTCTTGATGCATAGTTTTTTTTTCTTCTTGATTTTCAGTTTAACAGGGGTACGAGTGCTATGCAACATTATGTGGCTACACGTCCAATGTTTATTGATGTAGAAGTCATGAATTCAGACATAAGGTTGGTTCTCGGTGACCATGGTTCTCAGCCTAGTCCTAGCAATGTTGCCCGTGGACTTTCAGCTTTATACAAGGAAATTACAGGTTTGAAGGATTGTCATTGATCTGGATGCCATACTTGAAACATGCTTCTATGCCGATTCATATCTTTTGTTACTTCTTATGTGTAGACACTGTACGCAAAGAAGCAGCTACCATTACAGCCGTTTTCCCTACTCCAAATGAAGTTATGGCGATCTTAGTTCAGGTAAGTGGCACTGATAAATTGGACATTGTAGGGTTAACCCGGCATATGGATAAGCTATACCAACTCTTCATGTATTTTACGCAGAGAGTTCTGGAGCAGCGTGTCACAGGTATTCTTGACAAAATTTTGGCGAAGCCCTCTCTTATGAGTCCACCACCTGTGCAAGAAGGCGGACTGTTACTAGTGTGTACATACCTCCTTATCTCTTTTTTGTCTATCTTCGTAGTAGAATTGGTATAAGAAAGTTAACTCTTGATTTTGTCTTTAGTACCTTAGAATGTTAGCAGTTGCATATGAGAGAACCCAAGAACTTGCTAAAGACCTCCGAGCTGTTGGATGCGGTGACCTGGATGTTGAAGGTCATTTTTTTCTCTTGTGATTCCGAGTGATAGAAGTTTTGTTTTGTCATGTAAACTTTCGTTGGTGCTGACAAGTCTTTATTTTGAATGTGCAGATTTGACAGAGTCCTTGTTTTCCTCGCACAAGGATGAATACCCTGAGCATGAGCAGGCCTCCTTAAAACAACTATATCAAGCAAAGGTTTAATATAATTATTTCATTTTCTCACTGAAGTTAGTTGTTATTTTGTTTATTAGTGTGAAGTGCTTAGATATGAGTTTTTCTCTACAGATGGAAGAATTACGTGCTGAGAGTCAGCAAGTCTCAGAATCATCTGGGACAATAGGACGCTCTAAGGGTGCTTCAATATCATCATCTCTGCAGCAGATATCAGTCACCGTTGTGACGGAGTTTGTTCGATGGAATGAAGAAGCAATAACTAGATGCACACTATTTTCATCTCAGGTTACTGAACAGCAATTTATGAGAATTTTTTCCAAAATAAATTAGTTGCTGTGAATTTCTAGGAAAGATGTAGGAAGAGGTATTGACAAAGAAATAATCTAAAATATTGATTTTGGCAGATCCGACAGTAAGTAAACTGTAATATTTGGGATTGTATATCTGATTTATATAATTATTTCTTTGTGCAGCCAGCCACACTTGCTGCCAATGTTAAAGCTATATTTACTTGTCTGCTAGACCAGGTATGTTGTTCATAAGATTCTAGAGTCTCTCACATTAATTGTGTTGATGCAGTGATGAGTTCTTGCAGGTGAGCATATACATAACTGAAGGACTTGAACGGGCAAGGGATAGCCTGTCTGAAGCTGCAGCATTGAGGGAGAGATTTGTTTTGGGCACAAGCGTTAGCAGAAGAGTAGCTGCTGCAGCTGCTTCTGCTGTAATTCCTTCTCTTTTCTCTTTCTCACTATTTGAAATACTATTGTTAGGTGGGGTTATTTATAGTTTCTTTGATTGTTTCTCAGGCAGAAGCTGCTGCTGCTGCTGGTGAAAGTAGCTTTAAATCCTTCATGGTTGCTGTGCAGCGTTGCGGTAGCAGTGTTGCTATAGTTCAGCAGGCATGTTGGGTTACTTTTATGGTTATCAGTTGGTTTCAATTATTTCATCTGAGAAGGCTTCTGCTACTCAACTATTGAAATATTCAAATAGTTTGACCCGATCTTCTACTATGGAAATTCTATATTTTGACTTCTGTTCTAATCATCTAATTTTCTCTACCAGTATTTTGCAAATACTATATCTCGGCTTCTCCTACCAGTGGATGGTGCACATGCTGCTTCATGTGAAGAAATGTCAACTGCTCTGTCCAAAGCAGAGGCAGCTGCTTATAAAGGACTTCAGCAGTGCATTGAAACTGTGATGGCTGAGGTTAGTTGCTATTTGTGTACATTACAAACAGATACATGAGGTTCAACGCTGAACAGGTTTAGGAGTCATGCTTATTATTTTCTTTCGACTCATTTTAAGGACTCTGAAATGGTCTTTTTCAGGTTGATAGGCTACTTTCATCTGAGCAGAAGTCTACCGATTATAGATCACCTGATGATGGAATTGCTTCTGACCACCGCCCAACAAATGCCTGCATAAGGTTTGTCTCGCTGAGACTTTACCTTCTATAATTGGTTGAAGGCTTCACCTTTTTTATTTTTTAGTTTGATAAGCCAGAAGTGCTTATTTGTAGTGTACTTAGTAGGTTTCTGAACCATTTTACGAAATATCTATTGATCACATCTCAACAATGTGCTCTTCTTTTATCTGTTTTTTTTTTTCTAATGAACTTGCTTCAATTTCTACTCCCACTCTCTTGTTTAGGGTCGTGGCTTATCTTTCCCGGGTACTTGAGTCTGCCTTCACTGCCTTGGAAGGTCTTAATAAGCAAGCCTTCCTGACTGAACTGGTATGATTTGTCTCACCAAAGATTTCGTTAAGCCTTTTGGTTACTATTTTATCTATTCGAAGTGCTTATTCTCCTTGGCCTTTGCTTTTTATTGCTTTGTCCATTGACGGACTAGAGAAGAAAAAAATAGATTCTAAGCTTAAGTTCCTGTGTGATATCTTCGACTTTTCCATATACTGCTATCTTTTCCCCTGTAGATGGCAGTCTATAATGATTGAATGATCCAATTAAAAACCAACTCAATCTTGTTTTCCACCGCTGTGGTGGCTTTGAATGAATAGTTAAAAAGAATAATTTATAATTTCTGCATCATATGAATGATGCTATATATCGAGAAGGATGAGGATTTGAATTAAGTTTTCTTTATTATTTTCAGGGAAATAGGTTAGAAAAACTGCTACTAACACACTGGCAGAAGTTCACTTTCAATCCCAGGTATGATTTCAGCTTTTTGTATGTTTTCTCTTTTCCTTGCCAAAATCACATCTGCAGAATAACCGTAAAATCAGATTCAGGGCCCTAATAAACCAAACATAGAGAACCATGCCAAATTTGCTATCTCTGATTTTTCACTCTGATCTGACATGAATGCAATGTTTGACGTAGTCGCACCTCTTGGTATAAATGTTTTGTCGGATCAAATCAAAAGTCTTGACCACATTGAATAAACGATCCTTGCAAAATTAGGTCTGTGTGAATAAACCTTGGTTCTGTTATATGATTACTAACACTTGGGTTGACAGTGGAGGACTGCGGCTGAAGCGTGACTTAAACGAGTATGTAGGATTTGTTAAAAGCTTTGGTGCTCCATCTGTGGATGAGAAATTTGAGCTTCTGGGAATGTAAAGAACATTCTTTAGACTCTCTTGTCACTTTAATTCTTCTTCTTATTATTATTATTATTGTAATAACTTGTAATCACTTGTGTGAGTGCAGAATCGCGAATGTTTTCATCGTCGCTCCAGATAGTCTGCCGACTTTGTTCGAGGGAAGTCCAAGCATTCGCAAAGACGCGCAAAGGTAAGAAGAGAAAGAGATTATTAAAGATAAAATAGAAAAAAAAAATGATGAAATAGAGAGAGAGTCGAAAAGGAATAATATGTAAATGAAAATAATGTGCAGGTTTATTCAACTTCGGGAGGACTATAAGAGTGCGAAGCTGGCAACAAAACTCAGCTCCTTGTGGCCAAGCTTGAGCTGATCTCATCAATGTTTAAAGACACTCTTGAACCACCACCAGTCAGTCAGTATATTATTTACGTATGTATATACTTAAAAATCAGTCCACTCTCTTCCTTTATTTTTTTAACTCTTCATATTTTGAAATTTTCACTTGTGTATTACGTTATGGGTCTTAATTTGTGTTTTGAGAGTGACCAATATATTTGAGATATATCGTTATGAGTCTTATTGCAGATGTTGTTTTACTTTCGGCATAAATTGGAAAGTTTCAAAATAGGAGAAAATAAAACTACTATAATGAAAGAAGTAACTAACTTAATAATACTGTAAATCAATAAAATAAAGTTATGCGAAGCCATTAAAACATTCTTGAGCTTTTGAACACGATGCTGCTAAACGCAAAAAAAAAAAAAAAAAAAAAAAAAAAAAAAAAAGGAACAAAAGAAGTAAAGAATTTGAAAATGTTACAATGAAACCGCTCTCTGTGTGTTCGTTTGAAGTTCCGCAGACCCTAAATCGCGGCAGATTCGTTCTCTTCGTCTTCCTTTTAGATCTCAATTTAGAGCAGTCCTTGCTTGTTTCTTCTTCTCCCACCTCATTTGTTTAGCTGTTGATTTGGAGTTCCTCTATCCGCTCATCGGCATCTGGTGAGTCTAACCCTAAGCGATTGGTTTTGATTTGTGCTGATATCGAAATTACTTCATTTCCCGCTTATTCCTGCTTGTTCATGTAAAATTTACCCCAAAATTGGTTGTATGTAGTGAGAGAGCATGGCCAACACAATTGCACGCGGGCAGATGATTTTCCAGGACGAGAACGCATTGGCGGCCCATGGAAAAAGTATTGTTTCCATCTCTGGGTTTTTTGCTCCTTTTTTCGTATTGGACAAAGAAATCTTTTTTTTTTTTTTCTTTTCTTTTGTGATGACTCCTTTGTCCTAAGGTTGGAAAATCTTTGAGATTAGAAGAAATGAAACATTAAGGACAATATACACCAAGTTGCATATATTTCTGTCTTTATTTCTCTTGGATTCATATGATGAGAGGTCTTGGTTTCTTCTATTAAGAGCTTCTTATTATTGCCTAGAGATACATTCATGATTTTTCTCCAGGTGTGCATCAAAATCATGTCCAATAAATAGGCTTAGGATCAAATATGAACTACGTTTATTTTTGTTTCCACCTTGTATATGTTTATTCATCAGTGTAAAATGTTATAACAAGCATGAGAATATATGTTCAGCCATGGAACATGTTTTATATCTATAATTCTAGAGGTAGAGATCCTGGCAACTTATTATGTTTCTGAGTCTGGTTATTTTTGTTTGACATTGTAGAGGCAGTTGCTGCTGGAAAAGGTAAGAGTTCGCTCCCAGCTCCAAAGAAAAACGGGACGGGTTTCGGAAACCGCAAGGCTCTGCATGATATTACAAACAAGTCAAAGTTACAACCTCAAGCTTCTTCCAAGACGAAGAAGAATGTTGAAGGAGTGGACTTTGACATAGCAAAGGAAGGTTTCTTGCATGATCACAGTAAATGCATTGAAGAACAACAACAAAATCAGTGGGATAGCTACTTCTCTGAACACATCATCCTTCATGGACATGGTAATAATGACTTATGAAGAAAGAACCCTTTTTCTCCATCTCGTTCCTTTCCTTGGCTTATTCTCTGAAGCCTATTTTTGTTCTGCTTTTCAGATACCAACATCAACGAAGGGGTTCCTGAATACAATAATAGTAAAGAGGTAAAGTTTGCTTTTTCTCTAACATTATCTATCTCAATCTAAATTCTGTTAAGAGTTATAAGAGATTCGTTCTAAGATCGTTGGTTAAAGTCCATAAGAGTCTAGAGAAGACAAACACATAGCATCCTGTTGTAGCTCTGGTTTTGAACAAATTTTATGACTCTTACACTTGTTTTTGTGCCTAAGATTGATGATGAGAACAGCCACTCTTGGGATGAACTCAAAGAGATACCAACGGAGGAGTTTTCCGATCTGCTGGAATGCTCAACTCAATGGCGTTCACCACCAGACTCGCCCATCCATCATCATTCTTCGTTACCTTCATCGCCTTTGCCATGGCATTTTGAAAACATAGAATTCAAGCTCAAGGAAGATGAAGACACCACCTGAGGTCCAGTTTTACTTTAGTTTTGTTTTTTTGTTGGAACAGTATCAGTACCTTCTTAGTTTCCAATGTGATGGTGTATCTACAAATCTGCTCGAAAACCAGTTACTCAGCATTGTTACTAGGGGGTAAAAACACTGTATGTTTATAGGATTTACAGAATGATTCACCACAAAGAATTTACAACTTTGTCACAACCAACACCACACAAATCCCAAACTACAATCAAAGAAGCACTTAAAACATCTAATTTCTCTCTATATATATATCTGTTGTTATATCCCGAGATTCCGCACTCACCTGACTCGGGCATAGGAAAAAAATAGAGAACTGGTTGGTGTTAAAGAGTTTCAATGAGGCAAGTCCTCACTGGCTTTGTCAACCATGCGAACATTGTATTGTTCATAGACTCTTCCTCTGTTATCTGCCCACCACTGTTCTGCCTGTTTCTCACTAAACCTTTTTCGGCTGTCAGAAAACAAAACAGTCAATCAAAATTACAGTCTAATTTTCGGACATAAAAAAATTATTGTTTCGTTTTGGGGAAGATAAGAAATTATTGTACCTGAAACGGACGCGTTTGAGATCTCTAGCACCTCCGGCTAAAGCTGTAAGAGTGATATAGACACCAGGTTCATCTTGTTCCACCCATTCCTTCTCGTTATGTGCTTCATTCGTTGCTTCGCCATTCCCAAATGCAGGTGTCATGGTCCCATTAGAAAACATTGGCGTACTAATGCCATTTGGCTCGGATTCTTGGCTATTTGGTTGGTTTAAGATATTAAAAGGGTCGATGCGACCAGGGCTGGAACCAAATGAATTAAGAGAAGGAGGAGACTTCACAGTCCGAGCTGATCCAACAGGTAATCTTTCGGCCATGTCCTTTAACTGCATAGTTATGTTGATGTTTAAAATCAGTATAAGAAATCACCAATAATTGCATAAACCATATTTTTACTTTTAACTTAGAAATTACTTGAGCGGTAAGTGATTTGATCACTTCTTTTGCTGCCTTGCATCTCGTCGTTTCTTCATTAGCGATTGCTAACGCCTCTTTTAGCTGCTTGGCTGTTCTTTCCAGCTCAACTTCTTGAAGCTGGGCCTTCCTTGTAAGACTTTCAACCTGTAATATCAATTACTGGTTAGCAAAGAAGCAATCAGAAGGAGTAAATTTTTCTTCATGAAACCAAGTAAATTGGCGGCCAAGCCTTCTCAAATCCTACAAATAGCATGATCTCACCACAAAGTAAAATCCAGAACGTAAATGACCGTGATCAGGAAACAAAGAAACATTACCAACTAAATCTTTTTGCAGCAGAGAATGTGAGAAGGATTTTGGAGATAAGAGAAACAAAAGCTGATGAAGAGCAAATGTACCTGAGATCTTAGCTTAACGACCTCTTGGCTTAGGTTATCATTTGTTCTCTTAGTATCATCCACAACAAATTTTGGTGTGGCTAGTCCCGAAAGAGTGGGAGTTGGTGTAGTTGACCGAGGTGGACTAGGACGTCTCGATATTGGGGAAGTTGCCCGAGACACAATTCGAGAACCAGGAACAGAAGCTGAGAAGAACTTCTTTGATGCTCCAAATACTGGATTGAAAGACTTGGCTATGTTAAGCGCACCCCGTTGAGAGCTTCCACTAGGTATAGGCGAGACACGGCTACTATTGAATTCATATTTCTTGTTCTTCTTATATCGACTGTCCACTTGTCTCATGGACTCCATCAATGAAAATCTAGCTAACTGTCCATCGGATCTAGAATCGAACTTATCATCTTTGTCAATGGGATCTGATCCCTGGTTAATGCTTCCTCTTCTACTCAGAGAAGAATGAGACGATGGATCTGTTTCCATGGTCTTTTTCAATTTGTTAAAACACTTGTCACACACTCGATATGGTTTGTTCGGGTTCGGTGCCATACAAGCCTTCAACGACTTTTTACTAGTGCACGAGTGGCAAAACACTAGTCCGCAATTATAGCAATTGTGCCTCTTTCTTTTAAAACTGAAGGGCTGACGGCAACCTGAACACATGGACTGGTCCATCCCTGATGCCCACCTGTGAATGCAGACAGCTGCTGTGAAGTTAGTGCCACAGGCAATACTTTTAACTTGTTTATCCTTAAGCGACTCAACCAATGTCGGGGAATTTCTATCATCTACATCTCCATGACCAAGTCTACCATTTGATCCCTTTCCCCAAGTGTAAACCTCAGTCCTCGAAGTTAAAACTGCAACGTGATAAGCCCCGCAGGCTATCTCTTCGACAAAACTCTTGTGAAGTTTACCTTCGACACGGTTTGGAAGTTTTCCATCTGCATGTGAGTTTCCAAGCTGACCATAGACAGGACTGCCCATAGTATAGACATGGCCTGATGTTGTAAGTGCAACCGTTAGACTGTGACCACATGCAACTTGGCAAAAATTGGGTTCAACAAGAGCAGCAACACAGGTAGGCACAAGTTTTGGTTCTTTATTACCATGACCAAGACGACCCTTATCACCATCACCCCATGTAAAGAGCTTTCCAGAAGAGCAATTACTCGAGCTTGAGCTCCCAACCATGACTTCCACAACTGCTGCTGTGTGCCATACACCACAAGCTGCCCGGACAGTGCGAAGACCTTTCAAAGAGTCTACCTCCCGAGGTATGAAAACACTTTTCTTGTCTCCGTGGCCCAAAACACCAAAGGTCCCATCACCAAAAGTAAACAACTGCCCAGCAGATGTAACGACTGCTGTGTGGTAAGGTCCACAAGCAATGGATGATACATGTATCCCTTCCAGCAGAAAATTAACCCTCTTAGGGACCCAGTGACTAACTTCATTTCCATGTCCAAGAACACCAAAATCTCCTTTACCCCAGGTATACAAATCCCCTGATAGGGTAACCGCACAACTATGAAATTCACCACATGCTACAAGCTCAATATTTGTGGTGTTGAGTGCATCGATGAGCTTTGGTTGTTGAATATTGGAATCAACTCCGTGGCCAAGCCTGCCTTCAGATTCCTCTCCCCAAGAAAAACTTTCTCCTTGTTTTGTCACAAGGACAGCGTGTTGTCCACCACAAGCAATATTTTGGACGTCCAGTACTATTGTAGATTCTAAAGCTTTGGGCAATAAGGAATCCATTTTCATGTCAAACGAACTTCCAACTCTACGGTTTCCACCACCCAAAACACCTTCTCCTATGCCTTCTCCCCAGATGAAAACATCTCCTAACGCATCTCCATCATCATGACCAGAACCGTGGCTCGAGGAACTAACAGCACTTGACATACTAACTCTAAAAGCATCTATGCCCATACCCCTCATATGTCCATGCATGCTATCCGAGCCTCCAGAATGAACAGAAATAGTTGCAGAATCTGAGGGGTAAAATCCTTTTGGAGGAACTGCATATAATGCCATGTCCGAAAATGCCTTGTCAAGCCCATTCTTAGGTGGGCTCTCAAATGGACTATGAATACGAAGGTGATTAGAACCATCCTGAAAGGTAAACGAAAATGTACTCAGTTAGTGTTCACATGCACAAAAGTGTACGCAGAAAACTTCTTTTAGTACCTTCTGCAAACTGTCATTGCTACTAAATGGAGAATGTAAAGGAGAGCTTCTCCGGGTATATGTTCTTGGGCTATTAGCTTCAGATGGTGTACCGTCACTTCTTGATTCAGTTCTCCTGTTTCTTTGATGGCAATGCGAAATCAAGGCCTTAAGACCAGTAAACCACACCTCAGCCTCATCTTTATCCTTGCATATCTACCAAATCAAATTGTACCAATATATTAATTAACTTCAAATAACCACAATGACATTTCGAATGACAGGGTAATTATTTTGTAGCAGAAGCGATGAAGTAAATAGTTTAAGAGAATCTCACCACATCCAAAGACCTCTCACTATATATTAGTGAAAATGACTGATATTCCTTCTCGGGACGAGGATACCTCTGAAAAATAGGCTACACGAGAAGCACCATTGCTAGAATTATTAGAATATCAAACAAGATATCGTTGAACTAAGGAAACTGACGCATGAAAAGTTGCATGAACGAATATCACAGTCCTCATGAACTCGTTCTAAGTATATCAGTGCAAGCTCAAGGGAGAATTATAATCACATCATCCACACATGAACTTACAGTGCGTTGTCCAGATATAATCCTAGAAACATGGCTCAGCTTCAGATGTTTCTCCTCGTTTCCAGAGAACCATATCAAAACAGTTTCATCCTGAAATTTACAGGCCACTATTGCTTAAACACCAAACAATGAGATACACGTAAATTAAGTTTTGAAAGAAAAGAGTGAAAAATAAACATCACCAGCCATCCATGAATAAACCGATGATAAACAAAAATGATGGCACTAAAAGTGGACTATTACTGTAGAGCAGCGCTAACAAGAAATTAAATGAAATTGAACCAAACATGACTTACATTAGAAAGGCGAAATGGGCAGAACTTAGGTTTCCCTCTTCTTCCATACTTTAGCAAGTAAGCTCCCTTTTTCAGGGCAATGATAGCCTGAGTCAATCAAGTAGCATTCCATAAGAGCAAAGTAAGTGGATATATCTTCAGCTCACCAATAATAATATTAGAAGAAATAGTTGATACAGAATATATGTAGCAATGAACACACTGAAATAAGAATCGTGGCAGGGGGCTTAACAAAATATAAACTAGTATCCGATAAATGACATTTGAGATTGGTAGAGTGCTAGCAAGATGAAATCCTAGTCTGCCAGAGAGGTTAAATTCCATTAAGGATAAGCTTATACGGGAACCAAAATTCAAGTTCCTGGATCAATAGCTTGAATCAAGCTCGTCAATTCTCACACTCGAAATCCATGATTAAGGTGAAATTCATGGACAATCTTGAGTTTGAAATCAAAGTTAGCTCTAAGGAAACACTCTTCTCTAACCCTAAGAAATGCCAATTGAACAAATTCGGCAGACAGATATTTCTAATTTCGAAGAGACTATCCATAAATAGTCTAAGCAAATGAACCATAAATAAGGCATGCTTCGATTACTTAAAACAACATGGAGATAAATGAAGAAGAAGATAACAACAACCTGCTCGATATCTCTCTCCACAGGACCAGCTCTACTAAGATCCGAAGCCATCCTTCCGTTTCTCGACATACACAAAAATCTCAACGAAGCTCCTCAGAATCGAAATCCTCCATCAACCAAAACCACACTTGTTCAAGCTAAAACGCGAAAAAAAAGAAAGAAATTCGAAGGCTATCTACATTAACGGAATCAGCTAAGAATCACCATGATCGTCGATCTCGAAGCAAACTCCAACACATTTACTTCCATCTGACTAAAAGCAGAGCAACTCTTTTTCAGCTCAAAATCGATTTCAAAATCGATCGGAATAGCTCAAGAACAAAGGCGCCGTTTCAAAGAAGAAGAGAAATCAGAGAATGCCTTGGCTTGAGGATGATGGTAAGCTCTTGAGCAGACGCGAGAGAAAGTGACGAAGAATCGGGAGGCAGAGAATCTAGAGACATGGCATGATCTACTACGCAGTTTTCTAGCGAGAGAGAGAGAGAGAGAGAGAGAGAGAGAGAGAAAGAGAAAGAGAAAAAAAGATAGAGAGAGAGAGAGAGAGACCAAAAGGCAGATTATACAGACTAGAGAAATATAATAAACCAATCTTTTCTGCTTTATATTATTCTTCAAACATTAGGGTCTCTAACTGTATTTACTACTACTAGTTAGCAATAATTTAACTTGTGTTTAATATAAATTCACATTTAAGAATCTATACTAGATAATTTTTCGTAAATTAAATATATATAGAAACTTTTAATATCGTAAATTAGTTATAAACGGGATAATTTGTTACAAACTCAAAATCCATATTATACCGAACGGTTCAATAAGGTAATGCACTTACTAGCATTAATGTGACAAATGTATTTCATCTGTGCATTACCTTATTGAACCGAACATGTACGATCGGATCCAAGCTGAAACTAGAGTCTACAGGTTAATATAGTAAAATATCTCTAAAATCGTTATGTTGTTTTTCTTTGACAAAAATTTGGTGTGTGTTTGAATCAGGCCCGTGTCTTGGGTATAAATATTGGAGACATTTTAAGCCTACGTCCTCCTTTTTGATAAAACAATTTTTAAGGCCCATGTTTCTCGAGGCCCATTTTTAGTTTTTTTATAGGGATTTTTTTCAAAAACTAAAATTTAAAATTTCCTTTTTCTCTACCTAATCAAAAATTGGGGCTTTCATACCAAAAAAAAAAAAAAAATCAAAAATTGGGGCTATGAAAGTTTACAGCAATTTCCTTTTTCAAAACAAAAAAAAAAAAAACACTTTTGTAAATTGAAAGTTTACAGTATTTTCAAAACCCTTTAAGAAAATACAGTATATATAAATCCTCGTTCAAGTTGTTGCCTTTAAATTTAAAATACAAAAATTCCATAGACTATATGTAAATCATCAAATTTCAAAGGTCTAATATGGTGTGGTTTATAGATATTGTACCATATGTTTGGCGGTGTTAAATGATAGTATTATGGACAACAAAAAGAAGGATAACGAGACAACTTGTACTAAGTGATAAGGGAGTATGTATCTGGACCATTATCTAATTCGTCATTTGGTACACAGTTGTCATGAAATCAGCCACGGCTTCAACGTGTTCGTAATAACGAATACTAAAATAAAATTGATTATTTGATCATATAGTGTAACTACTTCCACGACTCTATGTAACACTTCTAATTAAAATATCGTATAATACAATTTGATACCGACATATTAAAACAACAAAATTTGCAAAAAAGCCGAGAGGTTTGACCAAAGAACCCATTTCATATTTATCATATGCAAAATCAAATCCTGAAGTCTTTGACCATTCAAAAGTCAACTATCCTCCTAGTAGTTGCCTTTTCACTACAAACAAACTACAAAGACCATAACGACTACTAAATCCCTCTATATATATCATTCCTAGCTCCTAATACGACAATCCATAACTTTCCAGCTTCAAAACAAAATCTCGGTCTCTCGGAAAAATATGGGAAGATCTCTAATCAATTCTTGTTTTCCGATAATCCGTAGACGCCAAGGAATAGTCACGCTCTTTTTCTTTGAGCATGGATCAACCAAAACCCTATGTGGATTCAAGAAACATGTTGCTGGAGAAATCATGTTCGAGTTTCCTGATCAAATCGTGTGCCATGCAGATTCTTTCTTCATCGGTCGTCAGATTCCAGCTCTAGCCATGGACGACTATCTAATCCCAGGTCAAACCTATTTTGTATTACCGATCGAACGTTTTGCATACAGAATCTTAACCACTTCGTGTCTCTCAATCTTCAACTCTAATCTTGAAAACGTTCGGTCAAACACTCCACCGTTGAATTTCACGGCGCCGTCCAGTCCACCGCCGTTTGAGTATACTCAAGGACCAAACGGAGAGATTCTGATAAAAGTTTCTCCGGAGTTTATCATTAGTCTTATATGTAAAAACAGAAACATCAGAGAAGAAGAAGCCACAAGTTGTGGTGAAAACAGTACGATCTGTAATTCTCCCGAGTTAAAGAAGCAGTATGATCAGCTTGTCGGAACACGAGAGCACATGTGGTCACCGAATTTGCAGACGATCTCCGAGCATAAGATTAGGGTTTCTCCATTAAGATTCTTCGGTCTTAATCGGAGGCAAGAAGAAGTGAATTGATTGGCTTTGGGGATAGGCTCTCAAAAAATTATTCTTATTTCTTCCGTTGTATTTTTTATTGGGAAAAAAATGTGGAAAGATAAAAAGTAAATTAGAGTGGTTAGTTTGTTTGGTTACGATTTAGTCTTGCATGAACAAGTTGACAAATTGAATGTTTTGGGAGTAATTCTACAAGAGTAATATATAAATTTGTTAGGTACTCCAACATGTTCATTTGATATTATGGTTCATCCTTGAAAATTCAACTAATATAACTCTTCGTCACATGTCATTGGCTTCGTTTGATAGACATAGTCTTTTTAAAAGAGAAGATAAACTAAAGAAAACAAAAACGACTTATTCTTCATTTTGTACGTAATAACCTTGCACCCACAATGATGTTGGCTACTTTTTCAACTTTGAAATGTTCTATATCGCCAAACCAAAAAAAAAAAAAACAAGCCTTATTAATTGTTAATTAAGGTGACTCTAACATTGGAACGAACGAGTAACTCTCTGTTGCTAGAGTTAAACTGGTCTTAACGTGATCTGGTTGAACACATGCATGTACACTCTAAAAGAAGAAGAAAAAAGAGGGGGTGAGTAATCTTAAGACATGTTCTAGTAAAAAATGGAACAATGAGAGATTTTCAAGCAAAAATGAGAAAATAACACAATTCCACACATAAAAAAACTCAGCAGCATAGTTTTGACTTTTGAGAAAATGAGCAGTGGATAAATATATAATTCAATGAAAATGTTAGAACAAGTTCTAGTAAAAAATGGAACAATGAGAGATTTTCAAGCAAAAATGAGAAGTTACGTACTGATTTGGTTTGGAGCAGAGAGCTTCTTCTGAGCATGTCTGGCGACTGGCGTCCATTAAGTCAAGCTCGTGCAAAATGATGGCGGATGTAGCAAATGACGCCAAGTAGAGTAAAGGTACAACGAATATGGCAAACTGTCTTCTAGCAGTTTCAAATTCAGCAGCAGTAGTATCAGAACGCTGAAACACCAAAAAAACACATTATGCAGTTTCAAGGGGAAGAGTGTAAGAAACGAGCTATATACCTCTTTAAACTTCTTCTGAAACTCTTCAAAAATTGCCCTCGAGATGAGAGGTCTTAGTTTTTTTTTTTTTTTTTTACTAAAAGCTCTTAACCTACACCCGTACATCACCTGAGGCCAGGGACCCGAACATTTTATATTGCACCCTCCCAACTCTCTCACTTGAACCCGGCGGGCGATCTCTAGCTTTGGGTAAAAATAGTCCCCTCCCAAATGTGAGGTCTTAGTTTCCGAATGGATAAATCAAAATCATTATTATTACATGGCGTTGAGAAAAAAGATAGATGGTCACAGACCTTCCATCTAACTTTTCTTCTATCTCGGTAATGGAATCAGAAACTGCAGCCTTCAAAAGGAATAAGATGAAGAGTTTGGAAGCAATCAGCAACTTATTCATATCGAACCATAGAGTTTCAAGGTTTTGTCTAATCACTAGCAAAAAATGCGAACTAGGTTATATATGTTACCTGAGAACTTTTAGATTCAGATTTAAACTTTGGCAATTTGGAATCTTTAGTCAGCTTTGAAAACTGGCGACTATTAATCAAGGCGTACGAGGAGCAAAGTCCTCGAGGCTTAGTGGCGGAAAGCGCGGATCGAGCCGCTAATAGAGCTAGACACTTGGACTTAAGGCTATCGATCAGACGGTAATCAATAGGAGAAGCCAAAAAAATACAACTTGACCTAGACTATTTTCTGTTTCTGGGCTTTTTTTTTTTACTCGTTATCAACTTATCATAAACCAAAAACCAAACCGTTAAGCTATCCTTATCGTAATAAACCGATGAATCGAACCGATCAATCTGGGGTCCGTTTCTTTAACTAGAGAAATAGGGAAATTAGGCGCGTGGGGCCGACGCATGTCGGAGGGAAGTGAGACAGCACGCCACCTCCGCCGATTAGGCAAAGAAGCATTAGTCTTTGTCTCAAACTCTCAACAAGTCTCCGAGGCCTCCATTATTGTTTTTCTTTTTCTTTTGGTTTTTGCCAACATTTTCTTCTCTCGAGCCCCGTGCCTTCTGCTCCTTTTCTTTTGCTTTGTCATAAATCTACTGGTCTGGTACATGCTTTTATTTTTTTCCTTTTGAGAATGTTAACACTTTTTGCACTTCCGTAAAATCGTTAATTTTCTTGTTTTATGTTACCACCCTCCCCATTTTGAGCAAAAGCTAATTCCCAAATTTTGAGCAAGCGACTAAGATTGAGAAAGAGGACCATAGAGTCATAGACTCCAAACATTTGGATTTTCTTTATATAATTGGGGGTATATTCCATGTTGAAACCCAACAAAAGAATAGTCAGAATACATAGAAAATCGGTTATTTCAAGGGTTTATAGTGGTGAAAAAAACACCGCAATGATTTTTGTAGCTTGTGGAACTCGATCTCTAATTATATAAACCATTAGGCCACATACTATTGATTAAACACAATGATTATTTAAAACTTGGGATTATTGTCTAGATATACAAGTATATATCATTTCATTTATAGAAAAAGGTCTTCGAAAAAATATCAAGTGAAAACATACGAGTATAAAACAAAGTGGGTTTACGTAAATTAGCCACAAAGATCAAACGGGCTCGAAAGATCTCAAAAGGGAAATTTATCAAAAAAAGACCTCAGAAGAAAGGCAATGATTCGACGGCCGCAAAGCGTGGGGAGGGGCCGACGAACATCTTATTGAAAGGGTTCTTTCACGTGCATTGCTCGAACTAATTATTCTCATTTAAAGCTTTTATATATAAACATAAAAGCTACTTTCTTACTTAATTGCAATTATACTACGTAAAAATATGCATACAAACTAATTAAGATGTCCCCCCCCCTATAAAGACTTAATTTGAATGATTTTAGTAAAACTGATTATGTTATTCATCAATATTAGAAAACTAGTTTTTCAATACATTTCTTGTTTTATGTAAAAACGACGATGTGACACGCAGTACGTTTTTTTGTCAAAATATCGTTGAAACGTGGAAAAATGGTTTATGTATGTGCAGCTTACATATGCTCTGTCTGAAAATTAAATCCGGATATTATGGAAGCAATCTTAGGCGTTTGTGTAAATTTAGAAAGATTCACAAAGGCAAAAGTCCAAGATATATCATACTCATATCAACGTGTCTCATGTTAATAGCCTTGTTCTAAAAATCCCCGCCTAGCCCCGATTACTCTCCGCTTAATCGCTAGGCCCACCCTCTCCGCCTCGATTAATGACTAATCCCCTAAAAAATCAGTAACCCGATTATTCTCCGCCTAATCCGATTATTTCCCGCCTAATCCGATTATTTCCCGCCTAATCTTACATACCCCGATTATTTTTTAGATTGCAAGTATAAAAAAAAACATTTTATTTTTGTTATTCAATCATTTGAATTGGGAGTTTGTGATGTTTTACATAACTTGTGTTCAAATTTTAATAAAAATCATAAAAATTTGTTTTTACTGTAATTTTGAAAACAATATTGAATTAATATATATTAAAAATATTAAAATAACCCTAAAATTAATCCCCGATTTTAATCCGATTTTCCGATTAATCGCTAGGCCCATGCCGAACGCCCGACTAGCGCCTAGCGATTTTTCAAACAAGGGTTAATAGTATCAAACAACAAAGTTTGCTTCGTATATATTGAATCTACTCAACATTTATTGTATTATCTGTAAACCATATTTTGGATTTTGGACTTTTCAGTGGTCTTTTGTTTGGTCTCCAAAACATTTCACATTTATGTGGACCATTTAAAGTATTTTTTTTTCTTCTTATTTGTAATGTATGGACATTAAGCAATCCAACAGTGTCGGAAGGATGAATACAAAACTGCTATATCACCGTAAATGTGGTCTCTGCTTTTTTGTACCGGTTTTTGTCTGTTTTTCTGTAGTATGATATATGACAACAATAACAGAGCAAAATGTGTGTGATTAGGATACAATGACAATGTTAATCATGACCTCGAAATCTGAATTTATTATTTCACATATGTTGAGTTTATAATAACTTCCAAATACATCTTTTTGTTGTCGCCGTTGATTGTTGATCCTCGTATCAAATTTGTAGACATCTTCAGTTTATGTCTTATAGATACATGATATCTTATATCATTATGGACAAATATCTAAAACATGTTCAAAGTTTTAAAATATTTATAAAAATAGGCAAAAATATACGCATGATAATTGGAAATGAAAATTAATATTGAGATAAAAGAATTAGGATGTTGACAAGAAAAAGGGTAACCCCAAGTATCAAATTAAAGGATCGGATCTCGGATATTATGATGTAGGCCACTAGACTGGTAAGTACAAAACGCGTATGTACCGAACCATGACCTACAAGAGTTAACCGGCGAAGCCGCTCTTAAGCGCAAGTGAGCCACGCGCACGAGTGGTGGTGATGAACTTCGTCATCTGATAAAGATTGACAGAAAATATATATATAAACTTATAAAGTGATCATGTTACAATTAAACTTCAGCAAAAATCCAAAAAAGGAGAAGAGGTATCATGTGCCATTTCTTTGAGTTATTATTATTATTATAAAAAAGAATCATAAAATAAGTTTTTAAAAAAAAAAAAAAAAGGTAAACCAACAAAAATTCACTTGCCTCCTCTATCTATCTTTCTGCAGTTGTCCATGATGATTATTAGAGAGAGACAGGAACAAGACGAAACAATCTAGAACAAGAAACCAAAACATAAACCACTATTGTTTTTGAAGGAGGTAAGAAAGAAAGATCCAGAAGAAACCCAAGATTAGAGCAAAATCAGACAGCACCAAGTAAAAACCAGTTTTTTTAGAGAGAGAAAGTAGGAAACGGGTCAGATTGTTAGAGAGAGAGAGAGAGAGAGAGGAAGCGAAAAAAGAGTCGCAGTGTTCTTTTTCCTCTGCGTGAGCAGAGACAAACAGAGATAGTGACAGTAGATTTCGAAAAATCTATTTTGGATTTGTTTTTGTTTTTGGTTTTATCGGAAAAATTTGTAGGATCCATCTTCATCTTTCTCTATCAGCTCAGATTTGTATAGATTTATGGGTTATGTGCATTGGAGCTGTGTACTGTGACTTTTATTTTTCTATAATTTTTATTTTATTTTTGGAATTAGGGTTTGGTTTAATCAGCTGTGGCTACAACGAGGAGGCATAATCTACCGACGTCGGATTCCGGTGCGTTCACCGACTGGGCGGCGACGACGACGACACCTTCCCGTGCCACCGAGGATCTATCTCTTGGTTTCAATGCTGGTCCCTCCGTCATCCACGGCGGTATAGGCTCAGCTTCCGTCGCCGCCGGCGTTCCATCATGGCATCCTGGATCTTCTGTCCGTTACGGCCTACCTTCGTCGGCGGCGGCGACGGAGATGGGCATGGTGGGTCTGCGAGACGTCTTCGTTGTTGCTCCGGCTTATCATCACCAGAACGCTGGAGTTATATCTGGATCGGAACATATGAACAGTAATGCAGCTGCGGCGGCGCTCGGTGTCGGAGTGATTCCTCTACTCACGGCGGGTCCACCGCAGCAAAACGTGGAAGACTCCGACATTAACTTCCTCGGAAACAACCGGAGATGGCAGAACAACAACAACACCCACGAAACGCAGTATCTTCACTTCAAGAGTACTAACCAGACAACGGTCGGAACGAGTTCGAACAACTCGGGGTCTGGCTCAGGCGTATCGGGAACCGCCACGTGTCAAGACTGTGGAAATCAGGCGAAGAAGGAGTGTAAGCAGAGGCGGTGCAGGACGTGCTGCAAGAGCCGTGGCTTTGATTGTTCTACTCACGTGAAGAGCACGTGGGTCTCTGCCGCTCGGCGGAGAGAGAGGCAGGTCATGCCTACCGGCGCCAATCCAACGGCTGGCTCGTCTCTGTCGACCTCCTCCGGGACGAAGAAGCCGAGGATCGTAGGGTCTCAACAACAACAACAACAAGCCACTTCTCATACTTCAACTTCTAACACGCCTCCTCAAAGTTTCGAGACCAGTTCCAGCCGACAAGGTAGTTTTACATTTTCATTAGTATATATATCCACATGATTTTATGTATATACATGCATATAACACTAATAGCCGTTATGGACCTTACGGTGATCAATCAAAGTTTGGGGTTTTTGTAATCTGAATGACAGTAACCAAAATAAAACATTATATAGTACTGATCGGGTTTGATATGGTTTTAGTTGAAGAAATTTATCAATAATTTTGTGAAATTTTGAAGTTCAGTCTTTTGTTCAGTTTGAGGTTTGGTTGGAGCTATGGAAAAATTAGATCGTTTTAACCATATAGAATTTTAGTCAGTTTAGAGTCTCTTATTTCGGTTTGGTTCAGATTAGTTTATCCGTATTAAAAACTCATATTTGTATGATAATTAACACTCTTATGTAGATTGATATGGTGAAAATGATTCATAATTATGTTTTATGTATGCAAGACGGAGGAGGGTCAAGAGAAGCATGGCCAGGGCAGGTTAGGGCTACGGCTGTGTTCAAGTGTGTTAGAGTAACGGCAGTGGAGGACGGGGATGACGAGTACGCGTACCAAGCGGTGGTGAAAATCGGTGGCCATGTCTTTAAAGGATTCTTGTACGATCAAGGGCTTGAACCCAAAGAAGGTTTTCCTAATATGTCGGATTTGCATTTAGGTGGTGCAGCTAATAACCATAACGGAGTTTCAGCCTCTGCGCCTATTCTCGACCCGCCAAATGTTGCTTATGGTGGTGGTGGTGGTGGCGGCGGTTCAGGCGGTGGGTTTTACGGTTAAACCAAATTCAAGAAAGTTTATTGTTTGAATGAAAGATTTTCTCTGATATTTTTCTCCAGTGGGGTTAGATACAAACGAAATAGTTCAACAACTCTGTTGTATGAATTGTCCACTCGGACGAACTACTTCTAAATTCTAATGCTGCAACAAACGTATCGACAGTTATTTTTTTTTACTTAATTGGTGGTGAAACACCTAACGTTTTGCTTGAAATCACGTTTTTTAAGTATAGATGTTATGTATTCCTAGGATTAAAACCCGCACGAAAATATGCGGCAACTCGAATTTAAAACCATATCTGTTTGTTAAGACTTGTTTGATAATTTTGTGGTATTAGTTTCTTGTAATAGCAAATCTAAATTGTTTCTAACAGTAGGACTAGAATTTATTCAAATAAGTTCTGTGTATGATAGTTAATTTTTATTCCTACACCATTGATATCCTAGAATAAAGTCCAATTTGCTTTAGCAAAAAAAATAAAGTCCATTTTGCTCATGCACTTATCATATTAACTCGTACAGATTTACATGTTAAAAATATAATTAGTAAACACGAAATGTTATAGCTAAATCAACGAAAATTATAGGTGTAGTCGTATAGATGTTATGGTACATAGTAAAGTAAATACGATGTTATAGCTAAATGCCTAAATCAACGAGAATTATATGTAGAAGAATTTTATTTAGTTGAAGTGTTTCACTGTTACATCAAGTGTTATTATTTCACCACTAACCGGATACATATAAGAGCAGCATTAACGGTGATATCTTAGAGATATTTTAGGATTAAAATTGATTAAAAATAATTATACTAACAAAATTAATCTAAGATTTGTATCTTAGTTAGGATGTTTTTGTTAGCTTAAGATGTTGATACGTGTCACTGTGTAACAGGTTCAAAAAACAATCAAAAAGAGAATTTTTTTCTTCTATATGTTTTAAATTTTTTTTTTTCTGTATGTCCTTAGAGCAGAATTTTTTTCTTTTGTAACAGGTTTTCAAAAAAAAGATGTTGATAAATTGTATCTCATGTATGTTTTAATTTTTTTAATTTACAACTATTATTAAATTTTCTATAATTATAAATTTTATTTTTATAATAATATTTGTTTTTCTAAGAATCACATGTTAAGAACCTACCATTAATCACACAAAAATCTTAACTCAAAAATACTATCTCTTACCTATCACTTTTACAAATATATTACTTAAATATTCCTAAGATTTATTTCTAAGATACTACTAATAATCATGCTCTAATGTACTAGACTACTAGTTATTATATTCAAATATTTGTTTAACTATGTCGGCCGATTTTGTGTTCATTTGCCAGCCCATAATATTGTATCAGTTATAGCTTTTGAATCTAAATTTGGATTTTCATATTCCCTAAATATAAATGTTATATATATCCTCCTTCATATGCATCAATTCATGATTTATCCCCATTCAATTTTTAGGTTTTAAAAGCTGTTTTTGCTATAAACTGATTCACTGAGCCTATTTGTGCACTTTCTAGTGTTACTATTCTCACTGACTTAGATTCAATTACGCAGAAGACTCTGTAATCTTGTGGCTTCCACCTTACCTAGGCACGTTGCTGTGCACTGATATATATACTGTATAGGCTTTTATGAGATTAAACATATGGATCTTTGTGTAGATCGAGAGAAAAAATATTGCTCGAAGCCTCGAACCATGTTTACATTTTGAATTTATTTGGGCGTTGGCATAGTTATATTTCGAGGAGTCAGAGTCTATCATATGACAATGAGATCTCACGTTAAATCCCTTTTACAAAAAACAACTTAGCCTAAAAGGGATTTAAGAAATATATGAACCTGAATATCGATTATGTCCAACCATAGATTTCGCCACTAAATCGTTAATATCAGAAGCATAGTTATAGTCTTGTTCGGACACAACTTATGTATTTTCATAGTTATAGCGGTTGCGGTTGCGGTTGTGGGAGTTTGCGGAAGCGGGCGGTTGCGGTTTCAAGCGTTTTTTAGCGTTTTGACCGACTGGTTTAGCGGTTGAAAACGGGTGCGTTTGCGGGAGATTTACGACTGGTTGATCAGCGGGTACGATAGCGGTTAAACCAAAATTTACCAAAATAAATTTAATATATGATTATAAAAAATTATAAACCACCAGAAACTATAGTTATGAAAAGTATAAATTTTTTAAAAATGATTAATGATTAAAAACCATAAATAATTATTCATATAAATTTTTATATTGAAAACAAAAATAATTATTTATATTAGAAAATTAAAGTTAAATAATAATTATTTTTTTAGAATTAACGTGAATATAAATCAGACATGATGATATATATTTTAATTTATTTATTTTCTTTTTTAGTTTATTTCCTTTTTTACACCAACCGCAACCGCCCGCAACCGCAAACGCTTGCGGGAAGGAGCTTTTGAAATCCAGCGATTTCGAACGGTTCGAAGCGGTGTGGAGCGGTTTCTATGATTGGTACCAACCGCTAGCAACCGCAACCGACCGCTAACAACCGCTAAGCGGGTGCTAGCGGGAAAACCAATCAAGTCCTATGTAGCACCTTGGTGCGTTCCTACCGAAGCCGACCAAATAGTCGATAGGGTTTATAAAAAAAAAAAAAAAAATTATCTAAACTACTTCGACCCTCATATGTTTATCAATTGTATTATGTAGTAGGAATAAAGCCAAAAATTAAAATAAAAAATCAATATATTCCTTCAAACACTCCACCATAAAGTAATAATAATAATAAATTCGACAGTGTCGTAGGCTTTATAGGGTTTAGGCTTTTTGAACTTTCGAACGTAGTAATATTCGCCCCCCCTCCTCGCAAGAAAATGATACCTCGCGCAGATCTCTTTATTTTATGTCTTTTGGTTACATTTGTATAATATTGATGAGCATGTTTGTCAACCAGTGGAAGATGAATCTTATAAAAACCGAACCAAATATATTTGTACGTGTAGACATATGGTTTTTCGTTGGTGGCTATTATGGTGAACAGCATCACGCATTGGCAATCATACAAATTTAAAGATCAGGAGAATTAGTATATCAGAAGGTCTATAAATATATATATATATATATATATATATATATATATATCTAATTTTAAGAAGAGGATATGTGAAACATTCAAGTTTAAGTACTGTATGTCTGTATATACTTTGTTACCAACTATTTTAACAATACTTATGACTTATGAGTTATGAGAGAGATATCATATCAAAACGACTTGTATAATTCATTCATTTATCATAGTAATGTTTTTTTTTATTATACTAATGATATAGAAGTCGTTTGCCATCCAGTAGAATGATTACACGGAAACATAGTATAATCATAACACAAAACATATATATATATATATATATATATATATATTTATTTATTTATTAAACAATAAAAAATGGTTAGCTTTCACTATAATTATGTTGGATCGAGTACTGCTAGTGAGATTTTTCTTTACTTTTATAACTAAGCAAAATCTTGATATTTTTGAAACTTCTTGATTATTTTCTTACATCTTGGTTTTTTTCCCCCAAATTTGAAGCCCTCACATTCAAATCAATTTTATTTTTGTTGATTTAAAATATTACGTGACACATTTTACTTGACAAAAAGAGAGTGGGGAATATGTTGACGAAAAACCATTTAAATAAAATTATCTGTATATCACATCTAACATAAAGAGACATACAGCGTCAGTCTGCATCAGAACCGAAAGGTTTACGAAATGATGTTTTGCCAACTGTGAAAACGTTTAACAAATGATTTTTATCCAAAAAACTATGAAACTATTTGTAGAAAGTGAGAGGCATGTGCGTAAACACCGTGAACGTGAAGGCCAAACAAAAAAAATGCAAGTTTAGGTGCATGGATTTGGTAAAGAGAGAGAGATACATTCCCCTTCGGACTAAACCAAAATTAGTAATTATAACTTTTACTTTATCTAATATAACCGAAGCAATGGTGCAATGCACATATGTTAAAAAAACAAAAGAAGGAATGGGGCACCGAAAGATTATCACTTTATATCTTATTCTTCCGGATGGATTTATGATTCCAGTTCTTACAACTACTAGTCTATCCAACAAACGTCCAACACTTCACCAAACTAGAGACCGATGACAAATAAATCTAATTGGTATCAACTATCAAAGTTTGTACATGGATCCAGATCTGTAGTTTAGTGGTTTGTAGTATTAGCTAGTATTGTCGATGTAAATTCAAACGCGCATAATGCATATTTTTGCCAAACAATAATTTGTATGCGAACCAAAGGAAACTGAAGTATATTGTACCCTATACGAATTTATACTATGTCGGTTTAAGGCAAATCTATCCATGAAAAAAATTATTTTCATTTACATCACAATGTCCTTTTTAATAACTCAATAGTACCAATTTTCTTGCATTACCGAGAAATGCATAAGGTAATTATCCATCTCAAACCACTGAAATCAAACCAATCGAGAGTAGAATTCTCAAGAACCGCATGATATATAAGAAGAAAAGTTATAAGATTATTTAGCTATTGCATCCGCAGGCACAAATAATGTTTGTGTATCGACTTCTAAATGAGGATGGTCTAAGATGTTTTCTTTGATTACTTGGGAATTAGGATCTCCTTTGTGTACGTTTGCAATCTTGGCCATTGGGTTGGCTCACCAATAGCACGCATGAACCAGTGTAGACAATGTCTTCTTGAGATAATTTGGTTTTGAGCTCGTTCACTTTGGTAATGATTCTATACATCACTAGTGCCCTTTTCTCAAGTTAGTGTATACAATGTCTTGTTTGGATAATTTGGGTTTCGATCTTGTTCTCTTTGATAGTGAGTCGATACATCAATGTCTTTTGTTCAAGTTTTAGTTTTATGTGCAAATTAGTACGATATTAATATGTAAGAAATTAAAACTGTGATATATAAAGAGGACAAATGAAGCTATATAGGGAAATAAAAGTCTAAGCAGCTACAGAATACATATGCCTTATTAGTCGCTACATCTCCGCAGCTGGCTACCACCACCGTTGTCCATCCTTTATAGCAAATTCGTTATTTCAAAACCGAAATCAAATTCAAATAAAACCAAAACCAAACTGGTCCAGCCCAAAATTCATTGAACAAGTTTGTGGTTATGGGTGTTGCAACCAAAAATTTTGAATTTTATTGATCCCAGTTCTAACAACTACTAGCATAGGTAACAAACCAACACTCCCACAATACAAAACCTCACTTGTAAATCAGAGAGAGAGAGAGAGAGGGACGGAAAGAGAACATTTAGGATGCTGAGGATGACGATGTCTGAAAAGTCATGCCACACTGGTATTTTCAAGTTCCATTTGTGCAACAGTTGTGTTAATAGCATCTATAATCTCCATCTTCTCCGCACCAATGGCTTCATCCATTGGAGTCCTCTCGTACCTACAAAAATTTCAAGTTTCTACTGGTTCAGCTTAGTTCCTCCGATAGATTTAGAAGAAAGATTGAAGAGACAGACCGATTCAAAAGACTTAGACTTGCTCCAGCTAAGATCAATCTCTTCACCACCTGTAAGTAGCTTTCCACTTAGTAAACCGGAGAAACAAAACATCTTCAAGCAAGAACATGAGTGATGGTTACCTCACCTCAACACGGCCATTCAAGCATGCCCAATGTAGAGGAGCATTGTTCTCATCGTTGAGAGGATTAATATCCTGCTCACCAAAACAAAGCCACAATAATCTCTCTTTTATTCATGTTCAATCGATAGAAGACCAGAAATTACATTGTCAAGGAATCAAAATTAGCAAGGGATTGTTGTTTTTACCACTCCTTGACTGATAAGATACTCCACTATAGTCATATGTCCATTCGCCGCGGCCATATGCAGGGCTATGAAGACAAACAAAAGATAAAAGAAACAACGTTCCCATAGTTAAACATACATTTCAAACGCCTTAATCTGAGTATCTAAATATACAAGGATAAGAGTAAGAACACCAACATATTACTCAATCCAAAAAACAGTAACCAGATGAAATGAGAGCCAAAGGTACAATTTTTCGCATCACTTACTCCAAATTTTCCTATATCTATACGAGTAATTGACTCACTAGACATTCCAAGTATCTGAGCAAGAGTTTAAGAACCTCATCTGACTGTGGCATTAAAGAAAAAGTGAAGCTACTGACTGGAAAAATTGGAACTTTAGATCGTAAGAAACCTGTTCGGCCTTGTGAATCACGAGAGTCAAGAGAGACACCATCAGAGGCCAAGGTTCTGAGATCATCAATATCATTGTATCTAGCAGCCTGTCAATTAACAAAAAAAAAAAAACAAATAAACTCAAATTTAGCTCACCCAAAAGTTGGAGACATGAATCGATTATGTAAAAGGGGATTTTAGGGATGAAGAGAAGGAGACAGACCTCAAGCAAGTCCTCAACTTTCTCTGCAACTACGTTTGTTTCTGCTCCCATTCTCCACCGGCCAATACCAATTTCAATCTGAGGGTTTCTGGTTCTACTCTGGTGTTATTTGTCCGATTCCTTTTTTTTTTTTTTTTTTTTTTTTGTGTTTGGCTCTGTTATATATTTATTTATGTAATTAAAATAAAATGGAGTATCAAATAAGGTTTTTTTTTTTTTTTTTCCTGAGTATCAAATAAGGTTTATGAATTTTAAATGTATATAAAAATGATAAAATGGTCAAATATATTCCATATTTTAGTTATTGTAACTCTTTAAACTATACTTCATATTTAAATAAAATAAATAAAAAAAACATCAAAGTTTACATTTTTTAGCACCGCATAAATATTATTTTTATTTTGGGTCGCCGCTTGATTTTCTGGTGGAGAAGTCGTAATCGTTAAATTAGGGTCTTCTCTTCTTCATCTTCTTCTACATCTCCTCGGCCGTTTCCTACGGAGGATTCCGATCGATCCCTTTTCTCTTTATTCTTTTGGTCACCGAATCGTTCTCATACCCATTTTGAACTCGCAACTCTTCTTCCTCAGATTGCTAGATTAGGGTTTTCGTCTGCTTACCGGATAGATTTCGGAGGAACAACTTTTTATTTATCTTCATTACCAAGTCTTTCGTTTTCAGATTCCCGGAATCCAAATTTTTTTTTTTTTTTTTTTTTTTTTCCCTTTCGCGCTATGACTTCCTCGATCCAGATCGTTGATGAGCAGCAAGTGGATGTTTTGTCTCTTCATCAAGATCAGGTTTTATTTTCGTTTTGCCCTTATGAATCAATTAAATTTATCCAAAATGGAAGATCAAGTTTCTGTTTTGATTTGTGATTGAGTCCCTCCATCTTTAGCTCTTGAATTCTTGATGCTGCGTTTCCCTTTCTGAATTGATGTATGTAATGTTCTGAGAAATTAGGGATTTCGTGAATGTTGGGTCTGATATCTCGTTGTTCGTGGGTTAGCTTCAATTTGGGATCTTTGCTCAGGATTTACGTCTTTTGTAGTTCGGTTGTTACCTGTGGAGTGTCTGGTGTTGAAACTGTGTCTTATGTACATGAATTTGGTTTCTTTTCCGAAACAAAACACTCTTTAGGATGATGTTGATGAATCTCTTTATAAATGATCTCCCCCTTATATAATTCATTCATGAACGAGGTTGATTCAAGATGTTTTCTGTATTTAGGATGAAAAGAAGACTCAACAAGTGTTCAATGAGCTGAGTTTCGGGAACCATGGCGGCTGTTGTGCAATTTGCTTGGATACAATACCTCTTCAAGAAACAGCTATGGTTAAAGGCTGTGAACATGCTTACTGGTACGTCTGATCGATTCTTGGTTTATTCAGAGTATATCCTTTTTCTTTTATATGAGCAATGATGCTGATTTGATGATCTGATTTTGCCTGTATATAAGTCTTTTCTATGACATTCTTATCAATATTTAGTCTGATACTGAGGAAGTTACTGTTTGTGGTTTAAGACATTTGTTTTGTTAGATCAGTTTTAGTTCTCAGCTCAGTTTTCTTAACAATCGACTTTGGCCTTGCTTTAATCTGTAGACCTTCTATTACGTTTTTCTGTTTCTTTCGTTTGATCAGAATATGTTTGATTAGAAATGAAATAGGACAGATACTGATATTTCTCTTTCCATTTTTAAGAGGAATGATTCATTTCTATCTATATATAGTGTGACGTGCATACTCCGCTGGGCAAGTTACAAAGAGAAACCTACCTGCCCACAATGTAAGCTTCCATTTGATTTTCTCAATGTCCACCGCGCTCTCGACGGAAGGTAAAATTTCCATCCTTATTTACATTTGGCTCCATTTTAAACTCCAATTACTTGGCTGTGCCTTTCTTGCTTTTACATCATTTTCTGTACTTCTTCGTTTCCAACTAATTTTTTCTGTTATATATCATTGCAGCGTTGAAGATTTCATGTTCGAGGAGAGTGTATGCCTCCTCCTGAGGGCATCATGGTTCCAGCCACTGGAAGCAGTGGAGCGGGTTTCAGACAATGACAATTTCAATTATGATTTCGATATTCCACCTGAGTATGAGGATGAGGACGACGATGACCTTGACGAGTTTTATATGCAAGGTTCAAGTCTTCGTTTAGGAAACCGGAGGTGGGGTGACAATGGATTCGTCAGGGCAGGCCGCCAAGAAGCAAGGCCGGTCCAACATAAGAACCGAGGTGGACAGGCTTCTGGCTCTGAACCCACTTCTTCATCCTCACGTGAGCCAAAAGATAAGACTAGCAGTGCCATAACAGGAAGGCGTGCAAAGAGGGCAATGAAGCGTGAAGCTGCAAACAAAGCTGCGGAAGCAGTAGCAGCTGCAAAGCACGAGGCCCATTTGGTTAGGTTGGGAAGGAAGTGACTGTGGTTGTATCTCTGTAGTTACATTCAACCCACCCCAACCCCAAATGGCCAAATCCATTGACTTCGATACTTGAGAATCTGTACATCAGTAGAATCTAATAATGTTAGAACCACAAAACTTGCTGAATCTTTGTCGTTAAGATGCTTTGCTAGATTTGATTTATTTAGTCTGCAACTTTCTTGATCATTTGCTTGATGAGTGAGAGATACTGTGGCTTATGATGTGAGAAGTGATCATATGGAATGAAGATTAAGTGGTTATGGTAATGATGATGATGATGAGTGGGTTTTGGTGGGGTCTGCTATTGACTTTGGCCAATTTTTGGGCGGTGTAGACTGCAATGCCAAGCAAAATCAAAGCTAAAAAACATAACTTCTTAATTTATTGATCAGAAAAATAGACATCTCAATCCCTTACCTACCCCATTAAGACCATGGAATCATTAGTCTAGGTCAACTTTGTTGACCAATATAAACGTTTATCGTCGTTAGTGTCTAAATTGGCTTGATGTTGTTTGATGAAAATGCTCCATTGGAAATGTGTGGTTAGATATTTTCATCATCTCAGTCTTCATAATCATCATCTTTGTCATCATAATGTTCTTTTTATCTATATTTTTGTTCCATTGGTTCTTATGCTCAACCACCCTATTCCTCTTCCATTCAATGCTCCTGAATTCCCTCAAAGCTAAAGCTACTCTTGCTTCACTAACACTTCTCTTTCTCTCTTGACTTCCCTTTGAGGTCATGCTACTGTTCAGCTTCAAACTCATTTTAAACGTTAAACCATCTACGCTTTATCGTGGTTCTCTCTTTCTTTGATCATCTGTCTCTGTTTATTTCCCCTATGGAATCTCTGAAACAAGCTTCTTCTGGGTTCTGCTACCACCAAGGCTTCTCAGGTGTTCTCCAAGTGTTTGTTCACAACGCAAGAAACATCCACAACATCTGCATCTACGATAACCAAGACGTCTACGCCAAATTCTCTCTCACGTACAATCCTGACGACACCATCTCCACTAGAATCATCCACAGAGCAGGCAAAAACCCTGAATTCAACCAGAAGCTTATGATCGATGTGACTCAGATCGATGCCCATGCTGCAGTTCTCAAATGTGAGATCTGGATGATGAGCAGAGCCAGACATTACATGGAAGATCAGCTTCTTGGTTTCGCTCTTGTCCCAATTTCAGACATCATAGGTCAAGACAGTGTAACTCAAGACTACAGTCTTTCCTCCACCGATCTCTTCCATTCCCCTGCTGGTACCGTGAAGCTCACGCTTTCCATTGTTAACCCTTCCTCTACTTCTTCATCTAATCCCAAGATTAACACCACGTCGATTTCTTCCGAGGTCGTGTTGCTTGACCCACAAGTCTCTGAAACAGTAGATTACACGAGGATCGAGTTCCCTGACATCAATGTTGTTAACGAGAACAAACAGATGGTTACAGAGTACTTCAATGAATCCGGAACCGCTTCTTTTCTCTGTCTAGGCTCAACACATGGACCAGAAACGGACATATCAATGGTGTGCTCGGAAGAAAAAGAGCTTTATGGGAATGGAAGCTTCATGGCTTCTTCTTCAACAACAACAAGCTTAAGCGACGACAAGAACACAGCAGATTCAAACGAGAAAGAGAATCGAGAGATCACAGAAGTATCAAGAAGAAGAAACAAAGAAGTAGAAGAAGAAGAGGAAGAGAAAAAGATGAATGAAGAAACAACAATGCAGAAACAGATAGCAGAGATGTATATGAGAAGTATGCAACAGTTCACTGAGTCTTTGGCAAAAATGAAGCTTCCCATGGATCTTCATAATAAACCACACGAGGAAGATCACAGTAACAACAACAACACTGCAACTCCAATTCAAAATCAGAATAATAATAATAGTAATGGAATGGAGAAGAAAAAAGAAGGGTCTCGTGTGTTTTACGGTAGCAGAGCATTCTTTTAATGGAATCAACAACAACATTGCAAATAAGTTGTTTAACATTTTAGCTTCTTCTATGTTTGATTCACATAATCTTCCTACAACCAATTTTTTTAGAGAAATTGTTAAAAATACCCCTTTTTCAATACCCCTTTTCAAAAATGCCCCCTTTGAGAGTCCATTTTTAAGTTTGCCCTCTTTTAATTTTTAATGACCATTTTACCCTTATTTGAAACAAAATTAGGTCCACAAAATATAAAATATTTTTTGGCGGGAAAAGTGATCCCGCAATTTTCCCGCCAAAACACTTGTAAAAACCTTTAAAAAACCTTGTAAAATTTTCCCATAAAAATTTTCCCGCCAAAAAATTTTCCCGCCAAAAAAATTTTTTTGCGGGAAAAGTGATTCCGCAATTTTTTTTGCGAAATTTTTTTGGCGGGAAAATTTTTGGCGGGAAAAATTTACAAGGTATTTTAAAGGTTTTTTACAAGGTATTTACAAGTGTTTTGTAAGGTTTTATAATGTATTTTAAAAGGTTTTACAAGGTACTTTTAAGGTTTTATAAGGTATTTATAACTTGTAAAACCTTATAAAAAACTTGTAAAACCTTATAACTTGTAAAAACCTTATAAAAAAGCTTGTAAAATCTTATAATATCTTATAAATACCTTGTAAATACGTTGTAAAACCTTTTAAAATACATTGTAAAACCTTATAAATACCTTGTAAAAAACCTGTAAAACACCTTGTAAATTTTTGGCGGGAAAAATTTTCCCGCCAAAAATTTAACGCCAAAAAAATTGCGGAATTACTTTTCCCGCAAAAAAAATTTTTTGGCGGGAAAATTTTTTGGCGGGAAAAAATTTTACGGGAAAATTTTACAAGGTATTTTAAAGGTTTTACAAATTTTTACAAGTGTTTTGGCGGGAAAAATTGGGGGATCACTTTTCCCGCCAAAAAAATATTTTGTATTTTGTGGACCTAATTTTGTTATATTTCCTTATATATTTATAATATCTTTTATTAAAAGAAGGGTAATTTAGTCATTTTGTACATAAAAGGGGTATTTTTAAAAATGGACATCCAAAAGGGGCATTTTTGAAAAGGGGTATTGAAAAAGGGGCATTTTTGTGAGTCTCCCATTTTTTTATAATTTATTAATCTATATATATAATTAGAGAGTTTTCTCTCCATCTAGGGTGTCCACATCATCATCCATGTCATCTTATTTTAATTTTTTGTGGGCTCTACATATATTATTTATTAAAACAAAAAAAATTAAAACTAAATTTCATTCACACACTTCATATTATTATCTTTCCTTAAATAAAAATAATAATTTACAAAAAATAAAATTAAATATTAATAGAAAACGAAAAAAATAAATATTTTAAACAAATATGAAAATTTTAAATAGATATTAAATAAGCATAAAATTAGTTATTATATCTTACAATAATATCACTTCCACAATACTAAAATATAACTAAAGAAGCTTATCATATATCTTAACGGTACAATAATTATTTTTGAGATTTACAATTATTTAGTATAATAAAGAAAATAAGAGTTAAAAAATACAAAATTTAAAGGTTCTTACTTAAACTAAAAAGTAATTCATTTCCGAAATAATATTCAATTAAAATTTAAGAATATATTTGTTAATATTAAAGTATCAATTCATAATACCGATTAAAATATAAGAAGAATTGTGTATGTGCTATTATTATTTATAATTATAATATAATATAAACAAGTAACATTTTCTAAATTGAAACAATGGTAGTTTTTAAACAAATGAATAGCTAAAAAGGAAAAATTAAATATTAATTAGTGTTTAGGAAATTAACATAGATTGAAAAAACTAGGCTGATTTTAAAAAAAAACAAAAAAAACTATTCTAGACATCACAAATAAAAATAAAATAATCTAATCAATAATAAAACTGTAAGAATAATATTTGAGAATGATATTTGGAACTTAGAGTAGTGATAGTAATGGTAGATCGAAGAGTTTTTAATTAGAAATAAAGATGATTTTGTTTTTGGAAAAAAAAATATTTTAAAATTAGAATAATTTTTTATGCGTTTGTAAGTTACACATTTTAGAAAAATCAAATTTAAGAATATTATCTAAAATCATAATATATGTCAACTTATATATGTGAAAAGAGAATTTTATATTTTCAAATGATCAAGATAAAAGTGCAAGATTTGACGTTGAAATCTGATGTACGTGGTTAGAAATGAGTTCATATACGAGATTTGTTCTCTATAAAACAATTTCACATGCACCAAAACATGGTTAAAGAAACTTCATGACAAATATCTGTCCAATATATTTTAACTTTCACTTAAATGAAGAAGACCATGAAACTTATTAAAAACTTGAATATTGAAATATAGTAAAGAGGAAATAGATATGGTCTGTTTTGGGAACCAATTTGTAGTCGAGTATATTGCATGTGATTCATTAGATAATGAAAAAAAAGTAGATTTCGAGAGACGACGAGTGAATCATTCAAGATAACAAGAGAAATGTAGTGAACAACTAATTATTTTCTAAGCTTTGGATTAAGAATGCAAATGATTAAAATAAAATCTCTTCAAATTCGAATGATTATATTTATAATAAAAATACACATTAATAAAAAAAAGTAATTAAAATCCTGCGTAACGCGCGGGTATATAATCTAGTTTAGTAAACGGGACAGTGTTTTTATGTCAAATCTAATAAAAAAGTGCGTTTATGTAAATAAATTTGTTTAGAAAAACCCTTGTTTTAAAAATCGCTAGGCGCTAGTCGGGCGCTCGGCATGGGCCTAGCGATTAATCGGAAAATCGGATTAAAATCGGAGATTAATCGGGGATTAGTTTTAGGGTTATTTTAATATTTTTAAAATATATTAATCCAATATTGTAAAAATTTATGATTTTTATTACAAATTTATGATTTTTATTAAAATCTGAACACAAGTTATTGTAAAACATCACAAACTCTCCATTCAAATGATTGAATAACAAAAATAAAAAGTTTTTTTATACTTGCAATCTAAAAAATAATCGGGGTATATAAGATTAGGCGGAAAGTAATCGGATTAGGCGGAGAATAATCGGGTTACTGATTTTTTAGGGGATTAATCATTAATCGAGGCGGATAGGGTGGGCCTAGCGATTAAGCGGGGAGTAATCGGGGCTAGGCGGGGATTTTTAGAACAGGGAGAAAAACTGATCCTAAAAATAGTAATAATCAAATATCTAAATAATGTGAGTCGGTGTTAACAGATCAGTCTGCAAAACCCAAAATTTTAAAGTTACTCCTGGCCCATTAACAGCCCAATAAGGATTTCAATTCGTTATTTGTCCCAATTCTCTTTTTACCGACATTAAGGGCACTAGCTCCTCCGTCTCCGGTCATAAACCCGGCCAGAGGTGAACTGAGAAAATTGATTGTCGACTTCAATGGATTCTCAGCCTCCGGCTAACGAGTCAAGCCCGTCGACGGCGCTGTCAAACGTCGGAGAGCTAGTTCCTTTTTATTCCAGTTACCTTTGGAATCGCCTTGCTTCCTTGTTGCCTACTTCCAATTCCATTTTTCTCGGGAAAATCTCCAATCTCTATCGCCAAACAGTTTCGAGAAAACGAAGTATTTCTTTTCCTCTTCCTCTGCCCTCCGAATTCCCAAATTCTTCTACGTAAGATTCTGTTTTCATCTCTTTTGGGAGTTTCTGGTACTTTTCTTAGTTAGTGTTCTTTATTCGGCCTTCATTGATTACTTTTTGATGATCGTGGCTTGGAACTGATTACTGGAGTTTCGTGTTTGTTTGATTATATACTGTTATGACGATATGGAGACTGTTTTGACTTTTGAGCTGATACATTTTGATATATTCAGAATTACAAGCAATGTCTCTGCGGATACAGCTAGAATTCATGGTGTTTTGGAGGAAATTATGGCTGACGTTCTCTCGAATTTGCATGATATCCAGAAAAGTTTAGATTTTTGGCGATCTAGAGCTGAGGTGAGTGAACAGAACATTCCATGAGATGTATCTTTTCTTTCACTGGATTTTGTAGTGGAAGTCTTCCTTCTAAATGGTTCTCGTGGCATTATTTTGATCGTATTTAATACAGGGTTCCAATGCACGAAAAGCTTACTTCATGATTTTTGAGAGAGGACCAACAGCTTTTGTCAACGAGAGTACGAAGTTCGTGAGCAAAAGTCTCAGTGAGGATTCTGCGATGCAGCATCTTTGTCAGTCATCTTCATCTCACATGACGGAGAGGATGCGGGTCTTGGTGGAGTTAAGATCTGCACTCGCTTCCTTTCTTGCTCAGGTTGTTATGATAATTTAATTCCTTTTTTTAACATAAGTAACGCCATTATAAAGTTCTGTGCATGAGTAGCATTGTTTTACATGTTTGACATACTAATGTCACTTCTTTCAATGGGCTCTCTAGCTTTATGTTGAATTGGATAAACGTGGAGAGGATCTTGTGAAGAATCCAGAAAAGTCACTGCCATCATTGTTGGCTGTTATCAATGGATTGTTTTCGAACTTGGAGGGTTCTTTCAGCCATTTGCATGCTGAGCGTGAGGTAAACACACTCTTTTTTTACTTTGTGTTGGCACTTCCTTCATTTGTCTGATCATTTATATCGTGATGGTCTCGAGTCTTACTTTTATGTCTTGACTTACATCCCTTTTGCAGTGTGATTCTTCTGTTGATGGAAGTTACCCAATGCCTCTTGTATTTGATCGACTGCCTGAAGTTAATGAAGAAGGATCCCAGTGGACTGATTGTGAACTTACAGATGCAATCAACCTGGCGCATAAGAATTTGGAGAAACTTAACTCATATTTATCAGTTATGGTAGGTGTGACTGTAGTTTATATAGCATTGGCCATAATTTTTTATCACAGATATGAACATGTAAAGATAAAGATCTATCACCTGAAATCAACTCTGACAGTTTTCCTACTTGCATTGCTTTTTATATAGGTAGGGAAACATCGGAAGCCAAGGAGGATGACCCTGTACTGGGTCCGGTATACGTGTGGTGCAGTTGGGCTCTCTGTTTTCTCTATATGGCTTCTACGTCACAGTAGTTTGATGGGAAGTTCGGATATCGAGAATTGGGTTCATGATGCAAAAGAAGCAACGATGAGCTTCTTTAGTGATCATGTTGAGCAACCGGTTTGTTCTTAACCTTACTAATATTTTAAGTGACTTTTTGTCCTGTTCCAACAAATGACTTGTTGCATAAAACTCTATTAAGAGATACAAATAGAAAGTGATAGCTACTGCGACTCTCAAAGTTTGGTCCGAGCCAAAATAAAAGTGTGACAAGTTAAAATGATCGAGTTATTAGTTTGTTACGTGAGATTTTTAGAGCATGGAGTTTCTGAATTAGTTTCCTGATCCTTGCAGCTGCTTTCCATTCGGGATGAGCTTTTTGATACTTTCCGGAAAAGGCACAAGGGTGTTATGGAAACTGAAGAAGTGCAGCTGACGCAAGATTCACTGCATAGGTTGATATTCCTTTCCTTCTTGATTCTTTTTATCCTAGCTCTGATTGTTTGTAGTTGTATATGTGCGTTCATCGTCTCCATTTCATTATGCCTTAGCAATTCACTTGTTCTATTGATCTCATTCTTTGGATCACTGGGGTTTCACATACCCTTAACCAAAAAATCTCAGTAACCATTTATTTAGTACGTCTTACAAATTTCTATTTTATGCAGAATGCTTAGGAATTTCTGCGAGCAGGCTACACGTGAAAAGGTCCCGGATAATGCATCTGATCAGGAGATGCTCGAGGTTGTTATGAATCGGTACAACTCTGAACCTTACTCTTTCTTAGGCAGTTAAGGGCACATGACATGGCATTAGAATATTTTGCATTAATGTAAGCAATCAAATAATTGTTAGTAGTTCCAATCTTGGGTAATGAAAGACGTTTCCTCATGACTATGTTGGTCATCAGCCTCACTAACCACGTTAGACTTGGTAAAATGATTTCATGTGAAATTTCGTGGTATGAATTTGAATTTTACCTTCTAATTGCAGGTATGAAAAGGAACTTGTGCATCCTATTCACAACCTCCTTAGCGGAGAGCTTGCCCGTGGTTTGCTTATTCAGGTAATTTGAAGTTCTTGGCATGAAGCTATAGTTTATGGTTTGTGAAATACGAATTACATCAGAATTTTCTATCTTTCAGGTCCAAAAGCTTAAACTGGATATAGAAACGTAAGTTCATTAAACCAGTAGCTCTCAGTTAACTAGAGTAGATCTCTTACTCATTTTGTATAAATCTGAATAATCTTCTCCTGCAGAGCGATGCTTGAACTGGATCAGATACTCCGTGCAAATGAAATAAATTTTGCCATTCTGGCTGCATTACCTGCATTCTTTCTTAGCATAGTTATGCTCACAGTGCTTCGGACCTGGCTTAAAAAGGTAAGGATAGTGATAATTCAAGGAAAACCAAATGTGACAGAAATACATATATTTGATCCATTTTTTATAGTTTTGTTATCTTTATTCAGTTTGATTTCACTGATATGAAACAGGACAGCAAAGCTCAAGGACGAGGAAGAATTGCTCGTATTCACAGGAGACTACTAGTCGTTGAAATTGAAAAGAGAATTATGCAGTATCAGAGCTACATTGAGCAAGGACGTGTAAGATGTCCACTATTCTCCTTTTCTCCCTTTATCTTGAATCATTATTATTTTGCAAATGGGTCCTGTAAGAAATCCTGTGAAAAAATTTCTGGTCGTTTCTTGATGCTGTTACAGGATAAGGACGCAGAAACCGTATTTGGCTTGCTAATATACAGCCTGGAACGTTTGTATCGAGTTGTTGAGAAACCTGCAAGAGCAACTGACGAGTGGGATTTGTAAGTTTTTTACTTTGATCCCATCAATTAGCTTATTAAATTGAGGCTGCCATTAGCTTTCAGTTTATCATAAGTCCATTATTTGTTAAAGTGGTTATGTGTGTGCTTGAACTTACTGATGTGTTTTTATAAACAGAGTGAAACAAGATCTGATCGAGTTAGGAAGGCCACAGCAGCAAACATCATACAAGCTAACAGTGACACAACGACTAGTAACGGTTTATGACTGCTTGCTTCCCACTCTCAAGCGACAATAACTCATCTCGGGTTTTTAATCTGCTTTATGAAATGCCGATTTTATTCAATCATTCCTCCAGGAATACTTGCTTGAGGCCCACTTTAGAGTTTTTGGTACCAAGCCAAAACCTTTTTTCCTTGAAATGGTAAAACAAAGTTACACATAGGAGATAGTTTTGAAATTCATGATCTGTGCTGCAATTTAAGATATCAAAACCTGTTTTGTGGTCTTGTATGCTTTGGCTTCAATGTTTCTATATCCAATTTCTGTCTCGTCCCATGTACGGTGAGTCGAGATGAGATATTTTATGTCAAGGCTAAAACAAATAAAATAAACTTGTTCCAAGATATACTCTACAATGCTATTCCTCTGGCATTCCAATTTCCAATGGCTTCTTTGATCAGTGTGGTTGAGTCACTCTCAAGCACACACACCCGTGAAACCCTGTCGAAATTTCGTTTTTTGTTTTGTTTTTGGTGAGACTGAATAGTCAAGTTTCCATTTTCATACTCGAATAAATAATGCCATATTGGGAGATGTAGGGCAACTGTATATAGTATATACATGATTAAAGTATGAAGTGATATTAGATTCAAAAAAAAAAAAAAGTATGAAGTGATATCAAATGCTTCTTATATAGGACAACTGTTAAATATTGCATAATAGAAATAACAAAAACAAATGCTCTTCTCTTCAACTTTAACTTAAAAATATCGGTTGTCCAATCATGTAGTAGAGATCATAAAACATCAGATATAGTTACATTTTTCATATTCAATAAAACCATCCATGATATTTTCATGTGTATAAATAGCATCCATAATCCATATCATCTACTCCCTATTCTCCAGTAATGACTAGTAGTAAAACAACTCTCTAACTACTAAAACTAAAAATAGAAGAAAAAACATGAGTCCCACCACCGACGAAATCGAAGTGAAAGATTTCGTGGTGAACCAAAAGAATGGAGTGAAAGGACTCGTCGACTTTCTAACCCTAACCACACTTCCTTCTCCATACATTCAACCTCCTCAAGAACGCTTCACTTCCGACAAGATCCTCTTCGGATCACCTGTCCCGGTCATTGACGTGTCCAATTGGAATGACCCGCACCTGGCTAGAGAGATCTGCCATGCAGCGACAAAGTTGGGTGTGTTTCAGATAGTGAACCACGGGATAGCTCCGGCGGAGTTGAAGGGTGTGATTGCGGCGGCGCGTGGGTTTTTCGAGTTGCCGGCCGAAGAAAGAAGAAGGTATTGGCGAGGGACTTCGGTGTCGGAGACGGCGTGGTTGACCACAAGTTTCAATCCTTACAAGGAGAGAGTTTTGGAATGGAGAGATTTCCTCAAGTTTGAGTATCTTCCTCAACGACACGACTTCGCTGCCACGTGGCCTTCCGTCTGCAAGTAAGTCTGTGTAGGTACATAAATAGTGTTTTGAACCCAAAAAAAGAAAGTACATAATTAAGTAGTGTTTGGAATTAATAACTGTGGGTAGGGAACAAGTGATAGACCACTTCAAGAAGATCAAACCAATTACAGAGAAGATCTTAAACATACTCATCAACAATCTAAACTCAGTCGTCGACGAGTCCAATAAAGAAACTCTAATGGGAACAATGAGAATGAACTTCAACTACTATCCGAAATGTCCTGAGCCAAGCCTGGCCATAGGAACTGGTCGCCACTCAGACATCAACACTATCACTCTCCTCCTGCAAGAACACGGTGTATTAAGCAGTCTTTACGCCCGAGCCACCGAGGATGGTGACAAATGGATTAATGTCCCTCCAATTGCTGGAGCAATTGCTGTTAATATTGGAGATGTATTACAGATATTGAGCAATGATAGGTATAGGAGCGTGGAGCATTGTGTGGTGGTCAATAAGTGTTGTAGCCGGGTTTCCATTCCGGTTTTCTGCGGACCGGTTCATGATTCGGTTATTGAGCCGTTACCAGGGGTGTTAGAGAACAATGAGATGGCTCGGTATAGAAAGACTGTGTATTCAGACTATTTGAAGGGTTTTTTTGGAAGACCTCATGATGGAAAGAAGACTATTGAGTCGATCAAATTCCCATGACATGATTTACAAAGCTTTAAATCATCACGATGATCTGCGGCTCAAAATCGAGGAAATAAGCTCTATATATTGAGTTCATGCATGTCTTTATATGAAAATATCTTATTTTACGCAACCATTCAGCAAGTGAAGCACCTTTGATCAAGAACCAATCTGCTCATTGAATTGGACTCTTTTAACTTTTTTGAGTTATGATGGAAATATTGGTATTGAACAACGGAACTCGTCAGAAAGCTAAGTTGAAAAAGATCATCATCATCAACATTTTGGTGGTGGCCCGTTTTTTGGCGTAAAACATATCAGGAGCGTGAGCATGGTGTGGTGGTCAATGAATTGATGAATAGTCATATGCACTTGTAACATGGAGAAAAGTCTTCAATATGGTATCATGAGTGGAGACGCGGACACGCGGTCATGAGTAGATATAGATAGATATTGAGCCATCGATCTTTTCCTAATTAGTGAGAGTGGAGGTGACGCTCTGTCGTGATTCATGTACATCCACAAAGTTCACTTATATAAACATAATAATGAATAATGCTACGTTCTTTAGCAAACAAACAAAACTTAATAATGCAGCATTAATTATAAAACAAATTTTGGATGGTACGATCGACCAATTAACACAAGATTATTTTAATAGTGATAGTAGTTGTTTAGAAGTTTCGATGGTATGACCAATTAACACGAGGCTAACTTTATAATAGTGATAGGAGTTTATATAAGTTTTAGATGATACGACCAATTAACACAATGTTTATTTGTTTCGAAGCCAAAAGTTGGCACATATTTAGGTACATGATATTGGTGACAAAGTCCTAAATAAAGTGAAATCAAAATTTTGCACGTACGGTTTGACCAGATTAAAATGTTTCTGTAGTCATGTATAACAGTGCTTGTTTGTCATAAATATATTAGACAAAACTTCATTGAAGAAATGTGACTCACGCATCTTTATATGTTAATCTATCAAAAAGTAATTTTCTCATTTAGTATAGTTCTTGTTTTTGACATCGACATATCATTATTAAATTTGATTCACTTATTATTCCAGATATAATACTATGTAGAATTTTGTGATCTTGTTTGGTACCTTTCTCTTTCATTGTGATCTTGTTTGGTTGTAATTATTGGCGCTTTATTAGGATCAAAATCAAACACAAACTTCGAATTGAGTGCAAACTATATGTATTTGAATTAATATGCCTTGGATGACATTGGTTTTGGTTTAGTATGTGTATAAACGTAAAAAAAAAAAAAAACAGATGAAACCTCTATAATGCCAAAAAAATTCATCATGTGTCACTGTTGTTGGAACTTATACGGACCGATGACTTCTATAATGCACATTACACACGCTAGACAGAGTCGGTCGACAATGCGTTTAGATTGGCATGTTAGTTAAACTCCAACTGCTGGGTAACAAACAATCTATTCTTGGTATTGAGTACCATTGGTTGCTGGTATTAGATCTATATAACATTCAACAAAACTAAATAACGAATTGTCACAATCCTATCACCAGAAAATGCCAATATGTTTTTTACGTTATGAATTATGACAAACCACGGCCTTGCAAGAGAGATCGTCATCGATGAGCCACAGGTTCAACTCTTCTAGCTTTGACCGAATCATATTGGGAGCAACCTTAGGAGACCAATACACCACCGGCTTGCCATCTCCCAACGATTGGTTTACGCTGTTGGCATTGGTATTTTCTGCAATATCCATTGTCTCTACGGTCTTAATCCTCTTGCCCTTTTGCTCCACTAGCTCTTTCACTAAATGAATATAATCTAGACTTTGATTTAGGGACGGATTCTTAGTTGCTGCGGAGGTGATGCTGTGTAGAAACTCATTGCTCCATAACTTTTGAGTCACTGATGAAGATTGAACAATCAAAATTCCAGAGCTTTCCCTGATATAGATGTCGTACTCTGCGCTAACTCTGTCAAGGAGAGGACCTTTATCAACCAAAAGCGAGTTACTTGAAAATGCCCAGGTGCTGTATCCAAGTTCTAAGCATTTCTTGACAACGAAAGCATTGCCCAGAGCCTCCTTCACTGAGTTTGGATAAGAAGTTTTGCTTTTGATCAACTTGTCGAGAAGCATATCCGCATCAATCACAGGATGTCCCCTTCTTGAAAGATCATAGAACAACTCAGAGCTAGGGCCTATAAAAATGTGGTTTTGAGTATTAAGCTTCTCGAAATGGCAGAGTAAGTTCCTGGTGAACATCTTCTCTGCACCATATAGACTGACCAGAATTATGGTTTTATCACTCTGCACGGAAGGAAGAATGGTGCCAAGTTCATTCAGGTTTCTCACAACTCTACCAGGAACAACTTCACTGAAACAGAAATCGTACCACTTAAGGTTGCTCAAGGGTTGGAGTTTCAGAGAATCAGAACTGAGAGCACTTTTATTCAATAACTGTGAGTCTGGGCCAGCGGTTTTTCCATAGTTAACACCAGCATCCCTGTGAGAAACACTTAAAGCCCCCTCATTCGGGAAACTGGTATAGATGTTAAAATAGCCACGAGAATGAACAAACTTTATGAACCAAGGTGTCCATATTCGTTCTCCCAGCCTCTTGTACCATCCATTTGTCACCTGAGAAAAACATCCACGAAGATAATAAATGACATATAACTTCGAATTTATGAAAAATGAAATCCACCAAGAAGAAAGTACAACCCTGAAGTTACCATGCCATCAAGGAAAGGCTTCTTGGCGTTCGACTTGTGCTCGTCATACCATAGTCTGAACTCTTTCCACGGTTTTGGGAAGAGAAGCTGTCCCCAAGTTCCCACTAACTGATATAAGAGCAGATTCGTTTTGGGATCTACATGTAGTTTATTCCCATGTTTACCTGCAGTTGACCACTAAATCATTCAGTCACTATCTAAGACATTTCTAGGAACTAACAAACTCATGTACCCTACTTCTTACTGATCTACACTTGCATAGCTCTATCATCTGGGAAATGTATATCCAAGAAACATATAAGAATTACGCTTCTTCAATCAACTTCCGTTACTCTCTATTTGAACAATGTATCACCAGATTCAACTACAATGTATATATCGATCTCTTTCTATCATCTATCCCTAAATTTTTGGAGGTTTGTTCTACGATCTCCATTGCGGAATCACAGAATAGAAAATGGTACCTGGAACAAACCTTGGTCTCTGAAGCGAAGCTCCATAGATGGAAGGATTGAAATTAGAAGTATCATAGTAGTATTTATGAATCAGGCGTTCCAGAATTCCATAGTAAAGAGGAGAAACCTCAAGATCATCTTCAACGACGAAGGCGAATTCGTGATCTGAGCTCGGCCACCAAGCTTCCAGCCACTGCGCCTGTAATCCAGCGTTATCAGTCCGATAGTGAACTACTTTTTCCCCAAATCTCCACTCGAATCTATCAACAAACCCTAGGATTTCCCTCGCGCTGTTCAAGTTATCTTCCACAGGTGTATCGTTCCGCGCGAGGTTGAAATGGTCGATGTAGACGTGGAGGTGAATGCGTCCTTTGTCGCCGGAAACGCCGTAGTCTGCGGCGGAGAGAGATCTGAGACAGCGGGAGAGAGAGTAGAGACGGTTAAAGGTGAGAACCTTGATGAGGAAAGTGAAAGGAGGGGGATCATTGTAATTTCGCCGGAAAGTAGTTCCTCGTCCGGCGTTAGAGCGAGTGGTCTCGGAGACGAGAACGAGGAGAATGATGAAGGAGATACAAAAGAGGAAGAGAAGGAGAGGAAGTAAGTTTTTCTTGGGTTGTGCAAATACCATCGCCATGGATCTCACTGTTAGGTTTCTACTTCTCGATTGAGAAACCATGAAAAAGGCTTAGCAAATTAAAAAAAAAAAAAAAACACGGCTCCATATGCGGAAAAAAAAAAAGAAAGAAGATGACGATTTTTTTTTTTTTTTTTTTGTTATCCGAAATTAATTATAGCTCAAAAGAGCCATTCCTGAGGAATGTTGTTTACATATGTGATATGAAGCGGTTTTGTACAAATTTTTCGTGCCAGATTATCCGCTTTTACATTAGCATTTCGAGAAATTAAAGATAAAGAAAATGATGAGAATTCTTCCTTGTCACTCTAGAATTCTTCCAAGTACACTGAAAACGCCGGCCATTCGGTTGGAGAAGACACCATCTTCACCAGATCAGAACAGTCTGAAAGAAACGCCACTTCTTGATTATCTGCACCAATCATACACTTCATCGCCCAGAGAAGAGCCTCGAATTCTGTATGTAATGGAGATAGACTTCTACGGAAGTTGGCAGCTCCCATGGTTGGCGGCTCTCCGGTTGATGATGTATAGAACTATCCTATACCGGAGAACTTATCACTTTCTTTCCACGATCCATCCACAAAGCAACGACATCCACAATAATTCGAATCAAGTAAAGCATCCCCCACTCGAGAACGATTTACCAAATCCACAATACCATTAGTTTCATGATGAAGCTCGATTTGGGCTGACTGCCACAATTGTGCTTCTTTTTCCGCTAACCGTAATACCTCTAACGGATCTTTGTCAATATTTTCAAAGATTTTTTCATTTCTTGCTTTCCAAATATACCAGATAATCCATGGAAAGGCTGAAGAATCAAATTCCGAAGGTATTCTCCAAAATAAGTGGTCCAAATTCGCAAAAATAGACTCCGTTGGAAAAATTTCCATTGGGGTAGGAATCTGGGAAAGTGCCCAAACCTGTCGTGCCGGGTGGCACTGAAAGAGTGTATGATTGATTGTTTCCACTGGTTCGCCACATCTGGTACAACCTGTGTCACAATCAATTCTTCTTCTCCGCAAATTTTCCGTAACTGGTACACAACCCGTTAAAATTTGCCATAAGAAATGACGTATCTTAGGCGGACATTGCACTTGCCAAGAATGTGCTTTTAACGGTTTGATATCTGGGCCAATCAAGGATAAATTGGTCTCCAACCTTTCTAACCTTTAAGATGACGATTATTTTAATTAAACTTTTCTCTTAATTTAAAAAAGAATTACAAATTTGGTCTTCATAGCAAAACGGCAAAACCAATGTTTAGTGCACCTCCTAGGAGACACCAAAATACCAAATTTAGTGATAATTCAACTTCAAGAAAATACTATAATAGATAGTATTTCTATTTTTTTTTGTTTTTTGTGAACATTGTTACACCAAATATGATGTAAGACTATTCACAAAACACTAAAAAAATATAATTATTTTATTTGTGTTTTTATCTAGTTTTATCTTTAATTGTTATTTATCAATTAAACACAATTATACTATCAATATTTTGTTTTTTTCATTTCTAATAATATGAACTTTTAATTATTATTAATATACGATAATAATTTGCACAATTTTTTTTAAATAATTCTGAGAATTAGCACAATGTAATCTATATTTTATTATTTAAATTTATCGATTGTAATTTTATATTAATGAAATTAAGATAAATCAGTTTTAAAAATAAATAGTGTTTATCAAATTATTAAAAAATAAAGAGAATTTTAAAATTAATAATATAATAACAAAATTTTTTGTTTTTTTTTTTTGTGTAAAATTTGGTGCCTATGGTTGGAGATTAAAAAAAAAAACTGGAACACCAAAATACCAAATTTAGTGTTTTAGTGTTCCATGGTTGGATTGCTCTTACAATTCAGCTAATTAACTATGTTTTTGTTTTGTTGAATTCTTAAGGAGGTGCATTGACCATCACTTCATTTCCTCTCAATAATAGTTCTTCAAAGAGAAATTTGTTCCTATTTTTCATAGTCTCACAATCCAAGAGAACAATAGAAAATTAATTACGTTAATAATACTATATATATTAGATAAAGTAAAGTTTACTTGATTTTTAATTATATATATGTCAGATAATATAAAATATTAGCCAAGTTAGTTTTTATCTGTTTATTATCATCGTTTTCTACTCAATCTAATTTCTTAAAAAATTATTTACTTTAATTAACCTTTCAGATAGAGTCTCAGCTCCGAGATCTTCAGAATAGTTTTCTTGATAGTTTTGTAGATCATATATATCTAGATCATCCCATTTCTGATGTTTACGATGAGGTACCGATTTCACAAGAGTTGCTAAATGACTCCAAGTTGCATTTTGCATGAGCCCTCGTTTATTCCACATTTCCACCCTCCACCCCTCTTGAAAAAGTTTATGTTAATCTTGTGCATGTCTTCGATCAGCTTCTTTTGAATTTTTTTCCCACTCGTGGCCGATCCACATGTGGGATCTCAGTGCCGAAAGGAGAGAGGTTGTTGTTGCTGCTGTGGAACAGCCTTTGCAAGTAATGTTGAGAGTCATTTTTTTGGGCGTATATGCTCATTTGGAGGAGACTGCATTTTGGGAATCAATTGTCCGTACCGATTAGAGTTCTTGGACAAATGGATGTGTGATATTTGAGCCCATTGATGGCTAGTATTATTTTTCTTGCTTTAAAACTAGTATTTAACTAAGTCTAGTATTTTTGCCTAATGTTTTGGTCATTGCTGAGTCTGTGCTTATATTAAGATGATCCATTGAATTCGTATCTTCATTTATTAAGAAACACAACAACAATCTTATCATAGGAACACCCATTTGACCAACAATTCATTCATACATGTCACATGGGATGCAATGTGGCTATCATGTGCATTGTTCTTTTTTTATTTCCACATCCCATTTTGTCACTATCCGATTCGGATCCACAATCTCTACAAGACCAACACATATATTCTTGTTTTTGCACCCTTCTAATTTCTCCTAATTACAATGATGTTGCCCCCTTAATCAGATCTATTTAACACTTTTCTAAGCGTAATTTATTTATCACGTCTTGTACTGAATGTCTATATATGACATAAATGATGGTGAGATAAGGACATTGGTTTTGTTATTGATATCATTCGTTAAAGCTTTTGATTTCGGGTTTTCTTTTGCATTGTTATAGAAACGTAAGCATGATTGTTCCATGGAATATTTAGTAGTAAGCGAGAAACCATTGAAACATCAATTTTTAGTGTTGTGCAAGCAAGGACAAAGTTGGCAGATTAATATAATTAGTTTAGATTTGCTGAATAGTAAACCGATCAACGTGAATCATGATGAATTTATTGATTGACAGTAGATCGACAGATGTAAGAACTAATAGAATATTTAAAGGGTTTCAAAGAAGCAATGTAGCAGCATCGTAATTATTTATTAATCTAAACGAGAGTATCCAATGCGTGTGTTTTAGATCATTTTATCGCCGTAACTCGTAACTACGGCACTATTAATATGCATTAACTTTTTTCTTCAACTCTCGTATTAGAATTCTAGATTTCACTATAACTTCATAGTTCATATACATAATTAAACTTAGATGATACATGGAATTTTTAAGTGTAGATGATGGACCAAAAAAACAATTTCTGTATATATAGTTCATATTACGTCTTGCTATGACATGCATGCAAAGAAAGATTTAATTTAATATATTTGACCAAAAAAAAGATCTAATTTTAATTTTTTTTTTTTGGCATCAGAAAGATTTAAAATTTATTTGTTGGACAGACTACCTAAACTTAAATCTCTTAGTAAATATACGAAATAAAACATTAAGAATTCGTCTACTCTCCCACCATGGTACGGTGATTTACTATTCATCACATCGTCGTACTCAATTAGACCAATTTCGTTTTTTTCGTGGTTCTTAGACATTTTATACTGTCATACACTCATACGAGGTATCAATTCCCTTATTTTGTGAAGAGTTGGTTTGGGTATTGCTCCTACGGCTTTCGATGAGTTTGTTTATGTATTTGACGTGTAACCAAAAAAATCTTCTCTAAATTTTAAGGTGCGTTTGGGAAAACAATAATAATCATTAGACATTAAACCGAAATATTTATATTTTACATTTTAGACCAATGGTCCAATGTTAGAGATTTTTATTTACTACTATTCATGTGACAACAATAATTGGACGAACCGACAATCACAATCCAATTAACACAAAGTAGCTCCCACATCTCTCACCCAACGCCATCTACTACGTTGATATCTCACCATCCAACGGCATCCAGCTTCCGATAGACTAAACCAATCACAGCCGTTGGATCAATTTTACATTTCCCTCTTCTTACTCTTTCATAAATAAATCCACCTTCTCTCACTCTCACCCGTCTCACTTCGATCGACGATTGTCCCAATCTCGCCGGGATTCTCTGCACCGTGAGGTATTTATTGTTCACTCTGCTAAGTCTCGTTATATATTGTTTCCTCTCTGGGAGCTGCGAAACCTAGCGAATGAAGTTATGAACTCCTACTGCTTACTGTGATACTTTGATCGAATCGTCTTCCTCCAAATCTGTATCTGCTCTTGATCTGTTTCATATTTGCTCTCTTAACTTGAACTTTGATTTACTACCACTTGAAAAATGTGTTGCCGTTTTGAATTCCGGGAAGAATTTGCAATCGGAGTTTTATTCTGTGCGGCGTTGTGATTTTTTGGATTGATTGTTTTGGATCTGATACATGTTTGATCTTCGATCTCGAGATTTAGTTGTTGAAATTCGATCTAATTTCATTCGGATCTGATACAGATTGTTTACTGTTTTTGTTCATGTAATGTTGATTTCTTATTGTTTGTGCAATTTGATTTCAGATAAATAGAAGATGAGAGAAATCCTTCACATTCAAGGTGGTCAATGTGGGAACCAGATTGGTTCCAAGTTCTGGGAAGTTGTATGTGATGAGCATGGGATTGATCCAACTGGTCGTTACGTTGGAAACTCTGATCTGCAGTTGGAGCGTGTAAATGTTTACTATAACGAGGCATCATGCGGGAGATATGTTCCCCGTGCCATTCTCATGGATCTTGAGCCTGGTACTATGGACAGTGTCAGAACTGGACCTTATGGTCAAATCTTCAGACCCGACAACTTTGTTTTCGGGCAATCTGGTGCTGGAAACAACTGGGCTAAAGGGCATTACACTGAAGGGGCTGAGCTTATTGATGCTGTACTGGATGTTGTACGCAAGGAGGCTGAGAATTGTGACTGTCTTCAAGGTGTGTAAACTCTTCGTTTATGTTTTCAGACTCAAGAAAGTTTATTGAAGGCCTTTGAATTGTGGTTTTCATATGTATTTATGATTTTTTCAGGTTTCCAAGTATGCCACTCGCTTGGTGGAGGCACTGGGTCTGGAATGGGAACTCTGCTCATATCCAAGATCAGGGAAGAGTATCCCGATCGAATGATGCTCACATTTTCTGTCTTCCCATCACCAAAGGTCTCCGACACTGTGGTTGAGCCATACAATGCGACACTTTCAGTTCATCAGCTGGTGGAGAATGCTGATGAGTGTATGGTTTTGGACAATGAAGCCCTTTACGACATCTGTTTTAGAACACTGAAGCTTACCACTCCTAGCTGTAAGTCCCTTCCATGTCCATTCTTCTCTGCAGTTGTTTTGTGAAAATTGAATCACTGATTTGGGCACCAATGAATGTTGCTATTTGGTACAACGCGTCCTTGTTTTGATCTCCAATTGTGATTCCTTCTGGCTGAACTGTTTGCTAATCTATTGTGATGGGTTGATTGCAACAGTTGGTGATCTGAATCATCTGATCTCTGCAACTATGAGTGGAGTTACATGCTGTCTTAGGTTCCCGGGTCAGCTCAACTCTGATCTGAGGAAGCTCGCAGTGAACCTTATCCCTTTCCCTCGTCTCCACTTTTTCATGGTTGGTTTTGCCCCGCTCACTTCCCGTGGGTCTCAGCAGTACCGTGCACTCACCGTCCCTGAGCTCACCCAACAGATGTGGGATTCAAAGAACATGATGTGCGCAGCAGACCCGCGCCACGGGCGGTACCTAACAGCCTCGGCCATGTTCCGTGGCAAGATGAGCACAAAAGAAGTGGATGAGCAGATGATCAACGTACAGAACAAAAACTCTTCCTACTTTGTGGAATGGATTCCAAACAACGTGAAGTCAAGCGTGTGTGACATAGCGCCTCGAGGTCTCTCAATGGCATCAACATTTATTGGGAATTCCACATCGATCCAAGAGATGTTTAGACGGGTGAGCGAACAGTTCACTGCTATGTTCAGGAGGAAAGCCTTCTTGCATTGGTACACAGGTGAAGGAATGGACGAGATGGAGTTCACTGAAGCTGAGAGCAATATGAACGATCTCGTCTCAGAGTACCAGCAATACCAAGACGCAACTGCAGATGACGAAGGTGAGTATGAAGAAGACGAGGATGAAGAAGAGATATTGGATCATGAGTGAGTGAAAACGCTGATATTACCGATTTTTAAATACCCTCTCATCTTCTTTTTCGGTATATGTTTATTGAGTTTCATGTCTTGTTTGTGATGGTCAGTGTGTAAAAGTGAGGTCGGATCTAATTTTTTTGTGTGGTTTTCTTTTATAAAATGGAGTCCATTGTGGGTTTTTATGCTCTTCCTACTTCAAGTTGTCAAATTGAGGATGTGTGACTTTCTTAAGGATCATTTTTTTGGAGATAAGGAAAAAACAATGTGTATATAACCAGATTCATAATCACCAGTTTTAGGTTCCCATAACCATAATCACCAGTTGGCAACAGATTATCTTCGGAATCGCTGATGTTTGTGTCTCGACTTTCTCTTAGGCATTTCGTCGAATCCCTTGATCAAAAAGTTTATTGAAGAACTTTGACAAAAAGCTTTCTAATTTTTGCGACAGATCCTGTCCTCAGCCATTACTACCCAAAATGCACCCGTTATCGGTTCTCTAGCTGGACAGCCTGAGACACCAGGCGGCGATGAGCATTGTAGAGTACATGCTCGATGTTGACTCCCACATGTGGAGCATGAGGAGGAGTAAAGCTAACTTCTTCTTGGTCTCCTCATTACTGTTGGAAAATGGTTTGATCAGATCTGCAACTGGAGAAACCCAAATTCTCATTCATGCACTTTTCATTATCGTAGTTCTCCACCCGGTGTTTAGTTGTCAATTCAACATCTCGAGGAAAACCAAAAATAGCCCACTGATCTCATCTCTCTCGAAAAAACTTGTTCTTTTTTACAACAAACCAGATAGCCTCCTCTGTTTTTATCCAAATCCTCTCTGTTTTTCTCTTTCACGTGATTGAATTCTTTTTTTAGCAGACAGACATTGCTTTAATCTTTAGAATTCTTTTTTTGGCAAACATTGCTTTAATCTTCACAACTCTTTTCCTTTATAAATACCTCTACTCACATTATTCTCTTCTCCCAATTCAAATCTCCTCTCCCTAACTGTTTTATGAGTTTTGAGTATCTTGGATTCTGAAAATTTAGTTACACACTTTTTTTTTTTTTTTTTTGTGATTTTTGTGTCTGTTAAGACAAAAAAGATACGATGAAGTCTGGTGTCATCATTACCATTGCTCTATTATTATACACAAGCTTTCTTCTTGTTTGTGTAGCGAAAGAGTGTACAGACATTCCTACCAAGCTCTCATCGCATACTTTGAACAGCGAGCTTCTGCAATCACACAACAAAACTTTGAAGACAGAGTTGTTCTCTCATTACCATTTAACTCCAACTGATGACGCTGCTTGGTCTACTTTGTTGCCAAGGAAGATGTTGAAAGAAGAGACGGATGAATTTGCTTGGACTATGTTGTATAGGAAGTTCAAGGACTCTAATTCTGTTGGTAACTTTCTCAAGGATGTCTCTTTGCACGACGTTAGGCTCGACCCCAACTCCTTTCATTGGAGGGCTCAGCAGACAAACCTTGAGTATCTATTGATGTTGGATGTTGACGGTTTAGCCTATAGCTTCCGTAAAGTTGCTGGTCTTGATGCTTCTGGAGTTCCCTATGGAGGATGGGAGAAACCAGATAGTGAACTCCGTGGCCATTTTGTCGGTAACATCTGCCTTTTTCCTCAATTCAAATACAGTTTCTTGATTCATGTTGTTGTTAGTATGCAAGAAAAGGTTTTGAGATTTGATGTTTGGTATGTAGATTGATTAGACCGTTAAGACTGCATAGGCCCTTAAAGGAATCACCTTTTGACATTTCATAGACCCTTGAAAGGATTTTCACTCTTACATTGCATAGAACCTTAAAGGAATGACCTTTTAGTCGATGGCTCAAAAATCTGTCTGTTTGTTTTGAAGGTCACTATTTGAGTGCAACAGCTCATATGTGGGCAAGTACTCATAATGATACTCTCAAGGCGAAAATGTCAGCTCTTGTCTCAGCTTTAGCGGAATGTCAGCAAAAATCTGGCACAGGATATCTCTCTGCTTTTCCTTCCAGTTTTTTCGACCGGTTTGAAGCTATAACACATGTTTGGGCTCCTTACTACACCATTCACAAGGTGAATAGTCAGACCATTTGACTGAGATGTAGATTGGCATGCTTATGTTTTGCAAAAGAGTAACATCTCTCTCTTAATTTTGACAGATTTTGGCCGGCCTGGTGGATCAATACAAGTTGGCTGGGAATATTCAAGCTTTAAAGATGGCAACAGGGATGGCTGATTACTTTTATGGTCGTGTTCGTAATGTGATAACGAAGTACAGTGTTGAACGACATTATCAATCACTAAATGAAGAGACTGGTGGCATGAATGATGTTCTTTATCAGCTATACAGCATCACTGTGAGTTAAAATCTTATCAAACTCTGAAAAGCAACCTTAGATTTGTGTTATATCTAGCTTTGTGTTATATCATAGTGTTTTGGACTCTGCAGAGAGATTCCAAGTATTTGTTTCTCGCACATCTCTTTGACAAGCCTTGCTTTCTCGGGGTCCTCGCAATTCAGGTAGTTTACTTGATGATTAGCTTGAAGAGATGTGAATGGTAAGGTCACATAACTTGACATGCATTTTTGCAGGCCGATGATATTAGTGGATTCCACGCTAATACACATATTCCCATCGTCGTTGGATCCCAACAACGGTATGAAATCACTGGTGATCTACTCCATAAGGTATTGAAGTGTAACCAAGAAAAGTTTATTAAAGAAGATATTGGTTCTCTTGATTCTGAAATCTGCATTTGTAGGAAATCTCGATGTTCTTTATGGACATAATTAATGCTTCTCACAGCTATGCAACTGGAGGAACATCAGTCAGAGAGTTCTGGTACTACCATTACCTGACTTTAGAGTTTGGTTCTTTGTAACATGACTTTTTGTTTTAAATCTTAACCATGTTTTGGGGATGTTAACATTAGGCAAGATCCAAAGAGAATGGCGACTACACTGCAAACTGAAAACGAGGAATCATGTACTACTTATAACATGCTCAAGGTAGGATTTTAAACTTTCCCCCCCTCTTTTCATTTGCTCAACGTAACATATTAACACTTGTACAACTTCAGGTCTCTAGGAATCTGTTCAGATGGACAAAAGAGGTTAGCTATGCAGACTATTACGAGCGCGCTTTGACCAACGGTGTGCTCGGAATTCAAAGAGGAACCCAACCCGGACGGATGATCTACATGCTCCCATTAGGTCAAGGTGTTTCTAAGGCTGTGACTTATCACGGTTGGGGAACACCTTATGATTCCTTCTGGTGTTGCTATGGCACTGGTGAACTTCTAACCACAATCATCTGGTTTTCTACATTTTTTTAAGATACAAAAATCAGATAAATTGTGAGGGTAATCATTGTTTTATTTATTTCCATAGGAATTGAATCCTTCTCAAAACTGGGAGATTCCATATATTTTCAAGAAGATGGTGCATCTCCAGCTCTTTATGTCACCCAATATATATCAAGCTCACTTGATTGGAAATCTGCTGGTCTTTTGCTATCTCAGAAAGTTAATCCTGTTGTGTCGTGGGATCCGTACATGCGTGTGACATTCACTCTTTCTTCTTCCAAAGTGGTAAAACTTGTGCAGAACATGATGTAACATTTTCCATTGAAGAAAGAGTCTGATGGATCCAATTTTCTTGCAGGGAGTGGCGAAGAAGTCGACTTTGAATCTAAGAATTCCTGTTTGGACTAACTCTATAGGTGCCAAAGTATCTTTGAATGGGAAACCCTTAAAAGTACCAACTTCAGGTGATTTGAGCATTGTGTATTGTAACCTTTCTATATCACCGGAATTGAACAAAAGTTTACTAATAATCAGGTAGTTTGATTATTGTGTATTGGAACTGTCTTGTTCTTTGTAGGTAATTTCCTATCGATCAAACAGAACTGGAAATCTGGCGATCAAGTAACCATGGAGCTACCAATGAGTATCAGAACCGAAGCTATAAAAGGTAACACAATTACACTGTGTAGAGTTTGTTAAGTTAAAATGGTTCTTGATCATTGTGTATAAATTGTATGCAACTCTGTTTTGACAAAGCAATAACAACAGAAACTGATTTTTACAATATTTTGTGATTATTTCAGATGATCGTCCGGAGTACGCATCTCTTCAAGCCATACTCTATGGCCCCTACTTGTTAGCCGGACACACGAGCAGGGACTGGAGCATCACAACTCAGGCTAAAGCTGGAAATTGGATAACCCCTATACCTGAAACTTATAACAGTCACCTTGTCACACTCTCACAACAATCTGGAAACATATCTTACGTGTTGTCAAATACCAACCAAACCATCACAATGAGGGTATCACCCGAGCTAGGGACACAAGATGCCGTTGCAGCGACTTTCAGGCTCGTGACTGATAATTCTAAACCACAGATTTCGGGTCTAGAGGCACTAATTGGAAGCCTGGTCATGCTTGAGCCGTTTGATTTCCCTGGCATGATTGTAAAGCAAACAACTGATAGCTCCCTCACGGTTCAAGCTTCTTCTCCTAGTGACAAAGGAGCTTCTAGCTTTCGGTTAGTATCTGGAGTTGATGGGAAGCCAGGAAGCGTGTCGTTAAGACTAGAGAGCAACAATGGTTGTTTTGTGTACAGCGATCAAACACTAAAGCAGGGGACGAAACTAAAGCTTGAATGTGGTCCGGTTGCGACTGATGAGAAGTTTAAACAGGCAGCAAGCTTTAAGTTAAACATAGGAATGAATCAATACAATCCAATGAGTTTCGTGATGAGCGGAACACAGAGGAACTTTGTGTTATCGCCATTGTTTAGCTTAAGAGATGAAACATACAATGTGTACTTCAGTGTGCAAACTTGAAGAAAGAAACCCTTTTAAAACTCTTTTAAGGTATAGTGGGAGAAAAAATAAGAAAAAAAGTCTCATTTGAAATATAAAGACATGTGTTTAGATGTTTAGCCTCTTATTAGGTGGTTTGTGACTTTGTGTTTTGCAATTTCAACTAAAAATGTATGTTGCTGTTTGAATAAATATAAAGAAATATGTGTTTTTATATATGGCATAGACCATAATAAATTAAAATCAGATTAATACTAAAAAGGGATGGGTTTACAAGATTAAAATGTTTAATTATGAGAATTTCCTTTTCTTTTCAATACTTAAAAAAAAAAAAAAAAAACGAAACGGGTCCCAAAACCTTAACCAGGGGAAGAAAGAAATTAGAAGATTTCTTCAGATTTAAGAGAGAATCGGAGGAGAAATCCAAGGAAAAAGGAAGCCATGGACGACCAAGAGTTTCGTAGTCTCCTCGATCTCTTCCCCGTCGTACGCTCTCGCGACCACCGTGTAAATTCTCTCTTCTCTCTTCTCTCTTCCTTCCCTCTTTCTCTTTTGCTGCTGCTGCTACTGTTGCCGCGAACTTGATTTTTCTTTATAAACCCTAATTGGAGTAGTGTATGTTTCGAAAGGGCTTTTACTGTTCATTTTCCACTTTGGTCTGATTCTCGTCCTGAAAATCTCTCTGTTATGGTTTAGTAAATTGATCAGTGATTGAGTTTTCTTAAGATTGTTTTAACACATGATTACAAATGTCACTCTATATCATCTTTCGTCTGATGCAGTATTTATTCATTACTCTGTGTGTTTGATTTCATCTGATTTGAGTTTTTGTTTGGTTTCAGACTGATTTAGATTCTTCAAAGCAATCAACTTCACAGTCAGTTGTGGACCGAGAGGTACTGTCTGAGTCTCTGAGATCGTAATTCGTAAAGCTTCTTTTTCTTTATTTGCGGATGTTATATTATGTACACTTGAAATGTGATGGAACTTGGAATCACTCAACGCAGTTAAGTGAATGGCACGATGCACCGACTGTAGCTGAGCCGAAAGACTTGCAATATCGAAATACTGATCAAGGTATGCGTCTTTTTTCCTACTTTCGGATTTTGACTAACTTCCACTAGCTTACTGGCTAGTTAGATCGGCTAGAATTTCATTAGCTCCCAGCGGTTTTCAGCTGTTTCCTGTGTTCTAAAAAGTGTTGTCGGGTATAGTAGTTCTTTCAAATCATGTAAGAGAAATCGATTTCAGAGAGAAAGCTAAGAGATTTTGGTCTCCTTCATTAAACAGAAAAATCAAATGTGTCTAAAAGCTCCCAAACCATATTACCCGAAAATAAACCAGAGAACCAAGTTATCAAAAAATTCTCAGGTTAATCATGAATCTATATTATCTGTTTTTTTTTATCAAGAAGATTGTAAAAGGAATCTTGATGTCTACTTGTTAGCTTTTGTTGTGTTTTCAAGACAGACAAGGTGAATTACCCTCGTTGATAATTGGTAAAACTGTCCTGTCTGAATGTCTTAGATTTCTGACATTTGATTTAATTGTAGCTTATCAATATCATGTTTGTAGTTTTGTTATATGTGTTTTCCTCAGCTAACCTTGGCTATGTTTTTTTACATGATCTGACCATTGCAATGAAGTATCCATGCTTCGTTTAGTGAAAAAATATCTCGACCTATTCATACATGCATTTGCTTAACACAGAGCTGGTATCTGTATGCTACTGTTTATACACATATATAATTAGCTCTTAAGCTGTAGAAGCAAGCGGTTTTGTGATTCTTATGAGTAAAATTTCCTTTTGCTCCTTATCTATATCGTTGAACATGTGTATCGTCTGTTCTCTGCCTGATTTTGCATCCCTTAACTTGATTTGTGGATTTCTTTTGATAGATAAATTTTGGGAAAAGCTGAAAGCGGCTGCTGAGAAGAAGGTAACTAACTATCACCAGTGACTTTGTTCCGACGTTTCTAGTTGTTGAATGAGATTTATAATCTAATTTTCACCAATAGAGTTGTAGCTCATAATTTTAGTAGACAATGTCTTCCCATAGTCATTGCATCTGATGTGCAATTGTGAATAAGAGATTTGCCAGAAAATGGAGGTCGAAATATATGTCTTGTTACTGAAAGAATTGATTCTTGTTTCATCTCTGATTCTACTACATATACTGAAATGTTCTTCTATCCGGGATATGAACTTGTTTCTAGTTCTTAATGAACATCTCATTCTTGCAGGTTGGTGAGGTTGAAGCAGAGAGGTTCTGCAAGGCTTTCGAGAAACTCCACAAGAAACTTGTATGTGTTGCACATTTTCTTCTTAAGACGTTTATTGCAGATCAATACTAATGCTCGGGAAATTTTCTTCTCATGTGTATTGGTTTCAGGTGTATGAAGAATTGGATCCAGAAGCTGCAAAGCGATATTTACTAAACTCTTAAATTTGTGTCTTCTATACAATGTGCTTCCAAAAGTTTGTTCATGTGGAGACACTTCAAGTCTTCTTTATCGTAATTATGAATTTATGAGTGAGCAAAAATTATCTTCTCGTGTTCGTCTAGTTATGATTTCAAGTCTAAAGTCTTTCTCAAATTCTCCATATTTAATCGAAATTGCAACTGATTTTGTTATCTATAAATGTTAAATTTCTTTTTTTTTTTTTTGGCTTTTTGATTTTATGTCGAAAATCTCATTATTGTCCCTACATTTTATCTCCAATTTTACGACAGTTCTCTCGTTCTGTTTCTTACATTTTCCCACACCTAGTAAATTTTATAGTCATGGTAAAATTCAGTCAATGACTCGAGGTAAATAAGGTTATACAGTATAGTACCAAATTATTTGTGTTTAATTTCTTCATTGACTATGTTTGCAATTTCTTTCTCTTACACCAGTGATTCATTACTGTTAGTGATTTATTGTCAAATAGATTTTTCTCATCTCAATGAGATTCTCTTTTTACAGCTTTAGAATAATGATATGCTATTCAACCAATTTTATTCAATATTGTAAGCATGAAATAGCCTGTAATAATCTTACATCTTTCACATCCAACTCTGTAATCGATTAGCTTTATCATACTTTCAATTCAACAATGATGTTCATTCTTTTTTTTTTCTTTTCTTTCATTTGGCATTAACAATGATGTTCATTTATCATTATAATGATGTTCATTTATCATTATAATCAAAATATTCACACCACACGAAATTCCACCAGCTTCATATTCAAACCAAGGGGTCGAAAAGATAATTATGCGTGTAATCAATACACTAAATCAAGTAAACCAAGAAGCAGTATTTACTATTTTCAGAGACTCGTTGTTCAACACTCTTCGATCTCCTAGAACACATAAGTTACAATCACGGCAGATAACGTACAATATAGTGTATATCAGTGTAAGAAAAAAAGTAAATAAATATGGTTTGTGTTTGCACAAATGTGTTTTATTCAGACAAAAATTCACAGAAACTTGTAAAAGCAAAAGTTTATCTATTGTGCAAAGGATTAGGACCTGTGAAAACCCTTCTCTTGCCATCTTCAAAAACATCTTCACCACCACCTTCATAATTAGTATATTTTGATCCTCTTGACGCAGCATTGGAGTCAAGATCATGAAGCTTTGGATCGAAAATTCCAGGTTTCTTCAAGCTTCCATGAGTTGAGTGATGATGTATATTATGAGAAGAGGATGATGAAGCTTTAGCGTAAAGAAACAAAAACAAAAGAAGAAGAAGGATGATCAAGGCAACAGTAGTGATGTGTTTCCTAGAATTTCTTCTAGAGTAGTAATTTCCCATCTCTTCTGAATCTTCAAGATATATAGAGTTTCTCTATATGATATAGATTTAGAATCGATTTTCACAAGTAGAAAAGATCTGATCAAGATCTCTTAAATTCTCTCTCAAAGTTTGTAAGAATGAGAAGAGAAGAATGAAAGTGATGGAAGAAAAAGCTATGGGGCTTTTAACCTATGACTTCCTCTAAAAGTTTGTTGCTCTCTTTTTCTTATTCTCCATCACTTTCTACAAATAAAGAAAAGAAATTAGAGGTTTGTATAAATCATTATTTTTAACTAAGTTATTTTTATTTTTTTTTTTTGTGTTGAATCATGTCCAAAGGTGTTAGCTGGGATTAATTGGTCAAGTTGTAGTAATTAGTGTGGTTAATATTTTACTAATTATAGTGGTTAGTTTAGAGAGTAATGAGGGTGTGATAATAAAGCATATAGAGAGGATGGTAATTATGTGAAGGGTCAAAAGTAGAAAGAAATAGAAAAGAGAGAAGAAGGGGCCAAAAAGGGAATTGGAGTGATGATTCTAAGACTTAGCTTTCTTTGGGTAAAATGATGTTGTCTTCACTCCCTTTTTCTTTGTGTTATTCCTCACCCACATTTACACTCACACACATGAAAAAATCCACTTCCCACTTGAATGTTCCTCCTCTCCATTTTAAGTCTTTCTAAAATACAATTTTGTTGTTGTTTTATTATGAATCAACACTGCGCATAATGATGGATTTGGGTTCATCACCATCGGCTGATATATTATGAATCAACAGAGCAAGAAAAAACAATATCACAAGAACTAAATCACATATATGGTCCAATATGCATCATCTACCTTCAATATTTGTCAGGAATTAAACACCATATTTATCTCAATCTATCCTCATATATCACGTTTTTTATTTCTCAAATTTGTGAATATATACATGAGACAAAATCATCATTTACATTGTAGAAGAGCAGGTCTACAAACTCAAATCCCCAAAATACTATTATTCCATTTTCTTCTCGTCAAACACTGTTTCTCTAATATACACACGCATCATCATCGTATGTTTCATCTTCAACTAAATTGTGAAAGATTAGGCATGTCTCAATCGGATTACATTTTATGATAATTTCGGTCTTACAAATTAAATGTAATGTTTTCTTAGAATAAAAATTCTTGTTTTGACAAGCATAATGTAATTTACTGTATTTTAAAGACTTTTTTGTATTTGTTTTTTTTAATGTAATAAAACTTTTTTGAGTACCGTCGGTTAAAGAGAGATTCATTACTCGGTTCGAATACGGTTTAGGTTATTGAATTAAGAAGACTGGGCCGTGTTTAGGGAGCGCGTGAAGCCCACGAAAAAAAAGCTGTTGATTTATTTGAGAAGCCAACGGAAGAAAACAGAGAATTTTTGCCCTCATTGGTCATAAAACATCAGAAACAAAAAAGACTCTCAAACCCTAACTAGTCGCTTTTTCGCTCTCTCTCTCTCTCTCTCTCTCTCTCTCGAACCTTCCTCGATCTCTGTCCTTTCTTGATCACTTGCAAAATCAAAAATTTGGGCGGGAAATCCGATACCCAAGACCCAACCACTTCCCCTCACGTTTCGTAGCTAACGAGATCTGGCTTCTCGAAGAAACGTGTATGTTGGTTGTTTTGATTCTTTCTCTCACCAATTTGAATCTCAGATTTTGGTTTTGTTTTTGGGCTTTGTCTTGTTTTGTTTTCGAATTCCAATTCCCTCCCCAATTTCGAATATCTCTTCTGCTGGAAGCTTTTTTAATCGAGTCTAATCTTTTTTTTAGTGATTACTTTGCTTTTCTGATCATTGTTTTTTGTTAGTTATTCCTCAATTGAACAATTGGATGAAACTATCTTGTTGACTAGATCCAAAATGTGTAGACTTGGTATCTGATTTTTACTATACAAACTGTCGACAATACTCAAGTCATTCATTTCTAGGGTTTTGTTTCTGATGCTAGTTTCATTACTTTGAGCTTGGAGCATGTATATGTAGCAGAAAAGTTGAGAATTGATAGCATATAATGCTAAATTACATAGTTTTAGTTCTTAGTTTTGCTTAGACTTCATTAGTTTTGGTCACTATGCAATATGAGCTGGCGATTAGTTATAGTTATTTGTATTTTTTGTGCTACCAAATTGTTAGTTTAGGCAGTGTTGAAGCTGAATTTGCTTTGTGTTGTAGTATTATTTTCTTATCACTCAATGCTTCTGTGATTCTTTTCCTTGTGTAGGATACATATGCAGTGATCATGCAAAGAATATTCAGAGTGCAATAGAGAAGATGGAACCTGAACGTTTAAAATTTGGAGGTACATTGGTTTCGAATTTGGAGCTTCTTCAGTTCCTGAAGTGTTTTGTGTAGCTCGTTGTCCTTTGTTTTCCCTTTTGGCTCACCTTGAGGTCAATGTTTTGCTTGTTTCAAGTGCAGGGCCAAAAGAGTTGTGTGGTGCTGCGGATCTTATATCTCAGTTCAAACTAGTGCAACACCATGAATTCTTTTGCAAGAAATCCCTTCCCGTCTCTCTATCAGATTCCCATTATCTTCATAATGTGGTTGGGGACACAGAGATCAGAAAAGGAGAAGGAATGCAATTAGATCAGCTTATTCAGAGCATATCACAGAGCCGGGAGACTAATGTTCGCATCCAACCTTTTGATATAGATGAGCTTAAGGAATCTTTCCAACTAAATGATATGACTCCTGTTGAACTACCTCCAGTAAGAATCTGCTCTCTCTCTCTCTCTTGGTGTTTTGAGTTTTAACTTTATGATTAACCTTTTTTCATACAATTATCAATATTTGACATTGAACCTGAAAATTGGGCTTAGTAATGAATGTCCTATTTCCTGTAACATCAAGTTATTTGGTTAACTGAGAATCATTCCCCAGTAAGGTGAATTACATCTGGGTGTCCTATAGAGATGATTGACCTTGGTACTAGAACATGAACCCACCTGTTTCTTCTTTCAGGCAGAGAAGGGAGCTCCTACAATTCCGTCTAAGTCAAAAAGTGAGTCGAAAGATAAGGACAGGAAGCATAAGAAACACAGGGACAGGGATAAGGACAAAGATAGAGAGCATAAGAAGCATAAACACAAGCATAAAGATAGAAGCAAAGATAAAGATAAAGACAAGGACCGAGACAGAAAGAAGGACAAAAATGGCCATCATGATTCGGGTGATCATTCTAAGAAACATCATGATAAGGTAAGAACATGTCTGTTTGTTGAAGGTGTCTGTCTGTTTTGTATTTGTTGCTGTGGAGTTAAGTTTTGTATTAGCAGATCTAGAGACTGCTCTATAACAGTTTTACTATAACATTTGATTGAGTTTTTCATTCTATGGAAATCAAATGGAGCCTTTTCACTAATATTTCAGAAAAGGAAACACGATGGAGATGAAGATCTTAATGACGTTCAGAGGCACAAAAAAAACAAGGTAATGGTAATGAAGTGGAGCCTCAATTTTTCTTCGTTCTTCATTGATACTCAACTTGAAATTTCCACCATAATGTTTTTTGCGGAAAGGTGTTAGAGAACTAGTAACATGTCTTTGATAAATTGTATTGATTCGGCTCTTGATATAACTTGTTGCAGCATAAAAGCTCAAAGCTTGATGAGATGGGTGCAATAAGGGTTGCTGGCTAAAAAAGTTGTAGACATTCCAATTTTGTATTCTGCACTCGAGTAGGTGTCATGGAGAGGTTTAGAAGCACTTTTCAACTCACTGTAGACAGCTTATTAGGTAAGCATCTGTGTACTGTCCTGTCTCTTTTGTACAATTTACTCGGTGTTCTTGGTATTCCGGGATCCTTCATAGAACATATACATCTGTTATAGTCCAGATACTATACTTTAGGGCAGTTGAACCCATAATCCTTTTTTAGGGAAATGGTTTGTCATTACAAATTTTGTCAGATAACTGAGTTTCGTGTTGTGTTCTTTAAGTTACTGAAATCCAAATAACGCAACATTTGCAAGGGAAATATGTGTTTCTGTATTGGTATTGGATTCTTCTTTTGTTCTTAAGAAAGTTACGGTGATACATATATCTTATGGAAATCGGGTAACCTGTCGAAAGAACATATAAGATAGGATATGTTTCTAATGAGATAGATTATAGAACAGTGTCGGCCAACACACAAATCAGGATTGCTTACATATTTGTTACTTTCTTATTTTTCAAGTTGTGTTGAACAAAAGGATTTGCTTCTTTCTGGGGTTGGCTTTGTAGGTTAAAAGCCCAAAATGGTGAATTCATTCCTTGAAGAAGAAAGGGGAAATTTGTGAGAATGGAAGAAGAAGAATTAGTATCATAATTGATTTGGTGTCAGATTTGTAACATTTTGGGCTTGGGGTGTTTTCTTCCATCTCTTCTCTGTCTATAAAATCAATACTACTCACAATGTTACTGTTCATGTATAATAATTTATTCTTCCAATTGATGTTTGTTGAAAAAGGAACTGTCAATCCAATTATTACTTTTACGTAAGTGTCACAATATCTTATCTTTACCTATATGTTTTAACTGGTAAAAGTTGATCAAATATTTTCTCCAAAAAAGGACGGATTTATATGGTTACATCTGCAGAAATCTCAAACACAAATTGTAATTTTCGAAGCCATCCCCGATAGTTCTCCTTCATTGACTCTTTTCCATTCACCATCTATCATAAGACAGCTTCTGCTTTCCTCTTTATCATTCCACATCAGATTCTCTTCTGCTACAGCTTCAGTTTCCTCATATGCATGTTCTATTTCCATCTCAGCTTCTTCCTCGTATGCTTCCAATGTCACATCATTTGTGTCAGAATCTTCTGCACTCTTCCTTGCTCGCTTGCATGGTGATTTCTCCAATTGCTTTCTATTACACTCAGTTCCTCTCTTGGCATTGTTGTTACCTTGTGCTTGTTTTGAGATGCTCTGAGCATTGTGATAGTCAAGAAGAGGTAAACGTCCAGAAGATCCAATGATCCGAGGCAACATGCCAATTGGGCAAGGGCTCCATGTTTTTGCCTTTCTCCATCTGTTACCGGTTTTGTCTGTTTCAATACCTTTTTTCTTTGAGAGTTGAAGTTTGACGAACTCAAGTCTCTTGCCTGCATTACCAAGATCCTTCTCTTGTTCAAGGAGCGTTGTAGGAGCTGTTACAAGAGTAGAACTCTGTTCCAATGGAACAATTGTAGAACCTTTATGCATGAGAGGGAGTTTTGTGAGCTTCTCCTTTAAAACACGGCCTCCCACAATCTCTGCGAGTCGGAATGCTGATTTCAGAACCAGCTCGTATCCTAAGGCTCCCAAGAGAAGACATCTACGTATAAGTTCCATAAGGAAAATGCTTGGAGGTTTCACTTCTACAGAACTGTTTCTCTGAAAATGCTTTGACCCATTGAGAAGACTCACAAGCCATGCAAACAAGAGAGGGACCTGCTCAACTTGAGAAACCTCTTCCGCTGGCCTTTCTGTAAGATACACATTTAGATACAAACAAACAGTTCATACAAGCATTTAGGATAAACAATTGAGGATCCTTGGAGTAAAGGTATTTAGGATAAACCAATAATTACCAGTTTCATATCTTCTCCGTTCATTATTTTGGATCATATCAAGGACTTCCTTGAGTAGAGTCAAAAGCAACTCGGGTTCTCTATTTGAGAGCTCCATGATTACAGGTTCCCATTCTTCTAGGAAGCCTCTGAAATCTTTCCCAGGCTTATTCTGAAGATCTGTCGACTTTGAAGAATCCAAGGCCTTGAGTAAGAATTCAAGGAGCACAGATGAAATTTCTGCGGAGAAAGAAGGGTATAACTCAACAAGGCTGCTTACAATCTTCCTTATCCTTTTATTAGAACCTGAAAATCACAAAAATAACCTTATATGACCATACAAATTTACAGAAAAGCGAAGTTAAACACGAGGATACAACCCAAAATTATCTCTATCTCTAAAGCTGGAAACATAATCTAGCGCAGCCAAAACCAAAGTATCATTTAAGCTATGTCATTATTCTGTAAACTTCATCAAGGTAAAGAAGCGAGACACAGAAGGGATCATTCTGCTTTTTTGCTTGGTGTTACTACTTACTAGCCCTTCCCCAGCACAAGATCCAAAATACATAAGGTAAATTGTCTTACATTTTTCTTTGACCAAAGGGGAGTCAAATTGAGGATTATGCTTAAGCTGCAAGGAGAAAGCAAGTTTCCTGAGTTTGGATTTGACTTCTCTTCTGATGCTAGCCGTTCCATCTCTCTTAAAGGGAATTTGATACTTCTGTGGCTCCCAATAATAAGATTTCAACCATTCAAGTGCCTACAACGACCAACAAATTTATGCAAACAAGTTAAAATCTTCTGTCTCGTCCAAGAACTACACTACACAAAACACCTTCTAAAAAGACAATAAAAAGATTCTTTGGATTCTTCAAATTCCTCAAAACAGATGTTAAGAGCAAACATTTTGAATAACAGGAAAGCAGACCTTCATGTACTATGATACTTGAAATAAAGAAAATCTAGAATGCCAAACAGAATTAAGAAGGAAAACATTGTACCTCATCTGCAGCATCCCGAAGCACCGAGAGTGCAGGGAGCTCACGGTGAGAACCCTCTACAATAAGAACAATCATATCAGTCATAAGCATCATGCAGGAATTGAAAAGTCATTGTACACAACCAAGGAAAGCACCCGAAAGATTCTTACCATGACGAAGATCGATTAATTTACGTGGGATACCGATTGCTCTAGCTGCATCCGCAATTGAAACATCTTCTCTCCTCCTTGTCTTTTCTATGACACAGTTCACAAGCCTACATACATAAAAATATGAGTCAAAAATTGCAGGGACCAACCAAACAAAAACATATAAAGAAGTGGGAAGCAAACTCATAGTCACCTGAGTATACCCATGCAATAAAGCATCTGCAGTAAATGCTCTGAATATAATGCATCTGCTGATTGTTCCTCTCTCCTTTTCGAATCACAAAAACAAGAAATGAAGATGAGGAAACGATAAACACCCAAAAATATGATGGGAACGTTTTAGAGAATAGAGAGAGAGACTAACGGAATAAAGCCATCTTTGAGTTGAATTTCAATGAGGGAACAAGTAACATCCACAGGCGCTGGAAGAGATCCTCTACTTCTCCATGTTGCAACCTGAATCCGCAAACGAGATTAAAAATCCGTACTTTACACATATTAAGTAATAACAATTAAGCTCTCTGGTCTGAAGCAGCAAACTTGATTCAACTAGTATTCTAAGCTCTCTGGTCTATAAAGCAGTAAGCTTGATTCAATTTCCCTAGCAAATAGAAAACACGTGAAGAAAAGCATTACCCTTTCCAATGCAGAAGCGATTCTATCAAGAGATGAAGAGAAAAGAGACTCTCTCACTGAGTCCCACTCTTCCCAGCTCAGCCACGGGACCTGTTTGCAGCCGTCTGGTGACGATTTCTGTTGATCCTGCTCTCCGAAATACGATTCGATGTCTGCTTCTATTCCCGATAGCGCCTCCATTGATGAGTCTCGTAAGCTTTTAGGGTTTTTACCAAACAAACGAAACAGAACACTTGAACTGAACCCTCTCTAATGGCGTACTAGGGTTTAGACTTTAGACATCCTGTTTTTTTTTTTTTTTTTTTATATAACCTTAAGTAAAAACTGAAAAGGAAATAAATTTATTTATTAATCATGATGTATGAACTAATCTATGCAATTTCTCTAAATTGTTCGATTTCTTAATAAAATTGGTTCGGTTTATAAAGTATGGAACACTCCTAAACGCACATTAGTCCACTTTTTCAAGAAGTGAATGTGCTTTATGTCACACTGTGATTTATATAGTGTAGCAACACAACTTCATTTCCATTACATCAGAAACCTCAATAATGTAGCAAAGTAATACAACATTGCGAGACTGTTGAGTTTTGCAAAGTGCTCAAGGAATAAACCAACAATATCTAACTTTATCATCAACAGTAATCACTGATTCCAATCCACTTGGTTCTTATAATGTCTCCTCCTTGAGCATACAAAACTTCTAAAACCGCCTAGGTAAACTGTTCAATGAACAAAGCATATAGAGCCTTAGTGCCATACTATTTTGACCATTAAGATCACACCCTTTGCAATCATTTGGTGAATATAATACGGTTGACGACATCAACAGGCAAAGCATAGGCTGGATCAATTACTTTGACTCCAGGATACTCAAGGAGGGAAAGCCCTGCACCAATTTGATGAAATAAGACCACTTTGGCTATAACACATCAAGAGAGGAGCTAAAAGAGAGACAAATGAAAGTTACCAGCAACTCCAAAGTAGGTGTGGAAGATATCAACAGCATCGTCGGGTCGGTCTGAGATGCCTCCGTTTTCCAAATCCTATTCAAATTCAAAATTAGGATAGATGAGATGAGAGCTTTCAATCCAAATTAGCTTATTAGCAACGATATGAATTTTCTTGACTTGTTGGAGACGAACCTGACAGTCCAAAATGAACTTGACAAGCTTTGCTTTGTCGATCCAGTGAACTCTATCTATCATGATTAGGCTCGATAGGACCCACCAAGAATAGCAAACCTGGTAATAAGAACAATAAAAAATGTGTAAGAACCAGAGAAAGTATACAAAGGTCTCTCTCATTGGATAGGAGTTTAACGCCTACATCAGCGAGTTTCTCAGGTCGTCCATTTAAGCCCCCACCCTTTAATTGTCTTTCACATAACCACCAACCAAGTAAGTCCTTATCAACATGATGGAGACTCCCAGTGATAGCAAGAGCACCCACACAGCAGAAAACTGCAATAACAGAACAAACAAATAAAGAATAACCGTCTTATACCAAATGACCCTACCATGAAACTGTCCTATACTATTTACACAAGGGTGTATCAGTAGCACGTCAACTACAGAAACTATAAACATCTGAGTATCCAGTCATTGGATTAGTTAAATGGCAGTGATGCGGTTGGCCTTGTTAATTCTGTAAAGACATCTATAACACTAATTGCAAGTAACAATTGGGAAGATGACAGAGAAAAATACTCAAATAGCATAACATACTCTGTCCTGCATGGGACTCTGCTCCAGGTGTGCACCCAAAACCACCATCCAGGTTTTTGCAGCTCACAATGTACTCAACTGCCTTCTCCACATTGATTTTGTCAAGACATTTCAATATTGAGAGACAGCAAATAGCTATGTACGAAAACCTGCATAAACAGCTTGCTGTTAAGTTTCAACATAGTGAAATCACCAACAGGAAATATATAAATGTCTTAGTAATACATGGCAAGGAAAATCACCTCGTATCTATTTCTCCCCACATATCTCCTGAGAAGGATCCATCTTCGTTCTGCAACTTAGCAACATCTAAGTTTGTTTATAGGAAAACATAATAATATCTACTATAAGGCAGGGTTATTCCTTCTTGTTTAACATCATTGATTATTTAACAATATGAAAGTTCCACCATGACTGTTGGTGAAGAAGGACGAGTTAGTGACACGACAAGAAACTAAGTGCCAAAGGATACAACTTGATACTTTCCCAATGTCAAGAATGTTAATTTTGTCAAAGAGGGCCAAGATTTGTACGGCACTGAGTGTATATAGAATATGTGGATCGTGTCCAGTATTACCGGCAAAGCCACCTGCTCAGAGAAGAACAACTTGTTTTCAACTTAGACTGTAGCGACATCTTATGATTAAGGACCAAAATGTGAAACTCCACAGCAATTCAAAGGTTCCCATAGATCTTCTTGCTAGTCCTTACTTAGCAATTACAGCCAATGATTATTTTCTCATAATTGTCAAAGACACCTGCTTTCACAGCCTAGCCCATGTATCCCATTATTTTCATCATTCTATCAGTAAGTAAAAAAGAGCTGATCTGACACTCTCTAGTACTCACCAGATTCATGCTGGCAAGTCATGAGCCATGAAACGACTTCATCTTCAGAAACACAGCCCAGCTTGTCGAGTAAGTCGAGAGTGGTGAGTCCCCAGTAAGCACCATTCATTCTTAGATGATCCATCACCACAGACTCAAAACTCTCTTTCTTCTAGCAAATTAAATAAAATTCAAAAGCAATTGAAAAGAAGAAGATAAGTTATATAATCAATAGTGACTTAAACAGAGAAAATGAAGCATATAATTCTCGATATAGTTTCTAGATACCTTTTCTGCCATCAGAATGTAACGTACATGCTTGTCAGCTACAAGCTGACCCATCTGCCATAAAATATTCACAGTAGATTCAGTAACTTTCGTACAAAAGGAAGAATCACCATAAAAGACTTAACTTGGCTCATTTCAAGCTTAGTTCACTTCAATGGCATATCAGTAACACTTGATCGACCCACATCTTTAGTATGAGATTAATCAAAAAGGAACCTTTTCAAAATCAATACCAAATGCTGCATTCAAATAACAAAAACGAGACCAAGCAAAGACCAACCTACACTACAATTAAATCCTTTAAAAAAAAAAAAAAAACTGAACTAGAAATCGATCAAAACCATCGAGAAAAAGATCACAATCATATAAAGAGAAGACTGATGACCTGGGAGGAAGACGTAGAGCTCATCACCTTGGATCCAGAAGAGAGATTACGATACGAGGAGCCTGAAGAAGATCGGGAAAAAAAAATCTAACCTTTCACTAAAACATCAAAACCTTCTTCTTCCTTAGATAAAGGGTTCTATTGAAACCGCGAACCGGCCAGCTCTGCTGGAATTTCGCAAAAACCAATTGAAATTCAAATCCGGTTTACCCGGTTTTATTAAATGACTATGATTTCGATTTTGCGTTGACTTAAATTGATCGGCCAATAAACAAAGAGAATGGAAACAATGATAGGAAGCTGCTGAATCAAGCAAGACTCTCACGAGAAGCTTCTTCATCAATGGCGCTGGATGCAATCTTCTTCATCGTCTCTCTATTCCTTCTGTTTCCGTCACCTTCCGTCTCAGATTCCACTACTCAGGTCTGTCTTTGAACCTTGTAATAATAACCAGAGATAGCAGTTTCCTTGGAGCTTTTGTCTCGTTATCTGTTTGAAGTAACACTGAAAGCTCCGTCCACTTCTAACATCTAGTTCTTAAGCGAGTAGCAGAGATTTTAAGTTATTTGCTAATCCAATTCGGTAACTTTCAAGAAACTTGAATAGAAAACGAAAAAGATAAAGTTTGGAGATTGATTTATAATTTCTGAAGAAAAAAAAAAAAAAAAAAAAAGCTATCCACAATCGAAAGTTAGTGATAGGATTAAAATGTGTTTTTCTTGCAGTTTTGTAGTGCAGGGGGAGAGTATGGTGTGGGATCTTGTGGGGTTTCATCTACGAGGATTTTGATCAAAGGAGGTATAGTTGTGAACGCACACCATCAAGAACTTGCTGATGTTTATGTGGAAGATGGAATTATTGTTGCTGTGCAGCCAAACATTAAGGTCTAACTATTCCCTTGTAATGTTTCCTTCCTTTTTGGTGGGATTCTAAATTCCAGATTTCATCTGTTTGTTGCTATGTAACAGGTTGGGGATGAAGTCACTGTACTCGATGCTACTGGAAAGTTTGTTATGCCAGGTTAATCAATTCATACTAGTTGATACATTCCAAAATTGTTTCCTTTTGTTTTGAATCCTTAAGTAGCATTTCATCTTCCTCTTTTACTTAATGTAAACAGGAGGAATTGACCCCCACACGCACCTCGCCATGGAGTTTATGGGTACCGAGACTATTGATGATTTCTTCAGTGGTCAGGCAGCAGCATTAGCTGGTGGAACAACTATGCATATAGACTTTGTTATTCCTATCAATGGGAATCTTGTGGCTGGTTTTGAAGCCTATGAAAACAAATCCAGAGAATCTTGTATGGATTATGGTTTTCATATGGCAATCACAAAGTGGGATGAAGGTGTTTCCAGGGACATGGAGATATTGGTCAAGGAAAAGGGTAAAATGTCTTGTGACACATTAATTGATGCCTCACAGTTTTGGTGTTTCTATCCCTTTTGTTTCCCTGCTAAGATGAAACTGAGTGCATGTGTCTCTAAATTTTGTAGGTATCAACTCTTTCAAATTCTTCCTAGCATATAAAGGATCTCTTATGGTCACTGATGACCTCCTCCTGGAAGGCCTTAAAAGGTGCAAATCCCTCGGTGCCTTGGCGATGGTTCATGCTGAAAATGGAGATGCAGTGTTCGAAGGACAGAAAAGAATGATTGAACTGGGCATTACAGGTCCAGAGGGTCATGCTCTTTCAAGGCCTCCTGTGGTAATTTGAGCCCAGCATTTTCTTTTTTATAAAACTACTGCATAGATTTTTTTCTCTTCTCTTATATCCGCTCTTGCCTCTGTAAACCTTTGTTGAAGCTACTAAAATCAAGATCCTTGTTTGACAATGGCAGCTCGAGGGAGAAGCCACTGCTCGAGCAATTCGTTTGGCTCGTTTTGTTAACACGCCTCTCTATGTTGTTCATGTGATGAGTGTTGATGCAATGGACGAGATTGCTAAAGCTCGAAAATCAGGTCTTCTGTTACAACTCCTGTAGGACTAATTCTTTTCTCATTGTATGGAATATTTATCCTGATTTATTCAATCTTCTATCCGAACAGCCACTAGTGGCAATAATAACACATGGGTTGATTTCCAAAGTACCTTCCGAATTGTTATTTTGTATTTAGCTCAATAAAAAAAAAAAAAAATTTGTTATGTACTTCAGGACAGAAGGTTATTGGAGAGCCTGTTGTGTCTGGATTAATCCTTGATGACCATTGGCTTTGGGATCCTGACTTCACAATTGCGTCCAAGTAAGAAATCCTTTAGGTCTGTTAATCAAATGATTCCCATTTATTCTTTCAGAGTTTCAATGTTTTTCTCAATATTTCAGGTATGTCATGAGTCCACCAATTAGACCAGTAGGACATGGGAAAGCTCTACAAGATGCCCTTTCCACAGGAATCCTTCAGGTTTCTTTCCCCACTGTGCATAAATTAGAGATACATGACCTATAACATAAAACTGTAAAGATCTTCTAACACCTTTTTTCTCCTTTTATTGGTGTAATCTCTGTAGCTTGTAGGAACTGATCACTGCACTTTCAATTCTACACAAAAAGCTCTAGGACTTGATGATTTCCGCAAAATACCTAATGGTGTTAATGGTAATAACTGGCTTGACTGGTTTCTTGCTTTCTGTGCTCATTGTCTCTGTGAACCTGTAAATACTTTGAACTTGTTCATATATAGGCCTTGAAGAACGGATGCACCTGATATGGGACACGATGGTGGTAAGTACTTGTGGGCTGTCTATAATCTTATATCTTTACAGAAGTTTTAATCGTTTTCTGTATCATAATCCAGGGGTCTGGCCAAATCTCAGCTACTGATTATGTTCGAATAACCAGCACGGAATGGTATATATACTCTTTCGCTGCTTCTTTTTAGTGTCGAAATTTGCTTTTTCTAGTGAGCTCTTTCTAATGTGTTTGCATTTGAAATGACTTTAATTGTCAGTGCTAGAATTTTCAACATATATCCACGGAAAGGAGCTATCCTTGCTGGCTCGGATGCAGACATTATTATATTGAATCCAAACTCAAGCTACGAGATTAGCTCAAAGTCTCATCATTCAAGATCCGACACAAACGTCTACGAGGGCAGAAGAGGAAAGGTAATGGATACACATTTTAAAAACAAATCGTCTTTACTGATTTGTGTAATGTCTGAGCAATAATAACTTTTTATTTTCTTTGGGACATGATTGTTAAATCTCAGGGAAAAGTTGAAGTGACAATAGCAGGAGGACGAATAGTGTGGGAAAATGAGGAGCTTAAAGTTGTTCCAGGAAGTGGCAAGTATATAGAGATGCCTCCTTTCAGTTACCTTTTCGATGGGATTGAGAAATCAGATGCTAATTATCTATCTTCTCTTCGAGCTCCTGTTAAGCGTGTCAGAACTGAAGCTACATAAAAGTGCAGGTATCTGCATATAGAATATTTTGTACTTTGTCCAAAAAAATGAATATTTTTGTACATAACATTCTGTATTAAAAAGATTGAAAGAGCGATTGTGATGAATAATGTGCATTGTAGTCTGGATTTGAGAAAAACTAATAGTATGTAAAAGTTATTCCTGAGTTAGTTAATTAGTGTCTGTTCTCTTTATCTCAAATCCTGTGTGTATTAGAAGAAAAAGAGGAGACATGCGAAGCTTCTGAGTTTAAAACATGACTGTTTCCAATAATCAAGCTTCTGAGTTTTGTACTTCGGATTATTATTTGTGATGAATTTTTTTGTTTCATAACAAGCTCCCTATTGCTTCTTCCTGCTTTTGGTGCATGAAGTCTTGTTTCCTCATGTTGCACATCACAGTCACGCTTCCGTCTCTTTCGCCTCGGATGATTTTCTCTCAAATGCTTTTGTCTCTCTCGCCTTGGTTCCTCACGTTGCACATCAGGTTGGATTTTCTGAGATCCCAGTAGACCAGCTGGAGGCCGCACAAGTAGACCAGGCTGCTTTTTTAGTAGGTTGATTAACACTGAAAGGTGTTCAGGTTGTGGCACGCCATCACAGTACTTTTTTTCATCGTCCATGTACTCCTCCATGTGAGTAAAACAGTCAACACCGGACACAGAAGCATGCAAATCAATCATAGCCATCTCCACTCCATCCTCCAGCTCGACGAACTGAAGACGGTAGAAAAAAAGGTCAACAACGGACGTCTCCTTCTTCCACAGCTTTTTAGAAGGCTCTAATACTTTGGAATACGCATCAACAAGCTCATTGAACAAACGGAAAAAGCTACGAGTTGGCACCATAAACTCAAACCGAGGGTACGCGGCCACTTCTTTCATCGAATCCATGCCATACCTCGCCACAAACTGAGCTGTGAGCTTCATAGTACCAAGCTCCTTGACTGTCATAAACCCCTTGACTGCGAGATATGCAGGAAATGCCAACGCAAGACTGTGAAGGGGTCTTGGAGGAGTACGCTCAAGATCAGGTTGGGCATCACCTACACACTCATGAGAAGCTGGAGCATCGGGGTGGATACTCTGAGCTCCACAGTCTTCAGTACGCTGAGATCCCACAAGCATACCAGGCTGCATTTGGGTTATACGGTTCATCAACATTGAAAAGTGTTCAGGTGGTGTGGAGTGATCAGAACACTCTTCATCCTCCGTTTCATTATAATCATCCTCCATGAAAATAAAATAGTCAACACCACTCACGAAAGCATGCAAATCAACCATAGCCATCTCCACTCCCTCCTCCAGCTCGTCCAATTGCAGACGGTGGAGAAAACAATCAATAAATCCTCCAGCATGCTTATCAAACTTACTCTTCCCCTGCTTTCCGGAAGGCTTTAATACTCTGGAATACGCATCAACAAGCTTATTGAAGAAAGGGAACCAGCTATTAGTTGGCTCCATAAACACAAACTGAGGGAAACTAACCACTCTCCTCATCAAATCCATCCCATACCTCACCACAAACTGCGCCGTTAGCTTCAAAATACCAATCTCCTTGAGTGTGATGATCCCATCAGGTAATGTATATGAAAGACGGCAAAGAGAGCTTAGAGGCGGATCCATTGAAGGAGGAGGCTCATGACGGTAACACTCGTCAGTAGCTCCATCTTGTTTCTGAGCACGGTATTCAGTAAGCTGAGATCCCAGTGGAGGATCCACAAGCATACCAGGCCGCATCCGTGTCATCAACTTTGAAAGGCTTTTCTGTGCTGGCATGGCGGCAGGATTCTCACCACCACATGTGACAGTAAAATAGTCAACACCACCCACAAAAGCATGCAAATCAATCACAGCCATCTCCACTCCCTCTTCCAGCTTGTCTAATTGAAGACGGTTGAAAAAACATTCAACAACGGTCGCCCCAAAAGCATCACTCTTTTTCAGCTTTCTGGAAGGCTTTAAAATCCCGGAATAAGCATCAACAAGTTTATTGAAGCTATAGAAACTTGAGTTAGTTGGCTCCATAAACTCAAACTGAGGGTTTGCAACAACTATCTCCATCAAATCCATCCCATACCGCGCTACAAACTGCGCAGCGAGCATACAAATACCAATCTCCTTGAGTGAGATCAATGCAGTATTTGTAGATGCAGTATCGTGAGGTCTTAGAGGCTGAGATCCCAGTGGAGGCTGCAGGTGTTTTAGTTGCTTCATCCACATTGAAAGGTGTTCAGGAGGTGGCAGGTTAGCAGCATACTCTTCATCCTCCATGCGAGCAAAACAGTCAACACCATCCACAAAAGCATGCAAATCAATCATAGCCATCTCCACTCCCTTATCAAGCTTCTCCAGTTGAAGACGGTGGAAAAAAGTGTTAAGAACGGTCTCGTGACAAAAATCAATCTTCCTCATCTTTTTGGAAAGCCTTAGTACTCTGGAATACGCGTGAACAAGCCTATCGAAAAAAAAACAAAACCTGCCATCAGTTGGCTTCAAAAACTCAAACTGAGGGTGCGTAACCAGTCTCTGCCTGAAAGCCTTCCCATACCGCGCCACAAACAGCGCTGTGAACTTAATAATACCGAGCTCCTTGAGTGTGATCCCCGCAGGTAATGTAAAAGCACGATTGCGAGGTTCTAGAGGTGGATCCCTTAGAGGAACAAGATCAAGTTGTGTAGCTGGAGCATCAGGCTGGATATCCTGAGGTCCATCTTGACTGTGAGGACGGTATTCAGTAAGCTGAGATCCCAGTGGAGGCTGCATTTGTTTGAGCTGATTCATCAACACTGAAAGGTGTACAGGTGGTGGCAACCTATCAGAATACTCTTCATCCTCCATGTGAGCAAAACAGTCAACACCACCCACAAAGGCATGCAGATCAATCATACCCTTCTCCACTCCGTCCCACAGATCGGCGACTTGAAGATGGACGGAGAAACATTCAACAACGGAATCGCTACAAGTCTTTGGCTCCTCTCTCAATGGCCTTCTTATTACTCTGGAATACGCATCAACAAGCAGATTGAAAAGATAGAACCAGCTATGAGTTGGATTTATAAACTCAAACATTGACGAAACCACATCCTTCAACAAATCCATCCCATACCGCGCGGAAAACATGGCAGTGAGTTTGATATAACCAAGCTCCTTGAGTGTGATCCATGCAGGGGGAAGTGGTGTTGGAGGCGGACCCAGAAAAGAAAACTCAAGAGAAGGTTTAGCAGCAGCTACACAATCATGAGCAGCTGGGGCTCCATGGTAATCGGTACGCACAAGCATACCACGGCTCTTTAAAATGAGGGAAAGGGGATCAGGTGGTGGCATGGAAATAGGAAAGTAATCATCCTCCATGTAAGTAAAACAGTCAACACCAGACGTAAAAGCAAGCAAATCAATCAAAGCAACATCCACTCCCTCCTCCAGCTTTTCCAATTGAAGATGGTGTAAGAACTTCTGAAGAACGGTCTCCACACAATCAAAAGTACTCCTCAATACTTGAGCATACGCTTTAACAAGCCCCACATAAAAAAGTAACCTTGTATCGGTAGGCTTCAAAAAGTCAAACAGAGGGTTCTTATCCACTGTCCTCTTGAAAGGCAACAGAAAATCCGGACCATAACGCACCACAAACTGAGCCGTGAGCTTAATAATACCAAGCTCCTTGAGTGAGAGCCCAGGAGGATATGAAAAAAATCCATCAAAAGAACAACCCATGGTAAAAGGAGTGAAAAGGGTCTGAGCTCCTCAAAAAGCTGAAATTTGCATGATTCACATAAGTGGACATGATCCTCTCCTCAAACTCCAAACCCTTTTGTGCAACCAAACGTGCCGTTTTTTTCACAATTTTCCTGATTTCTGGAGGTGGCTGCAAGAATTTTACATCATTCTGCGACATTTTTTTTTCTACAAACAACAGAATCACCCCAACAAAACACTAAAAAAATCTACTGAAAATAAGATGATCAACGCAGGGATAGATTAGGAAAAACCATGAAGAGAACGAAATTGATAGGAAAAAAAGAAGAAGAGGAATCGAATGACTGAAGACTTAGGGGTTTCGGAGAGAGATAAGAAACACCGTACCTCTGCCGGGTTTCGCCGTGACGTCGAGAAGAAGCGGAGAGCGAACGACTTCTTCTAGAGCTAACACTTGAGAATCAACAATACAGAGGAAAGGAAAAAGATCGTCGTATCAACTGGAGGGAAACCCCAGGATTGGCATTATCAACGAAACTCGTGTTTCCTGTTTTCAGATGGGCTTTTATACTAATTGGGCTTATAATGTCTGCGGCCTACAATACTTATTTATTTGACCGACATAATTACTACTTAGCATTGTTTCATGTTTCTTGGTCCCAGGCATTTAAATTTGCTCAAACAAACATATATATATGTTCACGATGACGCTTTGCACATGAAAAAAAAAAAATTGTTCACGATGACGCATGAATGGTTTTGTAATATTTTAGAGTTAAGATATTAGCCAAACTTTTTTATTTATCATTTAGGAGTTAGTACTAATTCGATACTATTTTTAGTCGTTTATATCTCACACACATTACGAAATTCAAATATCAATTATAACAAAATGATGATACTGGTAAAAATCATTTAGTTTTTAGTTTTTACATGTTTCGATCAATAATTTGATATTGTATCTTTCAAACATTAACTGCCTCATGACTTTTTAATTCGGGAAAAACATGCATATTCATGTTTTCTCCAATCGATATAGTTAATTTACCAAACTAATCATAAAGGCTCGCAGTTATATACGCATCCAAAAACACTTTATAAACATCTTTGGTCATAAGTAAACAAGGGAATCACACTCCTGTCAAGCCCTATTTGTATACTCTATATCCGAAATATCTCAAATTCTTGGATAAAACTAATGAAATTATCTACTTTGGTTAGACTAATCTATTTCAACAACAACAACAACAACAAAAAATACACTACTCTGTTTACTTGAAAATTTGAAATAGATCGTCTAGATCTTATTAAAATAACTTGATTATTTTTAAATATATATATATATATATATATATATTTACATTTTTCTTAAAATTTTCTAAATTAAATCTTACTCTTATATGATTTAAAGAGAATTCGTGCAATGACTTTTTATATACTCGTATTTCTGAATTTTCTATATAAATATAATTTGATTTGGTGGTCGAATTGGTTTTGATTCACACTGCTTTTGCCATTGTTTAAGCTTTGTATCTTTCTGGATTGGTGTCAACTGTTTTGCTAGGAAGTGAGTAAGAACAAAAAATCACTAACACATACAAGATAATTAAAAAGGAATTTAAGTACATTGAGAAACCCATGACACTTTACCCATGGCACTTTAAGCAGTAGGAGACAAACAAACGTAATAGAAAATGTACACATCTCCCATAATCTCCATTGATTTGTAAAAGTTTTTTCTGATTTAAATAAACTAAAAGAGTTTAAACATGAAATGAGTATCACATAATATTAAAAGAAAAGAGGTGGTACTAGCAATCCATAAACAGATAGACTTAAGTCAAATAACATACATCTAGTATGAGTATCACTCGCCTAGATTCATTTTCCTCCAATCTTGCACCTCCATGTCAACTATAGGCTTCATCATTTCTATTGACACCTCTCGTGATAGCTGCCATCTCTCGAAAGCGAAGCATCATGGATTTTGTGTTGATATACCTGGTTCACCCACTTGAGAAGTTGTCTAACGGCGTCTGCAAACTCTTTCCTATTCGCCTTTAAATAAACACGCTAATCTGAATCCTGCGAAGATACGTGGTTGTCTATTGACTATTTGTGTAAATATTCCCCTTGGGATTCCTATAAAGAACAACCGCCACTCACTGCAACGGTTGCAAATCTCTATTCATCTGTAATAAATAAAACCAGTAAAATTAGGCAAATGATTGAATAAGAAAAAAAAATTTGATACTTTAATTTCTTAGAAGCAATTATACCTCATTGAATAAATAAATGGTCAGCTAATTGTGAAAAATGCAAATGGCAAATACAAATGTCACAAATCATTTCTAACCAAAAAAGAAAAGAAAAAACAATTTGCGTACAAAAAATACCCTTATTTTATGTTTTAATTATGAAATAATCTTGATTTAGGAGTAAAATATGTTGGATAGTTTTAGTTTTGGAAGCTATAAACACCTTATTTTCCTTTCATTTGTAACCAAGTTGAAATCTAAAAATCAAAACCTTATATTTTCTAAATTCTTCGTATCATCTCCCAAATTTTAAACTTTTTTTTTTCTCTATCAAGATTTCTCTTCTAACATTTGGGTTATGTTTAGCAAGTTATAGGAACCATGAACGATGGCTAGATTTCGGAATAGAAACCCTAAAGATAGGAAGAGAGTCCAAGAGGCTTGTTAATTTTGTAATTAAAATGACCAAAAACACAGTGACACTTCTTAGATCTTGACATGTTATAGAAGTAGGAGAGATTTCTTCATCTTTCATATAGTAAATAAAACATTTCTAGTTTTATTCATATATTCTCTATTCAATACGAGGTGAGCTCTATTACTTGTGCCACACTCATGTTTAAGCTCTATTACTTGAATAGCACAAAATTCTGCCATCAAACCGTCAATAAAACCGATTGGTATCGGTTTGGTAAATTATTTTTGGTTTTAATGGTTTACATAAAACCGTCAATAGAAATCCCAAAGCCTGCATGTGAAAAGACGGTTTTACCCTATAATTCTTCCACCCTATGAATACTCGCATCTGTCGAAATCAGAATATAATTTTCATTTCCGATAGAAGATACTTTTTTTTCACGGCGGCGATAACAAATCTCCGGCTTAAGGAAGGAGAAGAAGAAGAAGAGAAGCTATGACAACAATCAGTCTTCGCAAGAGTAACACCAGACTCCCACCGGAAGTGAATCGCGTGCTCTACGTTCGTAACCTTCCCTTTAACATAACGAGCGAGGAGATGTACGATATCTTCGGCAAGTACGGCGCAATTCGCCAGATTCGAATCGGTTGCGACAAGGCGACGAAAGGTACAGCCTTCGTCGTTTACGAGGATATCTACGACGCCAAGAACGCCGTCGACCATCTCTCTGGCTTCAACGTCGCGAATCGGTACCTAATCGTGTTATACTACCAGCACGCGAAGATGAGCAAGAAGTTTGACCAGAAGAAGAGTGAAGATGAGATTACCAAGTTGCAGGAGAAGTATGGAGTCTCTACCAAAGATAAGTAATAATTGTCCTCGAATTCGACTGTTACTGCTGCAAATTAGGGTTTTAAAATTGGGGGAGATGTGAAACTTTCTTTATCTGTATGAATTTGGTTATGTATGGTTTGCTCTTTTGTCATTTACATCGACCAAGCAATGAGAAATACATCTTTTGTGACAATTTTTGATGCAATTTTTGGAAACTGGTGTTGAGTGTGTTGCTAGGAAGTAAGTAAGAAGGAATAATCATCACTAACACATACAAGAGAATTGAAAAAGAAGAATTTTAAGTACATTGAGAAACCCATCATGGCACTTTAAGCAGTAGTAGACAAACCAGAAAAGAAAATATACATAATTCAAACACCTCCCCCAAATCCCTAGTTAATGATTTCTTCTTGATCCTTCTCCTCCCTTAAAGATCTCCTCCAGTTCAATCATTAGCGACCCGAGCATATACTTTTTTGATATTTGCTTTGCCTTATCTCTCATTGTGAAAAGGAAGATGAGTTTCTCGACCCCTGTGTGTAACTCTCTTTCTATCTCCTCTCTTCCTCTACTTCAACAATTTGTTCATTTGAATGAAAGTTCACGCCGCTTTTTTGGGATTGGATCCGGGTTTCCTTTTCTCATCATTGCCACAAATTCATCATAGTTTATCCGACCATCCTGCAAAACCCGTTTTTTATCATTAGAAAATAGGTTGGTGATAGTAAGATTGTTAGCTGCTTGTTACATTTGAAGGGACTGCTCTTTCTTACATTGTCTCCATCAACCTCGGAAATGATCTCCTTAATGTCTCTGCCATCATTCATGCCAAACTCCCGGAGGGCTTGCTCCAGCTCTTCCATTGTGATATATCTAGGAACAGAAAGCATTATTTGAGTTGAATTTATGTTTCATAAGAAGCTTCATATTCATGATTAAAGTCTGGAATCAGTTATATAATAAACTGTTAAGTACTTACCCACTGTTGTCTTTGTCAAAGTGTTGGAAGGCTGAGTAAAGATGTTCTTCTCTGTCAAGTCTGTTGATGTGCATTGTTGCTGCGATAAACTCACCATAGTCTATTGTTCCATTACCATCAGCATCAGCCTGTATAATCCCATGATACGCAGAGCAAAAAACAGAAAATTAGTGGCCAGTCCCTTACCCTGTTGCTCGGCATTTGACTAAAGCTAAAAATCTTGCAAGTACAAGAAGGACTCACAGCTTCCATTAGCTGCTGAACTTCATATTCTGACAACCTTGTACCTTGCTTGGCAAGTCCCTGTCTTAACTCCTCGAGTGTAATTGTTCCACTGCTATCAGTGTCCATACCTTTAAACATCTCCTTCAACCCCATGATCTCTTCCTCTGATAAGCAGCCTGCTATCACCTGTCCAATGGTTTCAGGTTTCGAGGTTAGGATACTCTCCTGAGAGTCTTATTCTATTGGGTAAGGGATATGATTGTTACCCGTAATGCAACTTTCTTGAAATTGTTCATTGCTTTGAACTGCTTGAGCCTTGACATCACCGCATTGTCAAGAGGAACATCTGGTGCCTCTCCATCCTCCTTGATCCATGGATGGTCTTCACAAAGTAAGATAACAACATTAGAGATTAAATATTGTTATGCTTTTGACTTTTTTGGTATATTTGTAGATGCTTACTGAGAACTTGGGCAGCAGTTAATCTTTGCTTGGGATCAGAGTTGAGCATCTTCTTAACAAGATCCTTCGCCTGAGGCGAGATAGATGGCCATGGATCACTTGAGAAATCAACATGTCCCCTTAGGATGGCGTTGAATATCCCGTTCTCCGACTCTGTGATCAGGTAATTACACCAAGACATGAATTTCTAGATATGTTTATTCTTTTGGTAGATAGAAAGAAGAAACTGTGGAATATCGATCTTTACCAGCCCAGAATGGTGGGACACCACATAAGAGGATATACAACATGACACCAATACTCCAAATATCTGCCTCTGGTCCATACTTTCTTTTTAAAACCTCTGGTGCGATGTAATAAGCACTCCCCACAATATCCTTGAACACCTCTCCTGTAACACAGCGGAAACAAATTTTCTATGAGTATAAACCATGACCTGTTTTATTTGTTATGCAGGACTTTACAATGATGCTGGTTTGAAATTGCGGAACGGGCAGTAAAAAACCTGGCTTGTAAAAAACCGACAACCCAAAGTCAGTAGCTTTGAGAGGAGAATTCTCATCTTTGTTGAGCAAGAGAAAGTTCTCTGGTTTCAAATCCCTGTGAATCACCCCCATGGAATGGCAAGTATGCACAATCTGAACAATCGTTCTTAGCAACGAAGCAGCTGCTCTCTCCGAGTAATGTCCTTTAGCAATAATCCTATCGAACAACTCTCCACCTGCGCAAAGCTCCATAACCAAATGCACGGAATGCTTATCCTCATAAGCTCCTTTAAGCTCCACAATGTTTGGCTGACCAGTCAGGTGATGCATTATCTGCACTTCTCTTCTTACATCCTCAATGTCTTCCTTGTTCACAAGCTTCCTTTTCGCAATGGTCTTGCAAGCAAATTGATGACCTGTTGCCTTCTGTGTGCAGAGGTGTGTGACACCGAATTGGCCTCGCCCGAGCTCTTTCCCTAAAGAATATGAAGATTTTACATCTTCCATGGGTCGACCTAAGACAGGTCCTATAGGGCCTTGTTTGGTTGCCGGAGGAGGAGAAGGAGGCGCATGTTTCGATTGTGGTACCGAAGCTTCCGCGGTTGGACCAGTGGAATTGGCAGCATTTGAAGCGGTAGCTCCGTTTTCTAGTGTGTGTCCATCTCCATTATCGGCTGAGTCCCGTCCGTGAGAGCAACAATTTCCCATTGTTGCATAAAAGGGTGGGGAGATGGAGGAGGTACAAGCTCAAAGGAGGAAGAGAAATAGAAAGGTTTTAGATTTTGTCTTTCTTCTCTTATTTTTTTTTTCTTCCTCTGGTTTTTGTTTCTTCTTTAGCAAGAAAATTGTAGGTGTTTTGGTTGTGAATGGCTATGAATAGAATGTTTTTTTTTTCTTCGTTGGTATTCGGTTCAAAGGATTATAGGGTTTGTCGATAGGGAGAAAGTTTAGGACCAAAGATTGTCTGTAATTTAGTATTTAAAGTAAAACAACATTTAAGGATTTAAGACAAAGGTTGAGAGCAATTCCTGGGATTTTTATTTTACATAACTGTCTCTTCTTATCTTCTATATGCCAACTACCAAGATTAGAACTTTTGCCTAAGCTCTTTATAAATATGATTATAAATGAATTTCAAAAGAAACTAAGATTTAGGAGAATTTTCATTCATCAGTCTGAAACATGTTAAAACAAACTTTATAATTCATCATGCATGGAATTTTTGGCTGGGGTTAAGAAATCTAATGTATTTAAAGAAAATATACAATTCTGTGATATAATTTTGTAAAATAATATAGAAAATATGCTAACTTTGATAGTAATAAAGTGAAAAAGCAGAAACGTTTAAATGGAAAATGTACAGGGTTGGTTGTAAATTGTAACCCCTAAAACCCTAAACCCTAGATCCATTAGTGTGATCGGCAGGTAAGCGCAGACATTTGATGAGTGAAGAAAAGAGACGAAATGTCTGAAAATCAAGATTGGTCCAATCATTGTGCCGATCTTTTACGTCCGATAATCGAAAGCTTGAGCACTATTGATTATCACCGAGCAAAAAAAGTTTGCTCAGATTGGTACTCCGTTTGGAAAACATGCGTGAAGCGGCCTCTGTATCCATGGCAATTCATATACCATGATGATTCTTCGAGTTTGTTCGATCCCGGAGAGGACAAGATTTACAACACGAAACTCGTTGGAATCTCCGACAAAAGCTACTATATGGCTAGCTTCGGAAATTGCCTATTGATGGTAGATTCTCTTCTCCATTTCTATATCGTTAACATGTTAACGTGCGAAAGAATCAATCTTCCATCAATGGAGACGTCAATACGCGGTGGGCACGTGAGATTCAAACGAAGCGGTGACGAGTGGGGTTACTTCGTTGACTTTTATCGTAAGGATCGAGTGTCTAAAGACATCTTTGGAAGCGAAAGATCAGCTGTTCTGTGGATAAACGAAAGAACAGGAGATTATTTCGTTGCTTGGATTTTCAATAAGCTTGAGTTGTTCACACACAAGAAAGGAGATGATTATTGGTGGAATTGGTATACAAGAGGTGCAAATTTGGGTTTCTTGGATTTGGCTTATAAGAACAGCAAGCTTTATCTGTATATTTCTGATGATCACATCAAGATTGTCGATTTCTCTGGAGATTGCCCCAAAGAAGAAGTCGAGAAAAACCCGTATTGGGATCATCCGTTTGATTACGTTTCAAAACAGTGGGAGTACGTTTGGAAGACGAGAATAGTGATTCAGAAAACAGGAGAGGTTTTCATCATCTTGAGTTTATTAGAAAAGCTATTAAAAGAGACACATTTGTTTTACATCTTTAAGATGAATTTTGAGAGTAACAAATGGGAAAGAGTAGATTCTATTGGAGATGATGAGATGTTGATCTTTGGTCATGGGGTTACACTAAGAGCACCGGTTCAAGAAGTTGGTGATGGAATCAAGAGTGGTTCAATCTGTTTCGTTGAAGATGACCTTTTTTGGCTAAATATTAGTCTTCCTTCGAATTGTGGTGTCTTCGAACTTGCCACAAGTAGAATCAAATGGTTTAAGAGAACTCAGTGGAAAACTCAGTGGTTTGTTGTAGGATTTGCTTAGTCTTTTACTATTTAACAACTTTGATGAAGTAATTTTGTTTGTTGCAGGCTATTTACTTCTTTTTTCTTGTTTTGATTTTTGTCTTTTAAATGGTTTAGCACACGAATTGTAGAGAAATGCTCAAAGGGTAACAACTCTTGAGGGCAAGATTATGTTAGCTGTTGACTAATGAACTAGGAATCTAATCTGAACGCAACACACAAGAAATGTCAACTTTTCCATTAACATCATATGATCAAATATTATTTTATCTTGATACGTACAAACCGAATTTGCATAAATCTCTCAAATCTTTTAATAAAAGCAAAAGCCCTTAGTTAAGCCCTGTCTAGGTGGGAGGAGGTGAAGGAATTACTATATTAGTATGAGAAGTGTTAGCTCCTTGTGGTGTCCAACTATAAAGAATCATTCCCAATACAAGTATGATTGTTCCTCCCATGAACCCTTTTGGTAGTGATGATGCAACTCCAAGGTACGGTAATGGCATTGTGAACAGAAACACTGCAATTGGCACTGAAACTGTTGATGCAAGACACGAAACCACGGCCGATGAAATCTTGAGGAGTCTTAAAAGAGCAATGTTATAGCCAATGTTCATTATCACAAACAATATAGGCAAAAACGGTGCCCCATCACATCCTTTTGTTATTGTCCCGTGGTTGAGAAAGCAAACTGCGCCATCTTTTAGGTAGGTACCGAGTTGATTAAACGGTATGCCCCAAAGTTTTGAAAGAAATGGAAGAAGCAACGCAATGCAGATGGCCTAATTGGCAAGGAAAAAGAACCACCAAAGAGACATGATTACTTAACTTGGAATGCAAGTCAGAGCTTAGAGAGAACAGGGGAATATTTTAGGGTAAAAGATACTTACTTGGAAAGCTGAACCATAAGAATTTACTATAAATAGATCGAGTGAAGCACCCTGTGATAGTAAAAGATCAGATGATTTTTCAGTATTTTAAACAAACAAACAAAAACTTCTATTAAAGTGGTGTTGGGGATTAGGGAATCTGTAATGTACCTTTAATCGTTTTTGGCTATCTATAAAGATGACTTCCTATACGAAAAAGAAATTTGAGATTAAAGAGAATAATTTCACCAAAATTCAAAGGTAGTAACTAGGTGAGTAACGGACCTTCAATACTGTACCTGCTCCTTGAAGCAAGAAAGAGAGTACCATAAGAAGAATCCATAATACTCCGGCTTCCTTCAATGAATGAGCAGCACCTGATCCACTACAGATGCAAAAAAAACAATAATGGTGATTCCTCTTGTGTCCTTTGTGAAAATATCAAAAGAGAAGCACAAAAGCAGATCTAACCTTGCAACACTGACGATTACACCGAGAGCTACAAGAGTGCATCCGAGTATTTGTTTTACGCTATATCTCCTCCCGAGAAAAATAATGGAGAAGAAAATTTGCCAGACAAGAAATGTCTACAAGAAAACAATTACAAAGAATGTTATTAGCAAGAATATCATGAAAACATGGTTTTAACTTTTGAAGGCAAAAACATTTGTCAGCTATTTACACTTAAACCAAGAAGTTGCACAGACTGAAGCATATATTTACTTATACAGCTTCTAACCTGAGATAAAACTGTAGTTGATGGCCCTGAAAGATTCGCTGAATAGAGAAATGAAAACAAAAGAAGATGTTTTGTAAGAGATGAAGGCATTTTTGCTAGCCAATTTAAGACATTTGCACAAAGATAAACGTTACCTGCGGCTGCCATTCCAGCAGCTGCAGCTAGAGCCTCTAAGATGCCAACAATTAAAAATGGAGATTTTGGCACCGAGAGCATTGCATCAGTGACAGTTCCAGCACGATATCGGAAATACAAGATAGTATAATATACAGCTACATACCTACATGAGGGAAACAGAAAAAGAAGAATGTTTTTCTGTTAATTATTGATGTATTCTGTAAATATTTTACCAAACATCTTGTATAGTGAAAAAACTAGATCAATTATCTAGCCACTCTAAAAATTATGGTAAATATTTACCAAACATCTTCAGGCTAAGCATTTTGTTAATTGCCCAAAAAAAAACAAAAATTGTTGACATGTTAAGATTCAAGAATTGTTATCAAACTTGGCTAGCAGACAGCAAACACATGGAAAAGGGACCTCGAAAAGAATAGGTAGGTGTGAACATTTCGGTTTACAATGGATTCCGGTTTGGATTCCCTTTGGTTTGAGAAAAAACACACCATAATCACTTGGGTTTAATTTGGTTTAGTTTCAGCTCACATGCATGTAAATTATATCGTATTGAATCAGCTTGGTTCGGTATTCCACCCTCACAAAGTTAGCCCTATTCAAGAAAATGTTATCAAGTCTAAGCCACAGTGGACCCATAAGAATATTACTAATTAGAGGCTCCTAAAGGGCGGATAATGATATGGACGGACTTTATTCAATTTGGTTCCACCACCTTTTTTATTGTGATAATGTGGTTCCACCAACTTATTACATCGTCGTGTTTTTTCTTTTTTTTCCCCTCTACCATATTCAAGGATTTCTTTTTTTGTAAAATGAGTTAATGCCTATAGTTTGTGCTAAATTTTATTTTATATGATATATCTTTTGTCAATAGAATAGCATTTTGCAAATGGTTTTAAAATAAAAGTGATTTGTGAAGAATATATAAATATAAACTTCGATCAATGATTAATCCAATAGTAAGTGAATTAAATTATGTAAATGCATTGCATGTAGATGCGCCTACAATAATGTCCCAATTGTAGAAGTAGTATCCAAGTCGAAAGAGACTACAAGCCAACTCTGACCCGTTAAACAAGTTTCTTCTTTATTCGTATCTGCCCCTTTGCATTTTCAAAATGTATAACATCACTCCTCAAATTTTTAGATTTATCATTTTCAGAAGAAAAAAATTACTAATAGTATAATCAGTTCTCAAATCTCAAGACGATCACTTTCTAATTTCAGTTAAATCCAATGCGCCAAAAGAATACCATCTCATATTTGGCAGAAACAAAAAAAAAAAAAATTGCAGACGATCTATTTCTAAGTGGAATACCATCTTTTTGTGTGTGTAAATTACTAAACCTGTTAACCAAGAAGATAATCTAGACTTACGAACGCATTTCCTAACCTCAAAATTCATATATATATATATATATATATATATATATATATATATATATATATATATATACCACTAAAGTCTCTAACGATAAAAACTAGAAAGAAAACACGTAGGTTTTAGTAAAAGTTTAAGTAGATTTCAATAGTTAGATTAAGAGATAGATTATACATGATCTAACAGAAAACTAAGAGAAAATAATTGAAGGCATTTTGAGAGTAAGCAAAACAGAAGACGAAGAGGCCAGAGTCAGAGATGGTGGTACTTTACCCGAAGGTGGAGAGTTGCGCTAGGAAGAAAGGATACTCCTTGAGTGGAACTAGCGCGAGCTTATACATCACTCTGTTTCCGACGCCAAACGCCGCCGTAGCCGCCGCCCAAATCACTATCTCCGCCGTCTTAACATGCTCTCCGTCGATCACATGGACATTACTGCTCCCTTCGATCTCGTTATCGCCGATCGCGTAACCAGAAGCGCCTGGCTTCTTAATCTCCGCCTCAGCTCCGTAATCAGATCCATCCCAGGATCTCGCTGGTGACACCGCTTCAATAATCCACCGCCTGGAACTTGGAAGGATCGACGGTAGACGACGAGGATCGGTGTGGTTTCGACGGATGAGGGAGATGGACTGAGGTCGGTTTGCGGAATGGGATTCGACCAAGGTGATCGAGGCGGTTAAACCGGTGGTAAACTGACGAGAAGTCGTTGCCATGGTGGATTAGAGATCGAATGAGACTGGTTTTGAGGGGGAGAGAGAGACGGAACTGAGTTGCTGACTTGGACTTTGCCTTTTTATCTCTCTTTTCTTTTTTTTTTTTAAAACAATTTGCATTATTATTAACACACGCTGCCCAACTTGTTTTGCTAAATACGACAAATGTTTCTTTTAGTATTGCACACTGTTATCGTCGAAAAGACAATTTTAACCCTTATCACAAAATTTCAGATAAATTTGATTTTATATTTTAAAAAAACAAATTACCATAAATTGCAGTTCTCTAATGATTTGTGCTATCGTTTTTTTTTTTATAAGAACAAAAATATTCATTTCACAATAAAAACTAAGGTTATACATGAAACATAATCTATTACATGGTTTCATGCTAAAAAAGTATAAAAATATGTAAGCATAATACGATCAATTCAATCCATAAGCAAAGTTGTTCTGGAAAAAAGATGAATTGAAACAAGATCTAAAGAATCCCTAAATTAGAACCGAGATAGGAAACAAAAGCGAAAGAGAGTACAAGGTAGAAAAGAGTTTGGCGATAAACAAATAGGTAATCCTTTCAACGGCAGTCCAAGCAAGGTAAATTGATGCGGAACCACACGAGCATAATGAGGCTGACAACTCTACCAAGTTCTTCTGAAGTCAGTAGCACATGTCAAGCAACTTCACATCCCCAATACGCCATACTAGCACCACCCAACGCAAAAGACCAAACACAAAATAACCCTTAACCTTTTTGGACGCTTTTCACTCAGCTAACATTAATCTGAAGCAATTAACAGAAGTTTAGGCATTAGTGCAACAATGAGAGAATAAACTTGGGCGCCAAAGCAGATAAAACAAGTGCGACATGTCCTGGAGATGCGTGGAGTTACTAGAGGTATCAGCGATCTAAGGCAGCCCTCAATCCTTTGATCAAACATAGCCTTAAAACTTCATCCTAGACGAAACTAACAAGGAGACCTGCTGAAGCAAAACAAGTCTCAGACAAATGTCATTCACCATCTTCTGATCCACACCTTTGGCTTGGGAGATGAGCTGAAGAATGTTGTCATCAGCGGACTCGCGAAAGCCAGAGAAACCGGCTCTAACAACAAACCACACCAACATACGCACATTTAACAGAACAAAATCCCCAATGAGGACAAGAGCTAGTGATCGGCAAAATTGGTTATTGTTTTTTTTTTTGCTAACTTGTAAATATCATATAAAATGAAATGAAAGGTATTACAAAATGTTTAACCTAAAGATACAGACATACAGTGGTAATATTGTTTATACAACCGAAAGGTCAATTTGAACCGAATTGAACCAAAACTTATTTCTCCTTTTTTATCCTTTTCAAATACGATTTCAATCCAAAATCGAAATTATACCAGACCGAATTACCTTAAATCCAAACCAAACCAACACGGACCCGAAATTACCACCGCTCGATAAGAAAGTTATGTGAAAGTGTGACAAAGAAAGGAAAAGACATGTCTTTGTCGTGGCAGCTTTGGATTGGCCCGATGCATTGAATTAGACTACACCTTGATGTGCCTGATCTTTCACTTCCTTCTTCCCTCTATCCCCTCCTTCACTCATCTTCTCTTGTAGCTGCAGTAGGTCAGACTCTTGTAGTGAATTCGCTGGAAAGTAAGGGAAAGGCTTTGGCTTGGAAATGGGAGTTGATCAAGTTATCGATTCGGGCTAATGTGCATCATTTGATTCGCCTGGGAAGCTTTTGAGAGATAGCAATTTAAGGTTTCCGTTTATTTATGATCTTTTTTGGATGCGTCAGTTTGATTAAGTGTGTACTTCTGCAATGGAGGCTTCTTTAGCTGCTATGCAGCGACCTCAAGCTGGAGCTTTGAATACGGTAAATTACAGTCTCTAGTTTGGTTCATGTTTGCTCTGTGGAAAAGTGGAATACTGATGAGATAAATAAGATTAGTGTGTTTGTTTCGTATTCAAAGCATATGTGACACTGTTTAAGTACGAATTTTTGTTTAAAGATTAAATTTTGCTATAACGAGTGTATTGGGTCGAGACCGAGTTGGTGCCAGTGAATATTATGCATTTTTGGGGGATTTTGGGTTCAAATTCATTACTTCTATAAAGTCAGAAACACGTCAACCGTGAATGAAATATTGTGTCCTCGTTAGATAGTAGTTAGTCGTATTATACTAGTTTAGGAAACCGGAAGCTAAACAATTCGTCTAGCTTCACTTGTTTGGCTGTTATGGAAGAGTCTTTAAGAGAAGTTCGTTCTTTTATCTGTAGTTGTAGTGTTTTTATTTGTATAACAATTCCAAAGTAAAGCAAACTGATTATAATTTTTCATTGTATTCCATAATATTTCCACAGGTTTATAAGAGTGGTCCTCTCTTCATTTCATCTAAAGGTGAACTTTTATATTTTCCCATTCTTTCAAGATTTATCTACTCTGACCCTCTACCCATTGTGTATCAGTTTGATTTCTTGGATACAACCATCTTGTTCTTTACTAAATTTTTATGGCATTTTGATTGGCAGGACTAGGTTGGACATCTTGGAAGAAGCGTTGGTTTATCCTTACCCGTACTTCTTTGGTGTTTTTCAAAAATGATCCAGTAAGTGTTTGTGATCCTTTGATGTGATTTTTCTCCAGTTCATATCATACTCTTACTGTTGAGCTTTTGGAACTTAGAATATTTGATGAAAAGAAATCTTGTATCAATTTGCTAGAAGCTTAGGAGGATCTTTATTTACATTATCAACTCCAAACTTTCTAGAATTATTTTATATCTTAAGCTCATTGCTTCAACTCTTTGACAGAGTGCATTACCACAAAAGGGAGGTGAAGTAAATTTGACTCTTGGAGGCATTGACTTGAACAGTTCGGGGAGGTAGAAATTTCATGTGGTTGTTGTTTATAAGAGTAGCTCCTACTTCCTAGCCTGTGTTAACATCCTTGTTTGCAGTGTCGTGGTGAGAGAAGATAAGAAGTTGTTGACTGTACTATTCCCAGATGGGCGTGATGGACGAGCCTTCACCCTCAAGGTGATTTATGTATTTTCTTGGCTGACTTATTTTTTCTTCCCCTTTTTTGGTTATGTGCTATGATTTATGGGTTATGCTTCTATGAAATGCTAATTATTTGGCTCACATAGGCTGAGACATTGGACGACTTGTATGAATGGAAGGCTGCCCTTGAGCAAGCCCTTGCACAAGCTCCCAATGCAGCACTTGTAATTGGTCAAAATGGAATATTCCGAACAGAAGCAAACAATACTATTGAAGCATCCTTCAATTCATGTGAGTTCTCATTTATTTTATTATTATCAGCTCATCTTCTGTGGCTCCTTTCATATTTCTGATCTATATCAATCACACCCTGCATGCAGGGAGGGATCAGCGCCCGTTGAAGTCTTCAGTTGTTGGAAGACCAATCTTGCTAGCTTTAGAAGAAATTGATGGAAGTCCATCTTTTCTTGAGAAAGCACTTCAATTTCTCGAGACATATGGTGAGTATTGGCCTCCTAGTTTAATTAGTTTCATCCCATTATATGTTCACCATCTGATATCATTATTGTCTGTTTGTCGTCTGGAAAGTTGATTTTTTTATATTATATTCCGTGCCGTATATATTTTTCAATTCCTTTTATAACTCATCATATAGGCTATTATAGAAGTGGTTTTTGTTTCTAATTTCCCATATAAATGTTTTCGTTTTGATTGTGCACCTCGTTGTCGACACAGGAACCAAGGTAGAAGGAATCTTAAGACAGTCTGCAGATGTTGAGGAGGTAGAACGCAGAGTTCAAGAATACGAACAAGGTATTGATCTTCCACATGTGGACCCTTTCTTTTGGTTATAAACTTTGAAATGGTATATATATCTGGAGGGCTTAGGGTATAAGCTCATTTTCTGTATTGCTTTTCCGATGTCGTAAAATTTCCAAATGTACTTATCTAGGCAAGACAGAATTCAGTCCTGAAGAGGATCCACATGTTGTTGGAGACTGTGTCAAGGTACTATTATATTGTGTATCAACTATGATTTCCAGTTTTCATTATTGTGTTGACATATTTGTGTCATGCTATTGTATCTGCAGCATGTTCTGCGGCAGTTGCCTTCTTCTCCAGTTCCAGCGTCGTGCTGCACTGCTTTGCTGGAAGCTTATAGTAAGTCTTTGTATATATGTATGTGTTTATACTTTGGTGTATTTGCATATATATAATCTACGTTTTACCTTTTTTCTATAGAAATTGATCACAACGAAGCTCGGGTTAACTCACTGCGCTCTGCTATAATTGAAACATTTCCAGAACCAAACAGGCGACTTCTACTACGGTATGCTCTCAGATATAGTATTTGAAATGATCGTAAAAATGCTTAGGCATTCTATTTAGGCATTGCACTTATGAGGGTAATTTAGTCCTCAGCTGCATGTCATGGGAAATATGTGGTGCTTTCATGGAAAGCTGCTTGGAAGTCTGTTATTTAGGTTAATTCAAACAGCTTTATTCTCATCCTGGGTTGTATTCTGCAGGATTCTAAAGATGATGCATACTGTCACCTCTCATTCCAGTGAGAATCGCATGACTTCATCTGCTGTAGCTGCATGCATGTCCCCATTGCTATTACGCCCTCTATTGGCTGGAGAATGTGATCTAGAAGGTTTTGACTCTCTAGGAGATAACTCTGCCCAGCTTCTTGCTGCCGCTAATGCTGCCAATAATGCTCAAGCCATTGTCACAGCCCTTTTGGAGGACTATGGGAATATGATCAATGTAAGATTCCATTTGATCCGCTAATTTATATCTGGTGCCACACAATGCTATTTGCTCACCTATTTGTTTGCAGGATAAAGGTCTTGAAAGATGCTCCACTTCTACGGATTCTCATATTGGCGACAGTGGGCCTGAGAACTCAAGTGATGAAGAGGACATAGAGGTTAAACATCCTGACTTGCATACTCTGAATATAGAAGAAGGGGAAACAGATGATGATAATGATGTTCTGCTGAGCAGAAAACCAAGCGAGAGCAGTGATTATGCTGGCAGTGATCTGTATGACTACAAGGTTTGTTCTTTGCCATCACTGCCCCATACATCTTGGTCATAGTACACCTACATTCAGTATTCTGAAGTATGGGATAAGTTTGGACTTTGAAGTCATTTCCTTTTGTATGCATTCCGTTAACCATTGGCTACTGTCTTGTTATCATTCGTTACCCCTAATGTGGTCTTTAGGTAGATGGGTATCACATTTTAGTTATGTTTGGTGTGTGAACTTTAGGTTTCCATTGCGAAACTAGTAGTATCTGATGCTGCCAGAAAAATTCATCCTAATTTATTCTTTCCTTTGAATATGCTTTCTCTCAGGGTTTTGGTGTTGAAGATTCAGATGCTGAGTCTCCTAGAGATATCCATTGTTCAGTCGAGAGTACTGACTTTCCCACTAGAGTGAAAAAACATATGGAAGAGCCTATTAAAGATATAGAAGTTTCTAGCGTTTCACCTACTGAAAACTGTTATCAATCAGGGAGAGAGGCTATACCCTCAGTTACTCCCAGTACTCCTCCCACTGCCCTCAAATACACAACATCAGCTGAGAAACCTGCAAGTAAAACTACTGGCTCATCAACAGTCAATTCGAAGCGATCTTCATCCTGGGGAAGAGGCAACGTAAGTTTTCCATTGTCTGGCATGAAAAGTCGTAATTCTGTTGTCATAGTCTCTGCAGCTGACTTGCTATGCATATTAAGTATTTATGGGATTTTTATTATAATTTTTGTCTGTCCTTGGAACTCTTTTATACACCACTAGACGAAATTAGTTCTCCTGATCTCTATTGGTGTCAGGTCATGATATGAACTTCCTTTCAGTTTTCTTAGTGCCATGCTTATTGGTGCTATAGGCTAGATGAGCTGTTTCAACTTGCATAACTGATAATCCTTTGAGAAAACTAACCATCAGCGTCTTAGGAAGATTAGATGTTATTGGAAGTCCCATCTATTTGGAATAAATTGTCTTAGTACAAGTTAGTTGCATGTATGTTGAAGTAAATAGTTGTAGGGAAATTGAGTTTAAGGTGATATCTCAATTCTTTTCTTTGTTTACTGTGTGCAGGGCAAGAAAACACCTGCTAAAGGATCATTTGATTCCTCAGGAAATGATGAGTAAGATAACTCATCCTGAATGCATACATTGTGGTTCTATAACACTCCTATGAAACCTTTTTTATTTGTGTTACAAAGTTAAAAAGTGTAAATATATATTCTATTGACGAGGCCCATATGAGATATGTATGGTTAAATATGTCAAAAAGTTCTTTACTGGAGCAACATTCTACTTCACTTTTGAATTGAGAAAATAATTTTCTCTTTGTTTTGAGCTTGATGTATCCTGATGCAATGCGTTTGCTGCTTGTAGGCTTCTTATACAGAGGCTCGAGCACATGAAAGATGAGCTGCGGCAACGAATCGCTAAGGAGGTACTTGTTCTGGCAGTAGAAGTATTATATGCTGATAACATAATGTTGTTGTATTGATTGATTAGACCACTACAGGCTAAAGGAAATGCGGCTCTACAAGCTAGCTTGGAGAGAAGGAAGCAGGCTTTGCACGAACGACGGTTGGCACTTGAACAAGATGTATAAACCTTCTCTTGAGATTTTATGTTTCTATCCTCCATTGTTTTTGGGTATAATTTTGAGGGGGAATAAACTTCCATTTTGCTGACCAAGCTTGCCATGGAATTGTCAGGTGGGCAGATTACAAGAGCAACTGCAAGCTGAGAGAGACCTACGATCTGCTCTTGAAGTTGGTCTAAGCATTTCTTGTGGACAATTTAGCTCACAAGCTGCGGATTCTAAAGTCAGTATACACTTTAGCTTGAGAAATCAGTTTTTTGTTTTCTTATTCTTGTGTTATATCTTTTACTCTCGTTAGTTCTAATATCACAATAAATGTGAAGACAAGGGCAGAGCTTGAGGAGATTGCTCTTGCTGAAGCTGATGTCGCAAGATTGAAGCAGAAAGTCGCAGAATTACATCATCAGCTAAATCAGCAGCGACAGCATCACTTAAGTTCACTCCCAGATGCACAAAGCCATCACCAATTTCTCCATAATCACAATACTCAACTGTGAGTTTACACTCTGTGCCTGGTTTTAGCTCTCATTCCATAGGCATAGTTCATACCAAATATTAGTCGAAAGTAAACTCGCTAAGAGAAATAATATTATATTTTTACAAATTCGCAGGAAGTCTTTTCAGCAGGACTTTGATTCCATTCTTGCTTTCGTTAATCACGAAAGAAATCAAAGAACGGTACAAAATCTTATTATGTAACCGAGGATTCTCATAAACCTTTGACCCCATTTCCTAACTCATATGTACTACTATTTTTCAGTAACATTCTTTTCTATTGAATCATATAGGATGAAACTAGCCTAAGAGCAGACTGGAGGAACGGTAGAGGAAACAACAGACAAGTACCAGGCTCACCAAGCTTGAATGCAGCATCCTTAGGCATCCCAATGGAAGAGTTTTCTCCGGTTAGTGTTGTCATGTTAACATCAATCTCACGATATTCAAAATGCAATTATGGAAGTGCAATTAAACGGTCTTGTAGGTAATGGACTACGGAAGACATCATCATCCTCCTGCAGCATCTGCAGCTCTCATGGAGCTAACCACTCGTCTAGATTTCTTCAAGGAACGACGGTCACAACTTATGGAACAGATTCAGAATCTTGACCTCAACTATGGTTCCTCTTCTTCTTCTCTACACCGATCCTCTTCTCCACCGTGGAATTAGGCTCTGTGTGGAGCTTTTGTCCAAAAATTTTAGAAAAATGTAAAAAAGTCTCGTCTGTGCAGACTCTTCATGCTTGTAAAACCGGTTGAAGATCAAACCAACAATATATTTACCACGAGATTGATAAGAAATTGTTTGCTCTTGCACAGACGAAATTGTTTGCTTTTGTCCAATATATTTGCTTCTTTGTTAGTGTGATTTATGTGAGTTTGTAAAAAGTTGTGTATTTCCTCTGATTTGTTTCTAAAATCTTAAATTAAATTTTTTTTTTTTGGCCGACATAAGAATTTAGTTTATCAAAAAAGAAGATGTAAAAAAAGATTCTCTAGTTAGTGCTACAATTAATGAGTCATAATATTATTTTGTTCCAAAAGAAATATTCTTCAAGGAAAGAAAAAACGCGGTTTAATCTCTATATATAACACTTAACACGGAGAATGGGTTAGACTTAGCTACGAATCAAATCTTTTTGAGATAAATCAAAAAAGTAAGAATCGAAAATGGCGGATCAACAAGGAGGAACAATCGTCGGAGGAGTTCGCGATATTGATGCAAATGCTAATGATCTTCAAGTCGAGAGTCTCGCTCGTTTCGCTGTCGATGAGCATAACAAGAACGAGGTACGATTGATTCTCCCATCATCTTTCGCTGCCTTCATTATCCTCAAATCTGTTTGGTTGATGATCCAGATTCATCTTAATAGCAAATCAATGAGTTTCTCGTTCGATCTATCGGTCATTCTTATTGAAATCGCATCAGGAATTGTTATTTTTTTGTTTTGAGAATTTATGTTCCCTCGCGTAGATTGATTTGAAAGTTTTGTTTCCAGAAAATCGATTTGCTTGTTGTGGTCTTCTTCTTAATTCACTAACCTTAAACACAATCACTGCCTGAGAAACAGTATAAGAGAACGTGATGATTGCAAACGATTTGCTTGTTTTTTTCTTATTTAGTGATCTCTCTTTTGTCTACAGAACGTGAGTCTGGAGTACAAGAGGCTCCTTGGTGCAAAAACACAGGTTGTTGCAGGAACAATGCACCATCTCACTGTGGAGGTGGCTGATGGTGAGACCAAGAAGGTCTACGAGGCCAAGGTTTTGGAGAAAGCATGGGAGAATCTCAAGCAGTTGGAGAGTTTCAACCACCTTCATGATGTTTAAACCGATAGCTGGGCTTATTGCTGTCTTGTTTCCTTGCTTTGCTTTGCTTTCCAGGCTTGAGTGAGGTCCTTGTGTGCTCTCAGACCACGTGATAAGAGTTCCGGTTTAACCAAGTTAACTTCTTTAATAAGTGAATGTGAATCCAGTCCCATGTGTTTGAACTGGTATTGTGTGTATCTCTTGACTTTCGTTTGTGTATTGCTATTATCAAACTGTCACTTTCTATCTATCTGCCTTGATTTTACCAAACATCATGACGAAGAAAGATACAAACCATGATAGTAGTAGTTCAGGTATCAGAAATTTGATTCAAGATGTAAACTTTGGTAGATTCGGATCATTGCCATGTTCTGAAATGATATCGGTCTGTGAGGTTGAAGGGTTACAGTCAATTGATCTGGTCATGTCCATCCTGTCTTTCTCTGGCAAAGTCTACTCATGCTTGATTCATGTGTCTGGGTTAGTTGGTTTCCTGCATCCAACTGGTCACCTTTTACTCAATATTTAGGCTAAAGAGTGTTGTCTTCCTCACCCTTCCATCATGAGTAGTAGCTGCAATTGACATTTCGTGGCACCATAATTTGATCTTTGGGAGATCTCGGTTTCAACATACTGATGCAATAATCCAAACAGCAACTTCAGAGAGTATCTGAACATTCAAAGTGTGTTTTGTTTGATCTTTTAATGCCTAGAGAAGAGTTGTATTTTTAGAGAAATGGAAAGACTAATCCAAAAAGGGATAATCTTGTACTCCTTGAATGAGCAAACAAAAAGTAAATTACATCTTGCAAAGCATGCCCTTTCTCTGTGTTTTATATACAGTAAACACATCAGCGAAATGCTTCCATGAACTGAAACTGTTTTATTGATTTCCTCTGGAATCAGTTCTCAGTTCTCAGTTCTCAGTTCTCAGTTCTCAGTTCTTAGTTAGCTGTCGCTGGATTTGTTTGTTAGGCTCAACACTACTCCTGTGCCGAGAGAAAGTGCCACGACACCAAGTGATGCCTCAGTTGATACGTGGAACCCTGCAAGGAGGAAAAAATGTCGAGATAGCTTAGTTTTTGTGGTAGTTGTACGGTTTTGTTTAAGCAGAAATGCGGAATGAAGCGATAATAAATATACCAAAGAAATCAAGGATCATCTTGAATCCTATGAAGCCAAGAACAACTGCTATTGATGGCTGGGAAAGACAAAGACAAGATTAGATACAATCATACTAGTCCATGGGTACTTAATGCGCATTGCTGCTAATGACTCGTGTTTGTTCAAGCATGAAACAGAGTAGCTGAATGATACCTGCAAGTATTCTAGCTCGTCCATTCCTTCAGAAATAAGTGTATAGAGAGACCTTAGTCCTGCAGCAAATTCAAACACCAGAGGAAGTAAATAAAAATCTTCAACTGAAATTCAGTTTCAAAGTTCCAAGAGCATTCAAAAGAGACAGGCGAGAAGTTAACAAGAATAAGTTTAGGCAACATATACCTAGGATTGCAAAGAGATTAGAGGTCAAGACAATAAAAGGATCCCTTGTGACGCCAAAAACAGCTGGTATCGAGTCAACCTAAGAAAATGGGCAACCAGTATCAGTGATTTGCTTCATTTCTAAAGAGACAAAAACAGATTCACAAAGTGGTGTCGGAAGTTACCGCAAATGCTATGTCACTGAGCTCGATCACTGCTACTGTAAGTAGCAATGGTGTGGCCTGCCCCAAATATTGTTGAAATAAATTAGAGCCCAATCAAAGGTACTATCATGAATATTTTGATCATGGAGTCCACATGTAATAAGACTTAACAGTGACTTATACATAAACCTTGAATATATAGGAGGAAATTTTTGTCATCTACTTACTTTCAAAATGCCATCATGCTTTGTGAAAAACCGGTTTCCATCGTAACTTGCTGCCAGCAGTTATAAACAAAAGAAAGAAGGAATAAATCAGCTATGGAAGCATACTAAACAGTATAAGCACTGGAAAACTTGACGCCTAACAACGGATAATCCAGTCAAAATAAAATTTGATGGTAACAAACATAAGCAACTAGCAGGAACAAGGAGAAAAAGACCGGGTATATTACATGTGACAGGAATAAATCTCTGGCATGTCTTTACAATGAAGTTGTCGGATAGATCTGTATCATCTTCTTCACTTGCAAATAACTGTATTAACATATAGAGGACAGAGAAACTGAATGACAGAGCACCTTTTATATACCATATCAATAACTATGTATAATTATAGGTATAAATGCTAAGGTGAGGTAACATGCACCTTGAAAGACGAATAAAGAAGTACAGCAGCAAGCAGTAGATTGACTGCTTCAAATTTCTGAAAGATAGTAGGGAGAATTCAAAATTAAATGAGGAAGAAAAATGAAATAAATAAACAAATAAAATCACTAACAGCATTTTGATGTAAACATAGAAATCACCTGAAGAGTAGCTGTTCCCAGTAATATGAGCGTGAAACGGAAGACAATTGCACCAGCTATACCGTAGGTAAGTACCTTATTCTATAGAAAGGGACACAGAATTAGAATATTCTATAATCAAGAGCAAAATATCTGTAGAGATAGTTTGGCACCTGATACATGGGTGGCACTTTGAAGTACTTGAAAACAAGAACGAAAACAAACAAGTTGTCCACTGACAAGCTTTGCTCCAATATATAGCTGCAAGAGTTGAAAACAGTTAAGATAGGACATATATCCTTAAAGGGTTAAGTGAAAAATCTGTATATCAGATCTAAGCTCTACGGACCCTGCGAAAAACTCTGATGCCTTGCCAACACCTTCCTTCAAACCTATTCCAATTCCAAAAGCCACCGCAGTGCCAACCTATTGAGATAAATATGACATTAGGTTTCGTTTGTAGAGCAAAGAGTATTATTAGCAGATGCAAGAGAATACTAACACACAAGGCAACAGTCTTGAAGGAAGTTTTGTATGTTTCTTCTTGTTGATAATCGTTCAAGCCTCCACTATCTACTGATGACGAAGAGCTTGCATTCTCATCGTTTTTGTGTGGCAGAAGTTCTCTGCTCTCCTTCTCTGTACTAACATGCCACAAACAAATTATTGTCACAAGATAAAGCTTCCTCTTTTATATATAATTGTGTATTGCTAGCAAAATAAAGATCATAATATGAGTTTCTGAAGATCACTACAAACAATTTAAAGTGAAGAACAAAATTTTGGAGAAGAAGCAATCACCTGAAGAAGAAACATCATCTTCCTGATCGATTTCTCGGGAGCAAGCAATAGGAGGAAGATGAGAGAGACGACGATTCGCAGCTGAAACCAAAATCACATTAGCATGACCCAGATAGATGAATCCTTCCATAAACACGAATGAAAATGCAATTGTGTGAAAGAGAGAAGGAGGACCTGAAACGAGAGAGAAACGAGACTCAGTCCATCCACGAGCTCGGAAATCCGGCGGAACCACCGGAATGGTAAGAAAGATTCGATCCGATTTCGCCGGAGCAAAAATTCCGTGGTGGATAACTGAAGCTAAGCTCATTGCGTTTTGCGTCAAATCCAAAAAACAGACCGCGAGTGACCACTATATCAATCGGCGAAGACCATTCAAAACGTTGTCGTTCTTTGATTAGACGATGTTACCCTTCGTTTTGGCTGGTTTGATTGATTTCGGTTTAAGTTTTCCGGTTTTTTAGATGTTTAAGTAATTTATGAAAATACTTTGGTACAGTTTTAGATTGAGTTTGGTTCTAATCAAACATATGATTATTCTTCAATTAGTTTTCGGTTTGACTTTTTGATACAACCAATTAATTAGTATGACTTGCATTTTGGCGATGATGACTCATTAATAAAAAAAAAAACACATCATGATTTGTCCAAAAGTCTTTGAAACCATATGTGAGACTTTGAAATATTGAACTTTCTTGACACTTACAAAAAGTCTCATTAAACCACCAAGTAATTCAAAGACGTTATTTTCAGTAGAGTTTTATGTAATTTTTACTTTTTTATACCGTAGTATTATTTATTTTTAACAGAAAAGCCAATTATTAATTGTTTGTTAAAATTTGTACAAAGCTTATTAGTTGTGTGTGTTATCAAAATCATCCTAAAACTACGATACTTGTGTCCGAGTCCTACCCATGTAAATCTATAATGTTTAATTAATCAGTTTTTTTGACAACTGAAACCAAAACAAAGACAACTGGAAAAAAAAACCTGAAAAATTCTAATAAAAAAATCAATGGCTCAGAATTATTTTTAAAAAATTAATACGAAGACATTGGTTTGGTTTTTGCTACTCATATTCGGTTTGTTTGTTAGAAAATAAAAGAAAAGAAGGAAAAAAATCATAATATTGCTAAACCAAACCCTAATTTACCAATAGGTACTTCGATTTGGGGATTCGAAACGCCGAGTTTATTCTTTTTTGGTATTATTCATATAATCGCACTCCTCTCGTTCCTCATCCTCATCGCCTTAAGCTCTCTCACCTTCTTCTTCTTCTTCTTCCTTTTCTCCGGATCTCGCTTCTCCGTCAACGACTCCGATCAACCAGGTTCTCTTCCCCTCTCCCGTCCCATCACTGATCTATTACTTGGATTTGGTTTCTTCTTCAAATCGCGCATTTCCTTTTTCGCCTTTAGGTTTTCTTGATTCGTTCGAATTTCGTCCCTCCGTTGCTCAGGAATGATTTCTTGTTCTTGTTATGGATTTGATTTCAACTGCTATGTTCCTTTTGTCGCCGAGAATTTGTGTTTTGACCTTATTCGATTCAGAAATGATCTCCGGAGATTGTTGTTTCGTTTTTGATTTTCTGATTCGTTTCTGCAATGGATCCATACGTTTGTGATATCAACGATGTAGTAGTAAGAATAGTCGTCTCTGTGAAATCTGTGTTCCTTCATTTCTCATTGAAGAATCACCATCTTTGACATTGCAGCTCAAATCACCATTTTGGTCTTTGATGTTCAACAAGAATATTGTTTTTGTTAAGAGAAGATTATTGTATTGACTTATTCTCGTTTTTTATGAGAACTGTAGGATAACTTTGTTGTGAGAAGATGTCTAGCGCATCCAAGATCAAATCGAGAGACAAGAAGGTTATGAATGATTCACAGAAGACACCTAGTAAAGCCTCGGGATCCATGGGTGCAAGTAGTGGTGTTGTGGTTGGTGCTTACAATCCACTTTTGGGGACATTTCAAACCGTTGAGTCGCTTTCAGCAACTGGTTCCTCATCTCTTCACAATAATGGCCGGTTCAGACATATTGATGAGTCGGATTCAACTGGAGCTGACTGTGATTCTGTCTCTAATAATGGTAGCTGGTCAGGTGACTCTGAAGATCACAAAGAGAAAGTGCCTAGTACTGCTGCAAAACAAGAAATCATTCCTGGAGCTGACAATGACAAGCGAGATAAGATGCGACTGAAGAATGAAAGAAAGCACCAACGTCAAAAGGAAAAGCGAGCTCAGGAGTTGCATGAGCGATGCTGTCAGTATCTCATGTCCAGAAAACTTGAAGTTCATGCTCAGCAGATTATAGCAATGGGGATTGCTCATGAGCGGGCAACTTACGCTCTTATGCTAAATGAAGGGAAAATAGAGGAATCTATTAATTGGCTGTTTGATGATGGTGGGGCTAAAGTAGCAGATAAGAAACTAGATCCTACCTCTGGGAACTTAAAGCTTGACATATCACAAGAGTTGGGTAGAATCTTGGAGTTGGAAACAAAATATAAGTGCACCAAGCAGGATGTAGAAAGAGCTGTGGTTACAGCAGAGGGGGACATTGAGAAAGCAGAAGAAACATTAAGAAGACAGAAGCAAGACCAATCTACTGCGTCTAGAAAAGTAGAGGATATTAGTGATAATACTTCTGTTAACAGTAGCAAAGTCCCTTCTGTGCTCACAAGTCAGAATACAGTAGCCCAGTTACAACCTAACTCAGGTATGTATCCTGCAGGCAGTGAAGAAGCCCTTGACAGAAAGAATCTTGGTTACCCCAGAGGATCCAGCTACATTAATGGAGAATCCGAAAACCAAAGTGTAAATTCGTTGGAAAGAATTCACATGAAGTTGCAGTGGATGAAACTGCAACAAAATGCCACCGTGGAAGAGAATAAACGCATACCATATCAACAGACACCGCTGTCGCGATCGACAGAAGAAACACATTATGTGGCGGCTCAAGGTGATCAATACAAGAGGCTTCAGCAGCAAGATATGAGGGAACCAGTTATGGTGATGCAGCAGCAGCAACAACAACAACGCTCTCAATCCGCTAACACAAATGTGCTACCTGTGTCTACCATGAATGCATCCTTTACTGGAGCAGCAGCAGCAGCAGGCAGCGGTTGGTACCCTGCAAATAGATCCGAGGCGGGTCAATCTAACGGATACTTGCCCTCAAGAAGTCTGCCTCCTAATGATCTGAATTCAAACCTGATGTACCAGCAACTTCAGTATCAACAATATCAAGGTCAAGTGAACAACAACAGTCACAGAATGGCAGGAGCTTCTGCACCGCTTGCTGTGGCTCCAGCTGCTTCTCTTGGACTCTTCTCGGGGTTTGGATCATTGGCGGGATCATCTTCTTCTGGGCTGGACTGGAACGCGGATGGTTCATTGGGGCATTTGGATTACAACAACATCGACTGGAGTCTAGATAAAGGCCTAGCTTGTCCAAGACCAAGCCAACAGTACGTGGCAGCATCATCCCCATATGAAGCTCATATGAATGGAAGGACAAGAACATTGGCGAATGGGAATGGGATGGGCATGGCAATGGGAGTGCAGGAAGCTGCTTTAGTGGGAAATGGGAGAGAGTGGACATCGCCTTTTGAGGGTAAAGATCTGTTTAGTTTGTCTAGACAGTATGTGCCTCCTTCGCTTTAAAGGTGATAAAATGCTCTTCTAGAATAAAGAAAAATGAAAGGAGAGAGAGAGAGAGATGATGGATGATATGAGTTTGTGGTTACTGGTTTTATCAAGTGTTTCTTGCTTGTTTGCTCAGAATGGATCTTTCAAATTTCCTTATATTTTATATCCTCCCACATATTTAACATGGAGCACCAAAAGGCTTCTAAAAATCACACCATCATTTGCTTTCTTCTGTTATAGCCTAGTTCTAATCAGGTAAAGAGGGTAAGAAAAAGCGCAGCAAACAAGGGTCTGGTATGTCAATCTGGTCAAATATATTAAGCCTTTTAACCGCAATATGTTTTGGACGCTTGATTTTTTTTTTCTACACCCGACCAAGCCCAGCATATAATATATATTGGGCCTGTTCTTTTGAGAGTCGCGCGATCTCTCCGGCGACACCTTTTTAAAGAAGAGAGCGACTCATGAATTCAAGGAAGAAGACACCGGCGACAGTCGCTGATTCATAATAAAGCATTAGTGTGGTGTCACTGTTATTTTCGGCGACTCCGAAATCATGAAATTGGAGTCGTAGCGATAGGATGAATTGAAGATGCAGAGGAGATGAAAGGGAAATGAAAGAGAGATAAAGCCTTTTTTCAATCGCTGGTCTCTGTCGCAGCGTCTTTGCAAACGAACAGGGCCATTATAACAGCAAATTGTCTTAGACAAGAACTTACAAGAGACCAAGTGAAGTTAATGTGCTTCAACTCCAACGTTTGGTCTTGGAACTTAGAAGAAGAGACTTTAGCGTCATATCAAACCATATTAGAAACACAACAAGACTGACACCAAAACTGAAACTCAACATCTTTTTCATGTGGAACGGGTTTTGGAGTCTCTAAATCTTGTTAAAAGCGACAATGTCGACACTTTGGATGTACTCGTTGTTAGGCTCTGAGGTGAGATGGTCTTCTATGAGGTTGTCTACAGACACAAGGTCATCAACGATTGTCATCATGATTGTGAGTTTCTTTATCCCGTAACCAACCGGTACCAATTTCGCTGCAACAAATTACTCACATCAGAACAAAACAATTGAAGCTTTTTTTGTTGCAAAATGTAAATTTTAGATTGAATTGATTTGACTTACAAGCTCCCCATGTAAGACCCGGCATCTGAACACTACGAACAGCTTCTTCCAACTTCTTCATATCGGTTTCATCATCCCATGGCTTTACGTCGAGTAGCACAGAAGATTTTCCACCTAATGAAAAAAGTTCAAAGAGTAAGAAGTAACCAAAAATCAGCAGGATCTCAAGATACATCACAGCTCAAATCGCAAGCCAGAACTTCCACCTAAATCTCAATTCAGTGTTAAGCATACAATCTTTCTGGCAGAAGATACTAACAATCTACTATAATAGTCCAAAGTGATCCAATCCAAACTAGATAGAGACTTACTCTCTTTAGTCTTCTTAGTATCCTTCTTAGCAGCTTCTCTCTCCTCAGCAGCTTTTTTCTCATCTTCAGTCTCATCAGCAAAAAGATCAATATCATCATCATCATCATCATCAACATCACCGTCAGCTCCAGCAGCAGCAGGTGCCTGCAGATATAAGTTGAGGGACAAAGCTAAATCACAGTATCTAAAATCATCATTCCAACAGCTCCACAATTGCATTTTCCTCTACTTAAATCTCTGTCTCTCACACTATCACAGAATTGTTTCAATTCTACAAACATATTATCTTTGGCGTCATTCCAAATTTGACTACTTCTAATACCTCAGTCTGCGGAGCTTCAGATGGAGCAACACCACTACCAACTCTCACTCCGACGGCTTTCCCGGGAAAACTGAAACATTCAAAGAAGTCATCATTCTCCGAAGATCAACAAGAAACAAAAAGGAAGCAAAAACGAATGAGAATTATACGAACCTTTTAGCGAGGTGAGAAGCAACGGAATCGTACCACTTGCTAGCATTGGGGAAGCCATCGCCTGGCTTCTCCAATACGGCAGCGTAAACCTTCACATCATCTAATGAAAGCTGATCGCTGAAAACAAATTATGAACAAATCAGAGTAGAAACATTGGAAACACAAGCTAATATATCAAATTGTATATGAGAGTATACCCGGAGATGTAGGTTTTTCCGGCGAGATGTTCCTCGAGGGTTTTGAGACCTTGCTCTGTGTGCAGATCAGAAAATGTAACCGCCATTGATGCTCAAGTTATGGTTCTATAGAAAGAAGAACGAGCTTACTCTAAAATAGTGTAAACCAGAGGAAATGCTTTGAAGATGCTTCTAGTGACTTTGTGGGGCTCACCTTCCTTTCTAGAGTCTTCCCTCCCACCGTGCCACTCACACGTTTGAAAACTCTACTCATTTTTGTGTGTTTATACTTTTTTCTCTAAATGTGGTAGTCACGTGTGCATCGTGTATATCACATAATATATGATACAAAATAGTTGAATCACGTAAGAAAAAAAACTTGAACAAATGGACCATTGTTAATATTCAAATCAACAACCTAAAGCCTAACTCAGAGTCAAAAGTATTTATCTTGAAGCACACATTCTTGATTTTCAAAGCTTCTCTCTGTTGCAGATAGATCCTCATCCACTATTACATCACCTAGCTTGCGACCATTCATTTCAGAAATGACATTCTCTGCCTCCTTTGACCTCCATTCTTCTTTAAGCCCACTCACTAGCTCATCGCCTATGCAAACATCTAATAGCAAACCTTTCTCTTGCATCTCTCTGTACCAAACATATGCTCCCATATAATCCTTCATCTCACAATGCCCCTTCACTATTATGTCATATGTATCAGCTTCAGGTTCCATTTCCCGGGCTTTCATCTCGTCAATCAAACTCCTAACCTCACACAGTTTTCCTACCTTCAGTTGTCCCAGAATCAAGCTGTTATAGGTTGTCTTATCCAAACCAATACTCTTTTCAATCATCTGCTTCTGCAAATTAAAAGCCTTATCCATATCTCCATGTACGGCGTAGCAATGGAGAACACCATTGTAAACTAATAAGTCTGGTTGCAACGACATCTCTCCAAATATTTTCTTTGTGAGCTCTATCCCCTCCTTGGTGCACAAACTGATCAAAAGATGATATGTCTTCAGAGTGGGTTTTATTCCTGATGTCTTCATCTCTTCATACAGCGCGATACATCTTTGCACGTTTCCAGCAAATCTGTATCCAGATATTAGTGAGTTATACGTGAATACATCTGGTTTGAGACCCTTTCTTGAGATTTCTAGAAGCATGTCTTCAGCTTCTGCTAATTTCCCGTTCATGGACAACCCATCAATGAGGGTGTTATAAGTCACCAGATTTAATTCTATTCCCTTTTTGAACATCTCCTCAGAGAACCGGAAAGCGTCTTCTATCTTCCCCTTTGAGCAACAACCATCGATTAGCATGTTATATATCCTTACATTCGGTGAAACCCCTCTGTCTTCCATATCCCTCTTAACAATCTGAGCTTCAAGAAGTTTAGAACCTTTGCACAAACAATTTATCAGAGTTCCATAGCTAACAACATTCGGCATCGTCCCGTTGTCTTCCATTTCTTTAAGAAGGTCAAAGCACTTATCAAATTCATACTTTCTCCCATAGCCCCCAATCAGGATGTTATATGTCTCCACGCTAGGAGAAACTCCCTTCAGTTTCATTTTGTTAACCTCTTGCTCAGCATTTTCCATATCCCCCAATTCACAAAATGTCCTAATCAAACAATTGTATGCCAAATGATCTGGCTTCATCCCTTGTTTCTCCATGGCATCGATTTTCATCCGAGCTCCAACTAGATCACCTTTCCGAGAGTATCCATCAATCATCGTGTTATAAAGAACCTCATTCGGGACAAGCCCCTTAGCCATCTCTCTCCCCAAAATCTCTTCCGCCTTCTCTATCTGTCCCTCTTTGCACAACGCATTCAGCAATATGCTACAAGTATAAGCATTCATTTTCAGGCCAGAATCAACCGCAGTCTCATAAACACCCAAAGCAGCATCAGCTTTATCGTTACTCGAATAACCATCAAACAGAATACTGAAGGTGAAAGCATCTGGTACAAACCCCTGATCCTTCATTTCCGTCAAAACATTCTCTGCATCTTCCACCATTCCAGCTTTAAACAGTCCCTTAAGCAAAGTATTAAACGTAATAAGACTCGGTTCGATATTATCCGCTTTCATACGTTCTCTCACTTTAAAACTCTTTTCCGGATTCCCATCTTTGCAATATCCGTCGATCAACGTGTTGTACGTTATCAAAGAAGGCAACAATCTTCTTGCAAGCATTTCGTCGAACAACTGTTCTGCATCTTTCATCTGTCTCACTTTACATAACCCATCAATAAGGACATTGTATATAAACACAGTGGGAGAGATTCTATCGTGCTTCATCCGATTAAACAGCTCTAAACCTTTACCTACATCGCTCAATTTGACAGCAGCTTGAATTGCTTTCCCATACATGAACTTACTCGGACGAAAATCCGATTCCAGAATATTCAAAAATACGTTTATAGTCACTCTGAATTGTTTTGTCTTCACAAGATGATCAAGCAAAAGCGTTAACGAATCTGAGCTGGGAAAAATACCTTCATTCCTCAAAGCGAAGAACAAATCCGCAGCTTCAGAAATCATCTTCGATTCGTTTAGTAGCACGGAGAGAAGCAAGTAGGAGAAATCGTGTTTCAACGACGGAGATGATAGCGAGAATGCAGAGAAGAGTTCTTTCGGCGATGTGAACGGCGCAGAATCCGATCGAAGCAGCGAATAGAGAACGCCACGCGCCGTTTCGATTCGATTCTGCTGGAGAAGAACTCGGAGATTCCTTAGCTTTTCGTGTCGCTCTTCGTCTCCGGTGACGGGATTCGTAGGCGGGGCTTGTGCGGGTTGAGATTCGGATTCGGGGTCGGTGGAGGCTGAGAAGAGACGACATGAGCATGATGCTGAGAAAGACTCAGTGAACTTGACGGTGGCGTAACGAGAAGATCTCGAAACGAGTCTTAAGCGAGTCACCATCGTTGAGCTGCCGGAGAACTCGGCAAAATTGAAAGACACCCAAATCTTTACGTAATAAAACCTTTAAATAAAACGAATATTCGGAAAATTAATGAAAGTTTGAAATCAATTACAAAAATTCATTGCTCGATTATGTTTAATTAAGTTTAAGGAAACTTAATACATTTTTGATTTCTTGTTGTCACACTATTGCAATGTTCTCTCTGCCATGTATGTATGGGGTTATTGTGTTGTCAATGTCACGTTTGGCTTATGCACTAATGAGAGAGTAAACTAATAAAAATTTCACCGTCATATCAATTTAACGATTCAAAGCACATTGGATCGCATATACAAGTATACAAGTATACAACATACAGTGAAACTTAGTTAAAGATGTAAATACGTAATTATCCAAACAAAAAACTTCAAAGCAAAACAAAACTCAACAATGAATATCGTAAATTACAGATTGATATGGATGAGTTACTTGCATAAACATGTAACTTGTGATCTACACACTTAAACTAAACAGAGATCACTACTGAAAGAAACTAAACTAGAATCCAATGGTTTCGGATGAATCATCTTCTTCAACCTCAAGAGTTTACTCAAAAGTTTCTTAAGCTGTGTAGGCTTAGATGGAAACATCTTCAATTTCAAGGGCTTCTCTCGAATATCCATTGTTATCTTCGAAGCTCGTTTGATTCTCAACTTCAACTTCACCAGCAAGGTTTTCTTTTCTTTAGCGACGGCTACAACAATCTTCTCCGTCTTCTCTTCAGGACACAAAAACGGATGCAACATCAACTCAGACGCGTTTCCTCTCTTCTCATGTTCCCTTGCGAAACACGTTTCAATAAACTCTCTTGCATCACAAGGCACACACTCAGGGATATCTGGAGCTTCACCATCACTGAGAAAATTCACGAGATCGACAATTCCAACCCCTGCCCATGGCTTCTCACCTGTATACATCTCCAACACTAAGCACCCTAACGACCACAAATCTAGGGTTTTTTTGGCAGCACCGTCGATGAGAGACTCAGGCGGCATGTAAATAGGCGTTCCCACAAACGGGAAATCAATTTCCCAGTGATCCGGAACTTCTCCGACTTCTCTACAGTTTCCGAAATCAGAAATCTTCAACTCGTACGAAGAAGCATCTTTCCGAGAGAAGATAAGAAGGTTATCGGATTTGAGATCGCAATGAACATAACCGTGACTATGAATTGAGACCAATCCTTCGAGAATCATACGCGTGAAGTCTCTGATCATCGGATCTGGTAACTTTTTGTCCGTATAATTTTCCATGAAAGAACGTAGACTCCCTTCGTTTGCGTACTCGAGAAGCAACTTGTAAACTTGATGTCCGTGATCGTTGAAACCTTCTTCCAAATCGTCTTCATAACATATAACGATGTTCGGATATCCTTTGAGTTCAGACAAAATCTGAATCTCTCTTTTGAGAGCGTTGTAATCTTCGAGTATCTCAGCGTAAGATGTTTTTACGGCGGCCAGAAACGAGGATCCATCAGTTTTAGTGTATTTGATGAGATCAACCGAACCGTAAGCACCTTTTCCTAAGAATTTGACGAACTCTTCGTTTGATTGCATCTTTGCAACAACAGAACTTTGCTCCATGGTTTCTTCAGATACGAACTGAGTTAATTACAAGCTTAGAGAAAATTGCAGCAAGAGGGGAAAAAAGAAATTGTAGTGAAAGAGAGAAGAAACATGAAATATTTATAGAGTTTTAGTAGGGTTTTTTAAAAGTTGAGTCCGTACTAAAAAATGGAAATTATTCTTGAACGTTGGATCTATCGCAGGAGATTGTAACGATATAAAGAAAAGAAAAAAGGAAATTGCAGCGAACTAAGAAAAAAAATGGAAATTTTTGATGGGTTGGGTTCAATTATTTATTTTCCTCTCTTGCTGCAATTTCCTTTTTTTTTTTTTTTTTTTTTTTCTTTCTTAGCATTTCCTTTTTTCTTTATGTCTAGTTACTACAATCTCGAAAAACAATGCTGCGATGGTTCCAACGGTCAGAATCTAGTCATCTACATTGCCTCTCTACCGTTTAAAGTAAATATTGTCTGTTGGATTCTTTTTTTTTTTTGGCACATTGCAACGACGGATATTAATAATCAGCCATTGTGCCAATCATGCAGATTAATGTAATTAGGTAACGAGTGATAATAAGTAGCATTTAAGACAATTTTATTGTAATTAAGAAGTTTTCTAACCAAAAAAAAAGAGAAAAAAAACAAAAAAACAAAATACAGTAATGTAATGTACTGTGGACAATTGTTTAATCCATGACATGAGAGAGCTGAGCAATCACCAGTTAGACACGCCAAACATGCTCAGGCATTATTAATTGACGGAATTATTAAAAACACAGATCGTTTTAGCAACGAGACATTAGGGCATATGCAACGCCAAAACAGTTGGTGTGATCTTAGTAATTTAAAATTAAGAAATAATGGGAATAGTGCGTTTAGTTCTTGGGTTTAGTTCTTGCTCAAGACATGTTCCTGGCCCTGTTCTTGGGTTTGGGTCTTATTTATGGAGTTGAAAAAAAAGGCAAACGATGATGAAAAAAAAAAAAAAAAAAAGGCAAACGACATAAACATAATGGAATCGATGGAGACAGAGAGTGGTATGGTCAGTGGTCACTAGTCAAACGAAAAAATCATTTTCTCTTTGTTACGTGTGTTTAACCCAAAAACAAATGTAGTATTTCAATTTTTAACAAGTTTCCAATTTTTTAGTTTATCAATCCAGTTCCCTGTTCTAAAAATCCCCGCCTAGCCCCGATTACTCCCCGCTTAATCGCTAGGCCTACCCTATCCGCCTCGATTAATGACTAATCCCCTAAAAAATCAGTAACCCGATTATTCTCCGCCTAATCCGATTACTTCCCGCCTAATCCGATTATTTTCCACCTAATCTTATATACCCCGATTATTTTTTAGATTGCAAGTATAAAAAAACCTTTCATTTTTGTTATTCAATCATTTGAATAGGGAGTTTGTGATGTTTTACAATAACTTGTGTTCAAATTTTAATAAAAATCATAAATTTGTAATAAAAATCATAAATTTTTACAATATTGGATTAATATATTTTAAAAATATTAAAATAACCCTAAAACTAATCCTCGGTTAATCCCCGATTTTAATCCGATTTTCCGATTAATCGCTAGGCCCATTCCGAGCGCCCGACTAGCGCCTAGCGATTTTTCAAACAAGGATCCAGTTAATAACTGATTTTATATTTGATTCATTTTGCACTGGTATCTGAACTTAATTGAATTTCGTGTACATTTAAATTTGAAAATTTGAAAATTTTGGATGTAAGTATAGTAAGTAGTATATAAGTACAGTTTATTTTTAACAAAAAAAAATTGTACAACATTTTAAGACAGTCAGTGTTTTTTTGTCAGAGAGTACATAGGAGTTAATTACCGATTTTTTTATACCAACGTTTTGTGTGAACATTTCCCCAATACATTTTGTTTCATAATTATATCCAACTTACTAATATAAAATTACTAGTAATCTTTCTGTTGACGAGAAAAGTTAAAAGTTTAGCAATTATTCTAATAATTTTCGAATTTTAAAGGTCGATTAAACTAAACTACTCCACCATCAAGCCATCTTCAATTTAAAAAGTATGTCAATTACATTTACCAATTATTATTTTTTGGCTTTAAAAGTCTTGACTCTTGACATCTCTTTACTCTTTGGACCCGCCTTAATGTTTTTGTTCATGTAAGATCTTTCTTTTATTTCCTCTTTCCATGTTTTGTTTTCTATATATTTGGCTTTAGGTTGTTGTTGGCTTCAGGGTTTAAGCCATTTTTCTCAGGCACTTTTTCCCCACCGCCTCTGTTTTTAAGCTGCTACTGGTATTATCATTTATCGGATTTCTTCTTTATCATTTATCAAATGTTTGAATTCTTCCATTTTTCATAATTCTTAAGTGGTCGTGGTGTGTACTACTATCTCCTAAGATCTCTGTTTTTTTTGTTCTTTGGCTATATTTCAGGTCTTCTTCTTCTTATTCAAGAATGAGCTGATACTCACAGAAGAAGAAGTTTTCTTTGGATTTTCACTACTGGTAAGCTCGGTTTCTCCCTCTTTTGATTGTAATTTTTAATTAGGTTTCTTGTTTTTTTCTTCTGGAGAAGTTCCGATTACTTTATTTGTAAAGTTTGGATCTTTCTTACAGATTTAGTAGGATTAGAGAATGGTATCTGTTAAACTCTTCCTGTGTAAAATCTATTTGCTTTGTTACAAATCTATGCTTAAGGAATCTAGGGTTTAGATTCCACTTTGTTTACTTTAATAAACTAAAGTTTCTTAAACCCTTTTTGTCTGATGAATCAGAATCTTATTGCTTTATCTCAGTCAAGCTAAAAAGATTGGTACTTTATCATCCCCACTGTGTTCTTAATCTTGTTTTTGTGGAATTTTTCAGAGCCATTGTTGTGAAATTGGACGCTAGTAGCATTGAAATGGCAGAACAAAAGAGTAGTAACGGAGGAGGAGGAGAAGTTGTTATCAATGTTTCAGGAGAGGAAGCATCAAAGCGTTCCATGGAAATGGCTTCACCAGAGTCTGAGAAAGGAGTGCCCATCAGTAAAAGCCCTTCTCCTGAAATCTCTAAGCTTGTTGGTAGTCCTAACAAGCCTCCTAGAGCTCCAAATCGGAACAATGAGGGTTTAACTCAGAGGAAATCTTTTGCAAGGTCGGTTTACTCAAAACCCAAGTCCCGGTTTGTGGATCCATCTTGTCCTGTAGACACAACTGTTCTAGAGGAGGAAGTTAGGGAGCAACTTGGTACTGGTTTTTCTTTTAGTAGATCTTCTCCGAATAACAAATCGAATAGGAGTGTCGGGTCAACAGCACCGTTAACTCCAAGTAAAGCCGTTGTGGAGAAAGATGAAGATGAGGAAATCTACAAGAAGGTTAAGCTGAACAAAGAGATGCGCAGTAAGATAAGTACATTGGCTTTGATAGAGTCAGCTTTCTTTGTGGTGATTTTGAGCGCTTTGGTTGCGAGTTTAACCATTAATGTCCTGAAAAATCACACCATCTGGGGACTAGAAGTCTGGAAATGGTGTGTGCTTGTCATGGTTATATTCAGTGGAATGTTGGTGACCAATTGGTTCATGCGTTTGGTTGTGTTCCTCATAGAAACAAACTTCCTTTTGAGGAGAAAAGTGCTCTACTTTGTGCACGGCTTGAAGAAGAGCGTCCAAGTCTTCATATGGCTCTGCTTGATTCTTGTTGCTTGGATATTGTTGTTCAACCGCGATGTGAAACGGTCCCAGGCAGCTACAAAAATCCTCAACGTCATAACCAGGACTCTTATTTCCGTTCTTACGGGGTCATTCCTTTGGCTGGTGAAAACATTGTTGTTGAAAATCCTTGCAGCAAATTTCAACGTCAATAACTTTTTCGACAGGATTCAAGATTCTGTTTTCCACCAGTATGTTCTACAAACGCTCTCGGGTCCTCCACTTATCGAAGAGGCAGAAAGGGTTGGGCGTGAGCCAAGCACCGGCCATTTGAGTTTTGCTAGTGTAGTGAAAAAAGGAACGGTTAAAGAAAAGAAAGTGATTGATATGGGGAAAGTTCATAAGATGAAGCGAGAGAAAGTTTCTGCTTGGACAATGCGGGTTTTGGTAGAAGCTGTTAGAACTTCAGGTCTCTCTACAATCTCTGACACATTGGACGAAACAACATACGGTGAGGGGAAAGAGCAAGCTGATAGAGAAATTACTAGTGAGATGGAGGCTTTGGCTGCTGCTTACCATGTATTCAGGAATGTTGCTCAGCCTTTCTTCAAGTAAGAAAACAATATTGATTTGCTCTTCTTCTTCTTTTTTTCCTTCTCTTGTTTATTTGCATTCTCTGATGGAAATCTTGGATTTGGTAAATTTTTCAGTTACATAGAGGAAGAGGACTTACTTAGGTTCATGATTAAGGAAGAGGTTGATCTTGTGTTCCCATTGTTTGATGGTGCTGCCGAGACCGGGAAAATCACAAGAAAAGCTTTCACAGAATGGGTGGTAACTCTCCTCAGTTTTCAAGAATATTATTTCTGTGATTTTACTAATGAGATTATGAGAGTCTGTGTTTTGTTGAATTTAACGACTTGTGTTGTGGTTCAATTTGATCAGGTTAAAGTGTACACGAGCCGGAGAGCTTTAGCGCATTCGTTAAATGACACAAAAACAGCGGTTAAGCAGTTAAACAAACTTGTGACAGCAATCTTGGTTGTGATTACCGTTGTCATTTGGCTACTGCTTCTAGAATTAGCAACGACTAAGGTTTTGTTGTTCTTCTCTACCCAACTCGTGGCTCTGGCTTTTATAATCGGAAGCACATGCAAAAATCTCTTTGAATCAATTGTGTTTGTCTTCGTTATGCATCCTTATGATGTAGGTGATCGATGTGTTGTCGACGGTGTAGTGGTAAACTTCAACACCAAAGATCCTTTAAACTCGTATATTATATTTTTTTTATATTCTATACAAACACATTCTTGCGGGGGTTTTCAGATGCTGGTTGAAGAAATGAATCTGTTAACGACGGTGTTCTTGAAGCTAAACAACGAGAAAGTGTATTATCCGAACGCTGTTTTGGCCACAAAACCCATAAGCAATTACTTCAGAAGTCCGGATATGGGAGAAACAGTGGAATTCTCTATCTCATTCTCGACACCAGTCTCCAAGATCGCACATCTCAAAGAAAGAATCGCCGAGTAAGTACCTTGAATCATTTGAAACTGTTTTGTTAACCACTGAGCCTAAAGATCTTGTCTTTGAATGAGTTTCTTTTGTTTGTGGATCAGGTACTTGGAGCAAAACCCGCAGCATTGGGCACCGGTTCACACGGTGGTGGTGAAGGAGATAGAGAACATGAACAAGCTGAAGATGGCCCTATACAGTGACCACACCATCACGTTTCAGGAAAACAGAGAGAGGAATCTCAGAAGAACCGAACTTGTTTTGAACATTAAGAGAATCTTGGAGGACCTTCACATCGACTACACTCTCCTTCCTCAAGAAGTTAATCTCACCAAGAAGAATTGAAAACCAATTTATAACCGGTTTGGTGTTTTTTCTAAACCGTTACTTTAAGATTTTATTACCAAACTTTGCGGTACTGTTTTTTTTTTTTTTTTTGTAGTATAGATTTATTATTAATTGCAAATTATGAGAACTGTTACATAGACGATTCTACAACTGACAATTCCTTCCGACCCTTACTAGATTCACGACAGACTACACTTCCTTCTTCGTAATCTTGATGAATACCTTCAATGATCCACGACCTGGCGACACTTCCTTCTCTGCGTAGAATCCTGGCGAACGGCTATAATTGTACATCGCTGGAGATCTCTTGCACACTTGCCTCCATTAATCTGCAAATTTGTTAATAAATCGCAATACCTGGGACTCGAACCCCAGACCTTTTGGTGTAGAAGCATTAATCAACCCTTGGTCAACCAATGGGCCAAGGGGGCTTCCACGCGGTACTGTTTTGTTTTAGGCTTTTAGAGTAGAAGATGAAATCAATTTATCCCAAGTTCAACTTTTATGGGTTTTACAAAATCAGGCATTCTATGGATAATTGAAAAACTGAATAAATGCAAAATCTGGCAAAATTGATATGTCATGATATGATTGGATTTTATATTTCATGATCATTGGGTCTTTTTGCTTAATATATATAAATATGTGTCAATATTTTGATATTATTGCGACATAATAATTACTATGAAGAAAGACCAATGTCTCTTTGACAGTGTGACCTATGTTATGGTTGGAATTAATTAGAATAAATTGTTTTCTTTATTTTTATATTCTCTCTAAAAATAATATAGTTTCTACAAAATATACTTCAAAAAACGGAGAAATAAAAAAAGAAGTCTTCGACTTGAAAAAAAAAAAAAAAACAAAACGTTCGGATATGCGAGAACTATAAATTAAGTCCTGCGTGTATAGAAATATGCCGGAAAAATTTGTTACGCTATGCTACGATTTTGTTACAAAATAAGAAAAAAGTATGTTAAGTCGTTGTAAATTTTATATATGAAAAAAATAAATCTGTCGCAATAACTATGGTAAGAATATCAATATGTATACATTTTTTTATTAAAAGTTATGAGCTAATTGTAGATGTTAAACAAAATTAGATTAATATTCTTGTATCCGAAGCATGGTGGATTAAGGCCCTTTTATACCTTCTAAATGTAACTAATTAACAACTCTTTAAAGATACAAGAAGATTAATATAAAATTCTGTTCAAGAGCTAAGAATAGCCCAATTTAAAAATAGTATTTTTTTTTTTTTAACAGTGGATAAATATTGACATTCTACCATCATCGTTATAACTTTTCTTAATTTTGTTTCAATACAATGTAGTCAACCATTTTGGAAACAAATTAAATCTAATAACGTCACGGGCATTCTCATCTAAGACTTCTTATATATACTAATGCAAATCAAAAACAAAAGTAGAAACACTTTCGATCTTAAAAGAAAATGACAAGCATTATCCTAAAAACACAAGTTCATGTGGTGGTAATATCTCTACTCATCCAAATAGCTTTCTCATCACAAGCGAAAAACGATTTTGATCTTAATTGGTCTACTATAAAATCAATGGTGAGGATCACAAACCGCCTTGGTGATGGTTCGACCTTAAACCTTCATTGTAAGTCCTCAGATGACGATCTGGGCCTCCAAATCCTCGCTCCGAATGGTTCTTGGTCGTTTAAGTTTAGACCAAATATTATTTTTGGAGTGACACTTTTCTCTTGTCATTTCACATGGCCTGGACAATCAAAATGGTTTAACATTTACGATGATGACAGAGATGGTGTTCGTAAGGGTATTCCATGCATCTACTGTATCTGGGATATAAGCAAAAATGGGCCATGCAGGTTTAGTGAAAGAGATGATGCATTTAATATTTGTTATGACTGGAATGGAAATCGAAGATCATAATTTGTTGTGTTGCCAGGATAACGATAAGAATGAAATTCGTTTGTTTGTTTTTTGTTTTCAACTGTTGTTGTATGACTTTTAGTATGAACTATACACAAACAACAAACCTTCGAATTCGATTTACGACGAGAAGAAACATTGTATGGTACTGTGCTAAATTAAAGGAAACTAAATTGACCAACGACCTGTAATTTCGTAAATTGAGATTTGTATCAATTTTTTGCTAAGTTAAAGGGATACTAAATTGAAGAAAGTGTTATTGAATGTATGGTTATAAAACCAATTAAGACTTAGCTTTTGATCGGTAGCATCGTAATGACATCATTCTACAAAAAAAAGAAGTGATGTAACGTCAGTTTTAATTAAGTCTAACATCATTAGAACTGACTTAAATATAATAACGTCACTTATAACTTAATAAGGTATCATAAATATATATATTATAAGTTGTTATAATAATGTATGCTTTTAGTGTTTTTTTATTAAATTCAATTTACTTTAGAGCTCGTCTCTACCTTTTTTTGTATAAAACAATTGTTATGTTGTATTTTAAATTATAGTGTTTGTACGAATATCATTTCATTTCGATAGTCGTATATCTGTTTAAATACAACAATTGAGGTTATTAATCATAAATTTTAATTTACTAATATCGTTTATATAAGTGAATTCTTCTAAAATCTTTTTAATTTATTATCGAAAGAATTTTTTCTTCTAAATATTAAAATTTTAAGTTCAAAACTACAAAATGTATAATATCGAAAACAATAATTTTAGATAGATAAAATTATCTCAAATTCATATTTTTATAAAAGTTTAGTGTAAAAAAAATATCTTTATATATTAATAAATATTAAATTATGTTATATATTAAATATTAACTAATAGATAAATTAAAATCACTTAAAATTAATAAAATATTATGATTCCAACATAATTAATTCTGATAAACTAACCGTTCTATTTTATTTAATTTTTGTTCAACGGAAAAATCCTGAATGGAGATGTGGGCGGAGGCTTCCGAGGAATACAAATAACTTATAGATGTTTTATAACTAACTATTAACTCTTTCAAGATACAAAAAGATTAATATAGTATTCTGTTCAAGATCTAAGAATAGCCCAAAATAGTTTTTTATTTTTATTTTTGTAACAATAATGGATAAATCTTGATATTCTAGTCAAAAGTTTCCTTAATTTTGTTTCAATATGTACAATGTAGTCAAGGTTAACCATTTTGGAAACAATTCTAATAACGTCATGGACGATCTCAGCGAAGACTTCGCCTATATATACTTATGCAAATCAAAACAAAAAGTATTCAGTAGAAAACACTTTTTGATCTTATAAAATGAAAATGACAAACATCCTAAAAACACAAGTTCATGTGGTTGTAATATCTCTACTCATCCAAATAGCTTTCTCACAAGTGAAAACCGATTTTGATGTTAATTGGTCTACTATAAAAACAATGGTGAGGATCACAAACCGCCTTGGAGATGGTTCGACCTTAAACCTTCATTGCAAGTCCTCAGATGACGATCTTGGCCTCAAAATCCTCGCTCCGAATAGCTCTTGGTCGTTTAAGTTTAGACCAACTATTATTGTTGGATCGACAATTTTCTCTTGTCATTTCACATGGCCTGGACAATCAAAAAGGTTTAACATTTACGATGATGACAGAGATGGTGTTCGTAGGGGTATTCCATGCATCTATTGTATATGGGATATAACCAAAGATGGGCCGTGCAGGTTTAATGAAAGTGATCATGCATTTGATATATGTTATGATTGGAATGGAAATCCAAGATAAGAATTTGTTGTGTTGCCAATAAATCTAGCTATAAAAATAAAATTAGTTTGTTTGTTTACTTGCCCCAATTCATATATATATAAACTGTTGTTGTATGGCTTTTAGTATGATCGAAAAAAAGAAGAAACCTTCGAATTCGATTTACGAAGAGAAAAAACATTGTATATATGGTAATATGCTAAATTAAAAGAAACTAAATTGACCAACGACCTGTAATCTCATAAATTGAGATTTGTATCAAATTTTTGCTAAGTTAAAGGAAATTACTGATAACTGATAAGGCATCATCGGATTTTTTGGAACGAAGAAAGTGTTATTGGCTATATAAAACCAATTTACCAACCAATTAAGACTTACGTTTTGATCGGCAACATCGTATAGTCACATAACGACATCATTCTACAAAAAAAAGAAGGGATTTACGTCTATTTTTATTAAGTCTAACATCAGTTTAGAACTAGCTTATACTCCCTCCGTTTCATAAAGAGTGTCGTTTTAAGATTTTATTTTTGTTTCACAAAGAGTGTCGTTTTAGGTTTTCAATGCAAAATTTAATGATTTTTTTATGTTTTATGACTATTAGTATTCTGCAGATTGTTTTACTATTGGGCAGATTATGTTTAGGTATATAGTTAATGATGTTTTTGTTTAGAAAAAACAAAAAATTTAATGTTTTCTTAATCTTTGTGCAAAACTCTAAAATGACACTCTTTGTGAAACAGAGGGAGTATATGATAACGTCATTTACTTAATAAGGTCACGTTAAGAATTTGACTTTATGTTTAAGTCACTTTCGAAAACCGACGCTAGGTACAGTAAAATATTAAAACTGTTAAAACTAACATACAAATTTGAATACTTTAGCGTTAGTCAGTCATACCAACATCAAATGTAACTAAAATAATTGACTAATTTTCATGGCATTTTCAACAAAAAATATGAAAACTAACTTTTTCGAGAAACAAAAGAAAATTAGAACTATCAGAGGCCGCGATACAGCAGCTGGAGACATATTTAGGATTCAGTGAAATATGGGCCATGCAAAATCTCTATAGCATTATACTGAGCCCATTGGGCCACACAATTTTATTCTTTAGTTTGGCATTTTCGATTTGACGTGATTACTGGTTACGTATTAAGTTAGTAGAGTAATAATGTTTTCTTTTGACTTCATTTACATGCTCAAAGAGATAAGACGCTTTGGTCCTACAACAAAACCATATCGTGCTATTCACTTACAGAACATTATTAGCTACGCATTTAATTACTCTATTTAAATATAAGGTTGTTCGATCCAAACCAACAAACTCGTAAGTAATCAAAATATGTATATACTTTAGATTAACGAGCTATATATTCTAACCAACCTACTATGCTATGCACTATATTTTAATTGCCACAATTGACCAAACTAAACAATCAGCTTTCAATAAAATTAGTTGGTAACTTATATTTCAGAGAAATACAAAAAACTTTAAAAAAACAAGAACGGTTACATCCCCGACATGTCACATGTGAAACCTATGCAATATGTGTATATGTATTATTCGCGTAATCCTCATCCAATTATCCTAATACGACATAATTTACTTTGAATTCATTACGTACGTATTATGTGCAATCATTAGGAGTTTGAGGGAGTATTGTTGTGTGCAAATACATGGCACGATCTTTGATTAAATCATCTACTTCGTTAAATATACTTAAGTTGTTGATTTTGGTAACAAGCAATAATTAAGCTTTCTTGACGGAATAATTTAATCCGCCGCATTATTAAATAGAAATACGCAATGATATATTCATCGAACTATTCATTTTGTTTAAGTGGTTGAATAGGAAAAAGTAGCATTTGTGATGATATAAAAAGCAACCATATAACTATTTATTTTGATAAGTCTCCTCTTACAATATTAATCTCAATTATAAATTTACAGTAATTTCAATTATAGAATTAAAGTCAAGGAATATTAACAGGAGCAAGCAAAATAAGTACTATTAAAGGCAAATAGACATGCATGTTTTGGGCCTTTGGGGTGTGAAATATTGAATTGTTCGCCTATATTCTATAAAGAGGCATGTATTTAGAAGTCTGGTTATAGCTATAAAATTATGCCCCTAATTAAAACTTGCTCACAGCAGCAAAATTTTCGAATCTAAGATAATACACTTTAGTTTGATATAAGCAAAAATATCCTCTAGAATCAAAACTAAATGATTAAGCTAACATTGCAAAGCAATATTAAACTAAAAGGTATCAACCTACAACAATTTTAAACCAAAAAAAAAAAAAAATGACTTGACATGGAACTGAAAATGGGTCATGTGTACGTGAGACCGTTCGTGTAAAATATATTTGTTTTATGTAAATTGGTTTTTATTGTCGAGAAGTAATGGAGAAGATTGTAATCGGAACTTTTAAAGATGATCAAAGTGAAAATTAAAAAAGAGAAGTAAAGCAAAAGCTCTCGACTTTCTCTGTTCCCGTGGAAGCATCAGTACTTCATGTTCATCCATCGCTACAAATACTACTTTCACTTTATTTTAAAATTACCCTTTTCCTTTTTTTTTTTAAATTTATTTTCGATTTTATTAAGCTTTAATGTGTCCATTCACGATCCTCATCAATCACCCTTTGCTTCTCATTTGGATATCGAATTTCTTGATTTCCCATCTTTCTTTTCTTTTTATACACAACAAAAAACTTTCACATATCATCGATTCGATGTTTTATTACTTAATACGCTTTATTATATTATAAGATAAATATAAGTATACAACATGCATGTGTTACTTTCACATGTACATATGCATGTAAAAATTTTCAAGACAGTTGTTTTGGTGAAATTCTACAGACCGGTAAAAAATAATACATAACTATTTTAAAGATAGTTTTTTTTTTCAAGAAAAGCGAGACAAACGTACATTCTACATGAAATACTTGCTGGACCAATGTAGTAGCGTGTTTTTCAATTTATTGGAGAGAAAATATGATTTTTGAAACACTGTTTTGCTGCTATATGCACATCATATTTGTGCACATCATATTTGTGCTTGTATAGTTGTGACCAAGTATAGTTGATTTTGTGGCTGTGGTGCCCTAAATTTCCATTTCACCGTACAAGCCTAAATCAAAAAAATTATGAGCGTTTGTTAATATTAAATGTATAAAGAAATGAAAAACTCAAATTATATTGAAAAAGTGTTAGCATTCATGAAAATTTGGATCTAAAGCATGTGATAGATACATAGAAAAAGAGAAAGGTTGGTAGCTTGGGTTTTTTTTCCTTTGGGATCATCAACCACTTTATATCAAATTATCTTCCGCAAATCATTTTACTTTGCACCGATCGGATCCTTCTCAACATCATTATTTTCAAAAATCTATGTATGCTCAATTTGTTTCAATATTTAGATGTCAAGTTGGGATGTCACTTAAAGTTTTTTCAATCTCAATACGAATGTTTCGATACTGATAATTTGCATCAAAAGAAATCACGAATCGAATAGTTAAGTTGCAAGAGTTGCTTGAGTCTAAAATAGTACATGAGTAAAAAAAATACATTTGATAAGAAATTTCATTTTGATTGTAATTAAGAAAAATACTTTTGTATTTTGGGTTTTAGCTTTGAAAACCTATTATATTTATGTTTGCGGATTTTATTAAGAGCTTTTGTTTAGTCTTCACTCTTTTGTTTTTGTGCTTAAGCTTGCATCTAGCCTTTGCGTTTGTGTTAAACATTATATTCTGTTCACCTATAACATTTATGCTTTACATTGAACATTCAATTTGTGCTTAGATTAGTGTAACTGTTTTTAACAAAGAGTTTTTTTGTTTTTTGGATGTGTTAACTGTATAATACATTTTTATTCAACTTTGTATGGATTAATGTTTTTGATTATATAAAAAAATTACTAATAAACAGAACAATTGACAGCTAAACTGATCTTATGAAAACATGATTGGATCATATTTTTACAAACACAAAATTTATAACACAACATAGTTACAAAATCAAACACAAATGTAGAGAATCACATGCGATTTCTTTTTCTTTTTTCAACAATCACATGGATTAATAAAACTTATTAAACGAAAATCTAAAGTAAACAAAAAAAAGGGAGAAAAGAAAAAAAGTTTCACAAGATCAAACCAGCAAAAGTAGTTTCATACACAGGAAGTTCATCTCCGTACACATTATGATGATGACTTCCAACTAAATCCAGCTCAAACAAATCCGAACTCGAATCACTTGCAACATCATCATCATCATCATCATCATCTTCTTCTTCATCATCTTCATAATCCTCAAAACCATTATTCTTGACCAAACTGTTTTCATGATTCTTGTGATAATCTCTCAAAAACTCTCTCGCTATTTCCTCCACTGATTTCCTCCCTCCATCTTCCACATTCTTCTTCACCGACTTTCTTGTGTTACCATTATTGAAATAATCTTCTTCTTTGCTTGTAAAGCTCTCGGGGACGATAACATTGACCGGAGAAAACCTAACGCTTCGTTTGATACGATCAGATGATTTATCGTAGCCTTTGTTCATACAAGATCTTGAGAAAGAAGAAGCTGAAGAACACGTAGTAGTGGATGAATGATAATCATTACTTGTTTTCCTAACGAAAGCAGAATCGTCGTAACTCGTCTTCCTTGGATAACTCTTAACCGCATTGGATTGTTTTGAGTTGTTGCTGAACAACGAATTTATGAAGTTAACGATTCTTCCTGCTGGTGAAGCTGGAGTTTTTGGCTTCTTTTGGTTTCCGGAGCTCTTCACAGATCTTCTGTTTCTCGGATTCTCCCAATTCTCGTCGTTTCTTGTGCATTTTGGGACGTCGGAGGCGTAATTGTAGTCGTCGTACACCCGGGTTGCTCTGTTTTGGTGGAACAGAGTTTTGTCCTCTGTTTTTCTTGGTTTTGTCTTCGAAGGACCGAAACATAACGGCCTAGAAGAAGTTGTCTTCTTAATGTGAGTTAGTTCGGTGTCGGAAGATGAGAAAATACTAGAGTTGGAATCAGAGGAAGAAGATACAGAGCCGAAGAACCGATCACGATGGATTTTCCGGTCAGGGACCGATCTTGTGACAATGCTCTGTTTTTTGGTAGTAGTGTTAACAGAACCGACAAAAGATTGTGTTTTGTGGGTTTTAGGATCGATGGAATTGTAGATTTCATCGAGGAGAGTGGAGGAGAATGACGGGTTTCTTTTGGATTTATGCATGATTTGATCGATAAAGAGGATTAAAGAAGAATGAGAAGAAGAAGAGACAAAAGAAGAAAAAGAGAGATTATGTCTCTTAACTGTTTTGTGTTTTGTGTTTTTTTTGCAGAAGAAGGCGACGAATGAAGATAGAAGAGAGGAAGAGAGAGGACTTATATATAAGCTGCGACCTCTGCGCGTGTTGTTCACGTATGCTGATTGCTGACCATGTCGATGATGGACCACGCAAGAGGATTCTTCAATTTTGTTTATGTGTGCATGTACCTAATAATATGTTGTCCAATTTATATGTCATTTTCCTCATAATGTTAGGAACTAATGATTTTATGTAGAATATTATATCTCAACATTGTCTTATAGAATGTATCTCAGAAGTTGTTTCTTGATTCTTTATGATGAGGTAATCATTAAAATACGTAAATTGGACACAATTGGAGATGGATGATTTACGCAATACGCCATAAACAGAAATAATAGTAACACTAATTTAATCTCTAAAAAAAGACACTAAGAAAATCGCATTGGATCAATGAAACAAAATCATCTATTTTACGAAAAATAACATCAACAATTGTTTCTTAAGGATTCGCCGAATTCTTGATGTAGCCATATCATAACGGATTGTCTCATATTGTTTAGACAGATCTCGAGCGTATATAGGTTTAGGAAAAGGGTGTGATCAGAAACAAGTAGGGTCCTAATTAATCAAACGATTAATATTGTTTAAATATAAGCAAAGTGTCTCTTACACCGCATTACACATTAGTTGGGTCGACAAGGACCGGTTAAGGAATTGTACTTGTTTTGCGTCTTTTTCAGTCTCACATGCTTCCTTCCTTTCTTGTTCCTTCATTGTTCCTCATTTCATAAACACTTATGTCTTCTTTTTTCTTTTGTTTTTCTTTTGTTAATGAAAAACACTTATGTCTTCTTGTGTGTCTATTCTATATCTGTGTCACACTTCGGCCAATGTTTTTCGTTTGATATCTCCTTATCATATCCTTTGACAAAAAAAGAAAAGAGAAAAAATCTCCTTAGCATATCCAGTTTCGAAGAATCCCCCGTAAATATTGTTTCTAGTTTGGACCATACTTTTACCTAAATATAACAATACAAAACAGTTTTAAGAAAACAAACAAGATATATAGTACAAAACAGAAACTTACATAAAAATGACTTCTTTTTTGATTGTTGTGAAAACCAAAAATCTTTGTGTTTCCTTCTTTAAAATAATAATAATATATCATTTACACATCATACAAACATAACGCTAATTACTATTTGTATGTTTAAGAAAAATATCAACTATAAAGTAAAAGCAATATAAACTGTAAGGTGATGTTCGCTAAAGTGAGGTTGCATTATAAAAAAAAAAAGGTTACAAAATGATATAAAATGGAAGTGAATCTTAAAAATGGATATAACTATTTGAGTTATTGAGATATGAGCAAGAAACAGAAAAAAAAAAGGAAATAATATCGCACGGGCGAGTCAGAGATTGAGCTGGTCAGGGAGAGACAATAAGAGCTGACACAAAAAAGAGAGAAGATTCACGCGATGGTACCGAACTGTGGTGAGGTTTGGTCCTACACGTGACCTGGCACGTGAAGCATAGCCCATGGCCATATGGGCCCCTAGCACGTGCGGCCTCCCACACGCGTACGGCATTCCTTCTTTCGCAGAGTCCTTGTGAGAAGTATGGACCACTCTACGTCTTTACTCTTTACCCTATGGGGGATTGGGCCACGTGTCTTCTCCAAAGAAGAAACCACTACACACTGTGGTGAATCTTGTAAGGCTTGTGCTGTTGTAACTGCATTTTGTCGTCCGGTCATTTATCATTCAACAATAACCACGGATCTTCACATCATGTAGAGGCCGCTGACAAAAGTTTTTATGTTATTTCATTTTCAATCTTTTTATATCCACTTGTGGTGTTGGAGGAATCTATTTGAATACTCTATACTCTTTTCTTCTTCTTATCTGTACAAATTACATTGCATAATGCATATTACAAATCTTGATGTAGCAAAACAAACACATTAGTTAGATCTTTGGCTTGACTTGAGAGCCATGTTATCAATCATGAAACGTTTTTCGCGTAGATGAACATTTGAAGAACCAGTTACTACAATTTTAGTTTAAGTACTTGAGATTGAATATGATGGTTGTGGAATGAACATATGAGTTGTTTTACAAAGACAATGACATTTACTTAGAAACTCACAAATAGTATATATTTTGATGTCAAATGCTATTTTGATTGCGAATCACAAGTCCACATTATGATCAGAATGCATTGAAGTTTATAAACAACCAACACATGGCAAGTGGGTGGAGTTCACATTATCTTAAGCAGAATTAACTTGTTTTGTTCGATTTTATCTCAAAGATAGTTTTATTCTTGTATCTTAGCAAAGTTGTGGGGAAATAACTGATCATGAAGTTGTAAGTAACCAAATCGTGCTCAGCTCACACAATCTAAAGACAATCTCTCAGAAATAGAGAATACAGATGTACAGTTACTCCTCCTCCGTTCATTTAGAATTCAAGCGCTGTACGTCTACAAGCTGGTAAAGATCTCCCCGCCGCTGCTTATTCAATGGAAGGCTTGTCCTAAGATGGTAAAAGCGAGATTCAGTTAGCGGATCATGCTATCAATGGCGGGATAAATCAAAAACCAGGAAAGTTCCGGTGTTTCCGTGATTACCTTCGTTGTTCAAGGACAGAGTAATCAATTTCTGCTATGATTATGTCCTCCTCATGCTCAGTTGTCGCTAGTACTTCTCCAAACTGTCAAAAATATTTATGTTTTAGAGTTTAGTGCTCAACTAAAAGCTTCATTATCAATCAAGTAACACACAAAAAGTTTAGTGCATACAGGCCCGACGAGTGTTGAGTGCCCCCAAGCAGTGTAGCCAGCTCCTGAACCTCTGGCAGGTGAGCATGTCGCCACATACAACTGGAGAAAGTAGCATACATAGTTCTATTAACTGCTCCATGACTTTGATAACAGTCAATACAGTAAAACTCCCAAAGAGCAGAAGATAATACTTGTATTGATAACTCAAAGGGAAATGCAGGTTTTCTATGAATTCATTAAGAAATGTCTGAGAACTTGTATCTCTCTTTTAGCTATCAATACAAGTATTTTAACTTGGTTCATGTACCTGATTATCCGTAGCCCTGAAATGGAACAAAACAGATCGATGAGCATTGTGATTTACCCATGATTAAATAAGCCAAGCAAGTTGTAATGTAGCAGACTGTGAATCACACCTGGCCCTTTGTAGTAATTCCCAATGCAATGGTCCAGTTGTCATGTTAAAGGCTCCCGGGTAGCACAGCAAATGAGCCCCTGATATGATTAAATTAAACATGTGGGTGATGAGGTTCTTTAAAACGATAATGGACCCGAAAAAGAAAGGAAGCAAATTGTCCATTTGGATAAAAGCATTATACTATAAAGACTCACCTCTTGCAGCATATATCATAGCTAACTCCTGGAACCTGATATCATAACAGATGCCTATTCCAATACGCCCTACATCTGCAACAACCAACAAAACTACCATTCTCAAGCACTGCACCGCGTTAGAGATTTCTCTTAAGTACTAGAAAGTGAGAGGTGATGTGAACGGTCCTACTATGACCTGATTGTTCAATAATGATATTTCCCCAGTCAAAATAGTTGGCAAGATCTTAGAAGCGTATTAATATTATTGGTGAACAAGTTCTCTTCTGCATGATCATTCATAAGCACTAGGCCGACATGAAAATGAATCATTTCACTGTTAAGATAAGAAGATCCCAAATCTGATTGGAGATATAAATCCTTAATCCTACTCCAATTATTTTTTAGACAATGAGTTTCTGTAAGATACATGATTGTTTATGCATAGCTTGGCAAAGATATTTGGCAAAACCAGATTATAACCTGTGTCAACGATTGTTGGTGTCTCTCCAGCAGTAAGAGTTTTGGATTCCATAAAAGTAATCTTCCCGGGAATGTCTATATCAAATAAATGTATCTGTAGGCACAAGTACAAAACACAATTAAGTGCAAGCAATCAAGAAGAAGATGTTCAGAGAACTGATAATATAAGCATGAACATAACTAACAAATCATTCTAATTACTGATTAAGTCTATTAGATCCTGCAAACTGATGATAAAAGCTGAACAAAGATCTTAGAAGTGAGATTAGCATCTTTTAATTCTATGGCCTAAAGCACAGGAAAGTTCATTCTTTTTTCAATGGAAGTTTGAAATGAAAGTTAAATCTCAAAAAAATCTAACCTTCCGATGCTTAGCTTTGAGCTCTCCATCGGAACCAAAGACGCAGCAAGTGTTATACAAACGATCACCAACTCTTTCTGGTATAGAGCCACCAATGATTGTAATCCTGAGACGTTTAGAAACTTCAGAAAGCATTGCCGTTGAAGGAGAAGCATCACCACCTGCATCAATGTCCTCCGCATAAACTGGAAAACTATCATTGGAATACGGACTGTTCCAAATCTCCTGAAACAAATCCATTGAATGGTTATAAAACCCCATTGAGACAATATCACTATGCTTAGAGAACAAGCTTAAGCTTAAGAAGAAGAAAAAACTGACGGGTAAGAGAACAAGCTTAGCTCCTTTGGAAGCAGCTTCTTCAATGGCCTTTTTAGCGTGAGAGATGTTTCTCTTTTTGTCAGACGTCACAGATAGCTGACACAATCCGATGTTGAACTACAATGTTACCAACGAAACGAAAAAAGATCAATCAAATGCTGAAATGATCGAAAACCCCAGAGCTGGGGTTAAAAGATAATTGAATAAAGGAGCTTACTTTATTCAAGGTAATTGAATAAAGGAGCTTACTTTAGTCAACGGAGGAGCTGGGAGAGGAAGAGCAGATGGAACTCTAGCTTGTTCGGGTTGGAAAGAGGAAGCCATTGAGGAGGAGATGGATCTTAAAGCTGAGGTTGACGAAGATGGAGATTTAGTGATGGATCTCGGAGATAGTTTAGGGAGGAAGTTAGATTTGAGAGAGATGAAGCGAGAAAGGGGATTAGGGTTTAAAAGATTCTTGGAATTGAAGAAGAGTGACGATGAAATTGCTGACTTCATTTCACTTTAGTCCGATGATCAGTTAGGTAGATGATAATGATACTTCACCTTCACAAAAGCCATGAGTCATGAAGCCTCTGCGTCTGCGTTTCAACCGTTTTTTTCTTCTTCGTATGATCATTAACCAATCAATTTTACACACTAAATTCGAAAGAAATCGAACCAAACCGTATAAATTAACTTCCTTACTAAATCCAAAACAGAAAAGGGCCAGACCGAAACAATCACTTTCTCTACATTCCTCTAGAAATATCCATCACTTATCCAAACGATCAAGACGTTTCTCGAACAATAGGGAACCGCTTCTAAAAGTTCTAAACACCGAAACAATCGCTCTCTCTACAAACCTCTAGAAATATCCAAACTTCGCTCCTATATAAATCTCACAGTTTCTCACATCAAAATCAATCAAACCAAAAGAAAAGCAAAGAATCAAGAAAGCTAACACAACAACTAAAGATGGATTTTGGAAGGTTTCCAATATTCTCAATCCTCGAAGACATGCTCGAAGTCCCTGAAGAACAAACCGAGAAGACCCGTAACAACCCTTCAAGAGCTTACATGCGAGACGCTAAGGCAATGGCTGCTACACCAGCTGACGTCATTGAGCACCCTGACGCGTATGTCTTCGTCGTGGACATGCCTGGAATCAAAGGAGATGAGATTCAGGTTCAGATTGAGAGCGAGAACGTTCTTGTGGTGAGTGGAAAAAGACAGAGAGAGAGCAAAGAGAACGAAGGTGTGAAGTTTGTGAGGATGGAGAGGAGGATGGGGAAGTTTATGAGGAAGTTTCAGTTGCCTGAGAATGCGGACTTGGACAAGATCTCTGCTGCTTGTCATGACGGTGTGTTGAAAGTGACTGTTCAGAAACTTCCTCCTCCTGAGCCTAAGAAACCAAAGACTATACAAGTTCAAGTCGCTTGAGTTTGTTTGTGATCGTGTCATGTGTTTTAGTTTCCGTTTTTTAATGAATGTAAGATGAAATAAGAGTTTTTTTTTATTTTGATAAAATAGAAGTTTTTTTCTCTGTTCATCTTTGTCTTTCTTCGATCTTCAAATCAATGAAGTTTTCGTAAGAATCTCTGATTTTAAAATTCCCGAACCACCTATTCTTATGAGGCACACATAGAAACATAAACCAAAAGCAGACCGATTGGTCATTCCTCTGTTTTTGCAGATTCATCATTTCCCCAGTATATCTTTGTTGCTATTTAGCACATTCGCCATTACCCTTATCCGTGAAGTAAATTATGAATATGTTCATTGGAATAGTGTAATTATATTAGATCTGCAAGAACTCTTAACTACATATTCAATTTTATCCTGGTAAGTGTTCAGATAAAGGAAACAATTGTTCTATTTTGTTCTTTATATGTTTTCAAAATCGAAACAACTCTTTGTATAGTACAATATGAAATCAGTCTCAATTCTATAGATGCACACTATTGTTTCGATGAAATTTGAATTTACGAATGCAAATAACATCAACCGAATTTTGGAGACGATTTAGTTTTGTGCAGATTTCTAACCTTCTTAAATAGCTTATGTTCAATTACCATTATTCTCGATTTTGTGGTATACAGTGAGTCAGTGCTACCACATGTTTTTCTTTGTTTACCAAAATATTAATGTATCATTAGTTCTTAATTTTGTCTGATCAAAAACCAGGTTCTAATTTAGTCTTGTTTCCATCATCAAGACTTTGAACTTATGATCTTGAGATACATGTTATACTCATCTATATATACATTTTTGAATGACTTTTAGCAAATAAATCCTGGAGTTGGACCTTATTTACGGATGAATGCCATTGGCATTAATTATTTAAATTTGAAAAATATTACTTAAAGATATTACCAATACGATTTCGAGAATCATAAATTCATATCTTCCTTAATTTTCTGAGTCATTAATGTGATAATCTTTAGGAAATATTTCTCTGTAAAAAAAAAAATCCACATTAATGAAGGCATTAAAATCGACACTAACAATTAAATTATTTAGATTTTCAATTATTTTAAGATTCTTATATCTTATTTGATATTTTTTTTTTAATATCTCATTTTTTAATTACTGCGTTTAGAATTTATTGGTTGTTACCTATTTTTTGGTGAAATTTATTGGTTGTTACTTAATAAGTAATTATGGTGCGTTTATTTTAGTTAATATCTAATTTAAAGGATTTGTTTTCTTTTATTATTAATAAATGAATAACATGTATAGAAATAAAAGATTTTTTTTGCGACTCCATAATAAAAATATTAAACTCTTATTTTCTACATTTCTTACACATAATATCCTCTTATACAATAACAAAAAATATATATTACATATTTTTAAAAATATTTATAATATTTAAATTATATAAAAAATTTGTAATATTAATATTATTTCAACTCTATACAAATTTAATATATATGTATATATATCTTATGGGAACCATTTAAAAGAAATTTTTAAATTGACTTGAATTATATAGCTTTTAAATAAAAGTATTATTAAAAAGAAAAATAACTAAATAATGTTTAATTTCACGGGACGGGTAATATGATGGGACGGGTTTGGGTTGATATTTATAAAAGATCGTATACCACGGGTGAAATCCTAAAATTAACAATCAAAATAATCTATCAAACAAATTACATTTTGATTTTTTTAAGAAAATATAGCCCCGCGGTGTACCGCGGGTTAAAATCTAGTATTCTTTAAAATCAGCAAATATGGTTCGGATAATCGCAAAATCTGTTCTTTACCTATTATTCTTTTCTTATATACCTCGTTTTAAAATTTTAAATGTTTTGCTATGAAATTATTGATCAAGAAAAAGAAAAATTATAATTCAAATTCTTCTTATGATCATGAACTTTATTTTTGTAATTCAAATTCTTCCTAATAAATATATAGAAGATGTTACAACAACAAAAATCACTCAACTTTATTTTGAGTTACTTACAAAAACAGCAAAAATTTCGGAAAACTGAAAAGGAATGGGCCTTGGTACTCCTAATTAAAAGCCCATATAGCTATAATAAAATCAGTAAAGTTATGAGACGGCCCACGTTTATCAAAAGCGAATTATAAATAAAGTTCACAAAAACCAGAACGATCAAGACGTTTCTGGAACAATACGAAAGAACTTCTAAAGACAGAAACAATCGCTCTCTCTGCATTCCTCTAGAAATATCCAACACACTCCTATTTAAATCCCACACTCTCACTCCGAAATCAATCAAAGAAAACAAAAAGCCAAGGATCGAGAGAATCAAGAAAGCTAAAACAACAACTTAACAATGGATTTGGGAAGGTTTCCAATAATCTCAATCCTCGAAGACATGCTCGAAGTCCCTGAAGATCACAACGAGAAGACCAGAAACAACCCTTCAAGAGTTTACATGCGAGACGCAAAGGCAATGGCTGCTACACCAGCTGACGTCATCGAGCACCCGAACGCATACGCTTTCGTTGTGGACATGCCTGGAATCAAAGGAGATGAGATCAAGGTTCAGGTCGAGAACGACAATGTGCTTGTGGTGAGTGGAGAGAGGCAGAGAGAGAACAAAGAGAACGAAGGTGTGAAGTATGTGAGGATGGAGAGAAGAATGGGTAAGTTTATGAGGAAGTTTCAGTTGCCTGAGAATGCAGATTTGGACAAGATCTCTGCTGTTTGTCACGATGGTGTTTTAAAGGTTACTGTTCAGAAACTTCCTCCTCCTGAGCCAAAGAAACCAAAGACAATTCAAGTTCAAGTTGCTTGAGTTTGTTTGTGATCGTGTTTTGGTTATTATCTGTTTTTTAATTTCTGGGTTTGATGAATGTAATCGGAATGTGTGAGAGAGATGGGTGTTCTGTTCTAATTATGATGAAATAAAAGTTTGTTCTGTATGTTGGATCTTCAAATTAATGAAGTTGTTATAAGAACCTTCCATAGAAAAGTTCTGGAGACGTCTATTGACCTAGATGCGAAAATAGAAAACTTACTACTACTATATTTTACTAATCACTCACATAATCAGAAGCAAATGAAATGACTAATGATTGACTACATCGTCATCTTGGGCTACATTGTATACTAGTGACGGTTCACTTTGAAACTGTCTAATTGAATTTGACTAAAAGGATATAGTTTTATAACCAAGTGACAGATTGAGAAAAGACCAATTGGTCAGTCCTCTGTTTTGCATAACTTGTTACTGTTATTGTTCATCTTTTTTGGTGATAATTTTCTTCTGCTGATTCCAGCACATCTGGTTAGCCTTTAGCCATCTAATCCAAATTTGCTCACCATTATCTATACAGTAAACAAAAATACATTTGGAGTTAGGCCCTTACAGTAATTTATGAATCTCTGTTCAGTGAAATAGTTTAATATCTCCAAGAACACTAAACATGTGTATTCAGTTTTATGTTTCTAATTGTTTTGATAAGGAAATGAGTGATTTATTTTGCTGTTATTATGATTTTAAGTTCCAAACAATTCCTGTATTTTTTGTTAAAAAAGCTGTCTTGGACACAATGTAAATAAATCTTCAGCTACTACATTTGTAATAAGATTAAATCTGACATCTTAGTCTTATCGATGAACATTATTGTTTAGATGAAACTTGCATCTGAGAATGTTTTTATCATGTTTAAATGAAATTTGCATCTTAGTTTCATCAGATTTCTCATATACCTCGTTCTAAATGTTTATATCATGTTTTGCTATGAATTTTATTGATTAATCATTTATCAAAAGCAAGAAAGGTCTTCGAGGAATCAGTCTTTGTGCCCTATGTACTCTGTGTGTCGCCTACTTTATGGATAATTTTTTTTTTTCAAAAACGTTCAAACTTGTTAACCAGTTGTTGTTTTTTTTGCTAGAATATTGGTGTGACTCTTTCAAGATGACTGTACCAGCTGTGCTGCTTCTCGTGAATTTTCTGATGGCCTGAAAGCTCTTCTCTTTGTTTTCACATAAAAACTACTTTTATCCAAAGTACTCCAATAATCGAATGTAGTGATATATTTTCTACTAATTTTTATCACTAAACTAAATACTTGCAAAGTTTTATTTCAACTGCACTGGATTCAATTCTACTATAATTTTTATATCACTTAATTGATTAGATATGATGGTTCAATGCGTGAATAAAGATTGATCATCTCTATAAAGAGATTATTATGTTGTATATCAGTATGATACAAACTTGGCCTTCTCATTTGAAAAGTTTTCCAATAAACTTGAGAGGCCTTTAAAAAAAGCAACATAGACCATTTTTTTCTTTAACCAAACTATTCTCTATTCACCCTATAAATAGTTTTTGTATTGCATGTTTGGTTATGTTGAAGAGGATTAATGTGAATTCACACTATTCTAGTTGTAAATTAAGATTAGTTTTTATTTAGACCTTTGATTTTCTGATTAAACAAGAAAACAACATGAATCTAGGCGAGGATGAAAGAGGCCACTAATGTAAGTTATAAAAATATTACTAGATCCCCTAAATGCCTTCTTCATTTGGCAACTCAAGTAAACACAAAAAGGAAAAAGAAAAAAGAAACAAAGCATGGGACCAAAAGTCACCATCGGCCACCTAACGTTCCACACCGCCAAATACATTAGACTAAACAATGTCCGATACTTCCTTGACGTGTTCACACTTCTTTCTTTCAGTTTCTAGGTACAATCATTTGAGATCTTATTTTATAATAATATTATTGGGTTCGTATATAAGATATGTGTGTGAACACCCACTCTCCACAAGTGTATAACAAACAACGTTTACAACAATATGTTGACAATGATAAAAATAAAATAAAATAAAAGAGTGGTGGAAATGGAACTCATATTTTCCCAAACCGGTTAACTAAGAAAGAGAATCATACGTACGTGTATCGTTCTAGGTCTTGTTCATCTCTCAATATCAAGTATCAAAATGGGATTTTGCCAACAAAAGTATCACAAACTATTTGCATTTTAACATAACTTCTCCAATATTACTATCTACATATCTTTGAAAATATTCACCTGAACTTAGGAATAATTGGTCTTGAGTTTCGCCTCGAAATCTTCCGATTATTATTGAAATTTTACCACTTCACTTCATTCGCATGTTATGTGTATTCCATCGATAAATAGTTCAAATCTATAACCCACTATTTAATTAGTCGAGTTCATTTTTCTTATATCTAATTTTGTTGTTGTTATTCTAATCTCCACCTTAAACATTTTGCTCGCTATCATTTGGATTTTGTGAAAAATGAGAAAGTTAAGAGTGCGTCCAAAACATTCTCAGCAACTTAGCATTCGAATCAAATTAACCATTCTGAGATATATGAAGAAATGTTTCTAAGAAAACTACAACATACTAAAATTGATAAGTTTGTACTTCTAAATAGACATGCTTAAAATAGTGACAAGGAAACAGTAAATGTCAGCCAATAAATTGCTTTGAATAAAAGCAGCAAGCAAATTAAGAATTTGGTTTGCTCACGATCACGATTCTAAGAATCAGATTCGAAATTAGTTAGTATTCAGTATTCACCTGTTTAACTTTTCAGATTCCAATTTATTCAGTTAGAGAGTAGTATGATAATGATCCAAAGAAATTATTCGATATTTAGCCTAATATTTTCCGACATAGTTTAATTTCAAAAAAAAGTTATCACATACGAATCTATTACAAGGATCAAACAGGTTCTGCTTTTTCTGTACTGCTGTCCAAATTTTTGTCCAAAAAATACTAAAGAATGTAACCAGAATAAAAACGAGTAATAAATAACAAGAAACAAGAAAAAAGAGTATATAGCTCTCTACTAAAGTCAACTTGCGTGTTCACACTCGTCCCACAAGTTTCGTCTTCTCATCCCCAAAAATCTCTTCAGATTTCTTATTTATGAACCCTCAAAAAAATTAACCTTCTCCTCCACTCCAAATTCAATAGACAAAACGTGAAACAACTCAACTTCGATGAAAGCCGCCGTTTTTGGGAACGAAGACGGAGACGAGGAAGAAGAAGAAGAAGTCTGTAATGTTTTCGACGGCGGCGAGGTAGAGTCTAAGAGAAACAACGAAACCAAAAACCTCAAGGGATTTTTCACTTCTTTGCTTTTGATGGAGGAGCACGAGAAGCAAGACCAGGAAGCTCGTAACGCTGCTTCTCGCCGTGAAATGTCTGATTTTCAATCTAATTACCGGAAAAGAGCGAGAACTATGTCCGATTACTACTCCGATCTCAGCGATTACTACGCTGATGCTGAGGAAAGTGGAGATATCAATCTGAAGAAGTCACGCGTCTCACGCGCCGTCGCTTCCGTTGCTGTTGCTGCTTCGGAGATTGAGGCGGAGAGCAGTGAGATAACCGGATCCGGTTCGGTTCGCGGTACGGGTACCGGTTCGGGTCAGCAAAGGCGGTTATGGGTTAAAGATCGGAGCAGAGCTTGGTGGGAAGAGTGTAGCCGATTGGATTATCCAGAAGAAGATTTCAAAAAAGCGTTTAGAATGTCGAAATCGACGTTTGAGTTAATCTGCGATGAGCTTAATTCAGCGGTTGCGAAAGAAGACACCGCGTTGAGAAACGCGATTCCAGTGCGGCAGCGAGTCGCGGTTTGTATATGGAGATTAGCCACTGGTGAGCCACTTCGTCTTGTCTCCAAGAAATTTGGTTTAGGAATCTCAACTTGCCACAAGCTTGTTCTTGAGGTATGTAAAGCCATTAAAGATGTTTTAATGCCTAAGTACCTTCAATGGCCAGATGATGAATCTCTTAGGAACATTAGAGAACGATTCGAATCGATTTCGGGTATTCCAAACGTTGTTGGCTCTATGTATACTACTCACATTCCGATTATAGCTCCTAAGATTAGTGTAGCTGCTTATTTCAATAAGAGGCATACTGAGAGGAACCAGAAGACTTCGTATTCCATTACAATTCAAGCCGTTGTGAATCCGAAAGGGGTTTTTACTGACTTGTGCATTGGATGGCCCGGGTCAATGCCGGATGATCAGGTGTTAGAGAAGTCATTGTTGTACCAGAGAGCTAACAATGGAGGTTTGTTGAAGGGGATGTGGGTCGCTGGTGGACCCGGTCACCCGCTATTGGACTGGGTTTTGGTTCCATATACGCAACAGAACTTGACATGGACGCAGCACGCGTTCAATGAGAAGATGAGTGAAGTGCAGAGAGTGGCTAAGGATGCGTTTGGGAGGTTGAAAGGGCGGTGGGCTTGCCTGCAGAAACGGACTGAAGTGAAGCTGCAGGATTTGCCTACGGTTTTGGGTGCTTGTTGTGTTCTTCACAACATATGTGAGATGAGAGAGGAGAAGATGGATCCAGAGCTGATGGTTGAAGTGATTGATGATGAGGTTTTGCCTGAAAACGCTTTGAGATCGGTTAATGCGATGAAGGCAAGAGATACTATCTCACATAATCTATTACATCACGGCCTGGCGGGTACTTCTTTCCTATAGAGGATAATGGAAATGTTCTTTTAGTTTCTTTCTATATGATAAAAACTAAACTTACTTTGATTCTTTGGTTTATGCATAATGTATGATTGTACCTTTAGACCACAGATGTTATATGAGGCAATAGAAGAAACTTAAATTATATATACATACTACACATTTATCTCCAGTCTCTTTTGATGAGTATATAATAGCTCAATGAGAGTTTCATTCTCTGGTGTGGAATGTGAGATGAGGCAGCCAACAAAAAGGTTGGTTTTTACACTTTTGTGCTATGTTGTTGCTTAGAAAAATAACATGTTTGGATGCTAATTCAGTAGAAAACGACACACATGTCGTCTTATTCCTAGTCTTTATGGTACCGTCACTGGTTTGTCTAGTGGCTCTTTAGAGCATCTCCAATGGGGGAGTTCTCTCCATGAGCTCTCTCAAATTTTTTATTATAAATTTTGAGAAAGTGTTAGATGAGAACCTTTGATTTTTTTTTTGATTTTTTTGTGTCCAATGGTAGGTTCTCTAGTGGGATTTTTAAGAAAAAAAAAGATTATTGCAATCAAAACACACTCACACACTACATCAAGTAGTCGGATCAAAACCAGGAGGAAGGTTTCCACTTGGTAAAGGCTCCATCTGCAACAAATACAAACATTAAGAGATGATTGCAGAACAAGTAGCAAAAACCACTCCTATTCTACACGAAAATCTACCATTACCATCAAAATCAAACACAAATCAGCAGAGAAAACCGAATTACTAACAAGAAACACAAGCCCACAATCAAAAGCTCAAAACTTTACATAATAATTAGCCAAAAGCTCAAAATCTACCTCTACCACAACTATGGTTGATCAAATTGTGATGTGTCATGTGATCAGTTAAGGTCTATAACTTTACACTAGCTTTAACATGAATACAAAACAGTCACTACTAAATGTCTATAACTTGGTGTCGGTATACTAATACAGCGACAAAGATTGAGAAGTAAAATTCAAGCCAAAATTGCAAATCTTCATCTATCACCCTCTTCCTTAAACTTGTCTCTCATCATCTATCACCACCTTTCTCAATTTCTTTGTTGTACCTCGCAGAAGAAAACCAAAACATATTGATACACTAAAGCCTAGAGAACTGCTATTGATTCCCATTCTAATTAGAACATCTATCACCAACATTCAAAGTGTTAACTAACTCTGAGATAACTTCAACCAATTTCGGATGTTCTATATTGCCACTTTAGTTTCTCTTAATCTACTTGTTAACTCATTGTCCACAGATAAAATCGACTAAAGATCATCATCCCATAGCCTTGACGAACTCGTGCGGTCTAGACATCCTTAACCGTTCTTCCCGTCGCCATTGTTGTCTCCTTAAACGAATTAAGTCACGAAACACATGGGAAAGGGGCTAGATTCATACCTGGAACAAGAAATTGGACCATCCTTCAACGAATCCTTCTTCTCCATTGCCAATCTTCGATTTGTTTTCACTCCATTCGCCGATGGTCTTTACCGTGAATCCAGCTGATGATTCCGGCGGCAGGTAAAAGAAACAAACCACGATTCCGGCGTCGAATCATCGGAATCGCGATGATTTTGAGGTGTTCATCAGTTTTTCGCAATCGCCAAATCGAGAGACAAAGTGTTTTTTTTTGTCGCGACACAAACTAAAAAAATGAGTGTTTTTTTTTCTTTTGTTATAACTCTCCCTCCAATAGAACACTGACACGTGTCCGATTCTCTCAAATTCTCAAACTTCTCTCAAGAGAATCGATTCTCTCATCTTAATTCAGTTCTGAATTATTTTTTTCCCAAAATCAGATGAGAACTCATCTAAATTTAGAAGAGAACCTCCCATTGGAGGTGCTCTTACTCAGCGTGCGAGTCACCCTATAAGAGCCACTTCTTTTCTTTTCGGACCCACCCATCAGATGCAAACCGACATGCGAGATAGTGTAATGATAATATCTTAGAACCAAATTATATAAATGGGAAAAACCCGAAAAAACCGCCATCTATTTTTTTTTGCCGTTTAATACGCGTGTTATTAAAGTTGGAATAAAAATACCTCATTTAGTTTCAGTTGCCTTTTAAAACCTTCATTTTAAAAAAATTGGTAAAATCGTACCTTCGAATTAACGACCGTTAATTTTGCTAACGGAAGCACTAACTGCGGTTAAAACTTAACCCATGGTGTTTCAGAGTATCTATATACAATCTCTTTTCATAACTTTATGAATAGATTGACTTAGTCAGGTGGTTAAATGCTTGTACACTGTCCAATTAAACATGGGTTCGAATACCTCTTCCTTCTTTTGACGTTTTTTTTTTTCTCCTTCTTCTGTATCTTCCTCTTCTCTTTCTTTAATTTTTTTTTCTCCTTCTTCTGTGTCTTCCTCATCTTCTTCTACAACAAAATCTCCCACCCATCGAAATCTGCAGAGCCTTCTTCATCTTCTTCTACAACAATCGATCAATACATGGATTCGGTTTGATCTGCGTAAAGAGAAGCTGTGCGCCACCATTCACTGACGGAGGGAGAAGTTGTTTCGCGTCGGAGATTGAATTGAGAAAATCTTGGATTAGGATCTTCCAATCTTCACAATTGAGAAATCAGTAGATCTAGGCTGCACAACCTTCGCATCTCAGTGAGCAAAAAAGTTGAAAAAAAAAAAATTAAAGAAAAAATTAAAAAAACGTATAAAAACAAAAGGGGGACTCAAACCCGGGTTCAATTAGACAGCTTTCCCGCACTAAACCACCTGACTAGATCAATCAATTCGTAAAGTTGTCAAAAGAGATTGTATATATACTCTTAAATATCATGGGTTAAGTTTTAACCGCAGTTAGTGCTTCCGTTAGCAAAGTTAACGGTCGTTAACTCGGAGGTACGATTTTACCAATTTTTTTAAAATGAAGGTTTTAAAAGGCAACCGAAACTAAATGAGATATTTTTATTCCAACTTTAATAACACGCGTATTAAACGGCCAAAAAAAAAATAGATGGCGGTTTTTTCGGGGTTTTTCTCTTATATAAATGGTTTTTAACTTCCTATTTTAAATTTGGGTTATGTCTTTTGGTGATTTATCCGTTTAGTGTGACCTAATTTTTGGGAAAAGCATACACATGTTATCTCAAATTACTTGTATCAAATCAATCCAAACCTGAAATCTAGAAGATAATCCGTATATAAAATAAAGGGTAAAAAAAGATTTGCATGTAATATATTCTAGAAAAAACCATCGCTTGTTAAAAAGAAAACCCACAAAAAAAAAAAAAAAAAAAGATGAAGAAATAGAGAATCTCCTTAAAAAAAGCAATTTAAAAAACAATGGTTGATATAAATCTCGACTCCCGCTTTTTTCTCTGACTTTGCTCAAAGGGAAAAAAAAAGTTAGTTAATCGTGTTCGGGAGCGACAACAAAACATTGAAACAGGAAGAAGAGAGGAGAGAAAAAGTTAAGACCAGAAGAAGAAACCTTTCACAATAATCTTCTTCTATCTTCTTCTTCTTCTTCTTCTTCTTCTTCTTCTTCTCTCCTCTCTTCTTGTTCCCAGACACAACTAAAGGTGTCTGGTAACACCTGATATTAATTTCAATATAAATCGATAATGGCTCGTCCTCACCCATCGGACGATGGCCACACGCTAGTGAACTCGACGGTGGTCGCCATTGACAAAGACAAGAACAGTCACTACGCTGTTCGTTGGGCCGTCGATCATCTCTTCAATATGGTCAATAATGCCAAGATGATTCTTGTCCATGTTCGTCTAAAAAATTCTAATCGTAGGTATCTTCTCCTCATCTTTTTTTTTTCTCTAATCATACACAAATCGCATCTTCTAAATTGGATGAATTAAGAAATGTTGTTGCAGATGGAGGAAACATTGATGATAATGAATTAAACCAGCTTTTTGTTCCATACAGAGGTTATTGTGCACGGAAAGGGGTATACTTTCTCATTCAAGCATTTCCTCGAAACTTGATATGCTACAAAAGCCTTAGTAATTGTTTCTTTTGTCTTGCCATTGTTTAGATTTCAATGATTGAGGTTATTCTAGACGATACCGACGTTGCGAAAGCAGTTTTGGATTACGTGAACAATAACCTTGTGACCAACCTTGTGTTGGGATCATCCTCAAAGAGTCCATTTGCAAGATCTCTCAAATTCACTAAGTCACATGACGTTGCATCTTCCGTTCTCAAATCAACGCCTGAGTTTTGTTCCATTTATGTCATTTCTAAAGGCAAAGTTCACTCTTCAAGAACAGCTCAAAGACCTATCACCAATACGCTTGTCCCTCCTCGTGCACCTTCTTCTACGTTTCATCTACCTGACCCTGACCATGTTCATTCACCTAGGTATTTATTAGCCAAACTCTTGAGAATATTCTTGCTATGGTTTGTTGTATATATAACAAGTCTTGAGAATTTGTTCTTGATGACATTGTAGGGGTCAGCGTAATGCGAGAAACACAGTTCCAGAGAGGTATTCCCATGATAATAAGGGCTTCAAACCAGTGAGAGAGATGCACAAAATCCCTACAAATGGATCATTGGACTTCAATTATGAGTTTAGGCAGGCAAAGGGTCAAAGGAACTCCACCGGAAGAAGTTCATTTTCTGATGATGCTGATGTTGGGTCTATGATGATGATGGGTTCTATTGACCTAAGTGCTGAGAATTTTGATATGGTTGGTGCATCCGGTTCTTCTGATGAGTCAGTTTCGCAATCAACGGTATGTAGACAAGTAGAGCAATACATTTTATGATAATATCGAGTTTGACAAGATAAGTATGCACTAAATGGTTGGATACTTATTTGCAGAGGGATATTGAAGCTGAAATGAAAAGGCTAAAGATTGAACTCAAGCAGACTATGGACATGTATAGCTCAGCCTGCAAAGAAGCTCTTAATGCGAAAAAGAAAGTAAGAACTCTTAGGTGTACAAGAACTAGTTGATGAGGATGTCTTCTCCTTGCTCCATCTAATACTTTATGGCTCTCATGTATTTTGAAGGCAAATGAGCTTAATCAGTGGAAATTGGAAGAAGCTCGAAGATTTGAGGAAGCTAGGAATGCTGAAGAGGCAGCTTTAGCTGTTGCGGAAATGGAGAAGGCCAAGTGCAGAGCTGCGCTGGAAGCAGCTGAGAAAGCGCAGAGAATGGCAGAGTTGGAAGGACAAAGAAGGAAGCAAGCAGAGATGAAAGCAAGAAGAGAATCGCAGGAGAAAGACCGTGCTCTTAGTGCTTTGGTACAGAACGATGTCCGTTACAGAAGATACTCTATTGACGAGATTGAAGTGGCTACTGAAAGGTTTGCAAACAACAGAAAAATAGGGGAAGGCGGATATGGACCAGTGTATCATGGCACACTTGATCACACTCCTGTTGCCATTAAAGTCTTGAGACCTGATGCTGCTCAAGGAAAGAAACAATTTCAACAAGAAGTCGAGGTTCTAAGTAGCATAAGACATCCTCACATGGTTCTTCTTCTTGGTGCGTGTCCAGAATATGGGTGTTTGGTGTATGAGTTCATGGACAATGGGAGCTTAGAGGATCGACTCTTTCGTAGAGGAAACTCGCCTCCTCTCTCATGGAGGAAAAGGTTTCAAATAGCTGCAGAGATCGCTACCGCACTCTCCTTCCTTCACCAAGCAAAGCCAGAGCCTCTGGTTCATCGTGACCTAAAACCTGCCAATATACTTCTAGATAAAAACTACGTGAGCAAGATCAGTGACGTTGGATTAGCTCGGTTAGTACCTGCGTCAGTGGCTAACACAGTGACACAATACCACATGACATCTGCAGCAGGAACGTTCTGTTACATAGACCCCGAGTACCAGCAAACGGGCAAGTTAACCACGAAATCAGACATATTCTCATTAGGGATAATGCTGCTTCAGATCATCACTGCAAAGAGTCCAATGGGTTTGGCTCATCATGTGTCGAGGGCAATCGATAAAGGAACTTTCAAGGATATGCTTGACCCGGTCGTGCCAGATTGGCCTGTCGAAGAAGCTTTAAATTTTGCTAAGTTGTGTCTAAAATGTGCAGAGCTAAGGAAGAGAGATAGACCAGATCTTGGAAAAGAAATTGTTCCAGAGCTTCTCCGATTAAGAAGCTTGGGGAAGGACAATGAACCAGGTATCTTACTATACATATAAAACCCTAAACAAAGTCTTGAGATTTAACTCAATTACTTACACTTTCAATACGCTGTTTTGTTCATTAGGATGCCATAAATAACAATCGGGTCTGAAGATCATATACTTGTTAAATCTTTCAAGACTTTTGTGAGGAACTGAATAGAGAGATTGCTTGCTTCTCAAGAAAGAAAGTAAGAAAGTGGTAAGTGAAGTGCCATGAAGAGATTACTAACTAAAATCTAATCCTTGTTTATATTATATCTCTGTAACATATTACTTCCACCTAGCTTTCCGATGAAAAGTAATGAACAAAATGCAATGGCTTATTGTTAATGTTCTCGTAGCATACGCTAACGAAGCTATTGACTCATTCAAACATTGTCATTATGTTCCTTTGTAAGTTTTATTATTAATTTTTGAGAGAATGTGATATTGATATAGATTTTTGTGCGGACGTGGGTGTTTTTTTTTTTTTTCAATCTCAAAAGAGTTCAACTTAATTTGGGCTTTAACATATAAAATCACCCGGTTACAACTAAGAGTACTACTTGGTTATTAAAGAACAGATAAATTATAAAACAGAAACAAAAATCTAAGAAAAGATTAAAAGATGAACGAATCAATACAATGGCGACCTTTATAAAACAGGATTGATACAAAGCCACCTTTGAAAGCAAAGTATAAAAAGAACAATGACACCAAAAATTTGGAGAGTGTGACACTTTTTGGTTCTAGAGAATCAGTTGTATTGCTTCATAAAATGAATTATTTTTGAGTATGAGTTGAGAAAGGAATATCATAAGTCATTTATCAAAATGTTGAAAAAGCTATGTTTGCATCTTTACCCTAAGATAAATAAAAACATCTAAAGCTTAACATTGTCTTTTTGATATTCGCAATTCTAAAATTAACTTTCCAGCAAAACACAATCCATCAAGAAAGCATCTTTGTATCAAGCCATCAAGATATTTTATAAATGTCCAACCAACTAACTAAAGCAATGAACATTCCACTCCAAACACCAATAGTTAGATCATCATCATGGGCCTCATCGTCATCATCATTGCATTGGTCATGGTCATAGTAGTTGCATCATCACCGTCCGATCAAACAGATGTCCTCACTCCACTTTGCATCAGCGAATGTTCCACGTGTCCCACCATTTGCTCTCCTCCGCCTTCTAATAAACCCTCTCCCTCCACACCACCACCTCAGTCTCCCTCATTGCCGTTATCCTCTTCGCCACCGCCTCCACCGCCACACAAACACTCTCCACCACCGCTTTCACAGTCAGGTTCACCACCGCCATTAATTACCGTCATCCATCCACCACCACCACGGTTTTACTATTTTGAGTCCACACCACCTCCTCCACCACTATCTCCCGATGGAAAAGGTTCACCTCCACCATCACCACCATCGCCACCACCATCGCCAAAGGGACAGTCACAAGGGCAGCAGCAGCCTCCTTACCCATTTCCTTATTTCTACTTCTACACGGCATCAAATTCAATTCCTCTCCTTTCTTCTTCTTTTTTGATTGCTCTTGTTGTATCTACTCTATCTATTTTTCTTAACGGTTCGTTAGTGTAAAAGACTCCTCTATTATTATATAATACGACTAATATATACTGTAGTGTATTTTTTTTTGTGTAATAGTATAAGATTACTTTTTCATCAATGCACATCGAACGTCAAAGTATTCAGGCATGTGAAAACGAGTTAAGCTAGCTGATTTTGTCCAAGTTAACCATAACCAAAACCTACCCTTACTCTAATCTTTTTTTTTTTGGGCAAACCCTTAATTAAGCTAATGCAATTTATATGTAAGACAAGTAAAAACAATGTAAAAAAAAAAAAGTGAAATGCATGACAATAATCATTTTTCCGGGTACGTTGGTTTATTTTCCTAACCGAACCGAAGTCTTATAGAGCCGAATTTCGGTTAAAATCAACTTGGTTTACTCCTTAATTCGAAGAGAAAATAAAATCGGAAGAGAAATTTCAGATCCAAAGACATGAAAACAAATCACAGAAACAACATTTGATGTTAATTATTTGAAAAAAATCGTGAGTTTCTGGATCTGTTGTTGTATACTTCCATTGAGGAGATTTTGATAGCATCGGCTACAAGAGTAAGATCCGGGAATGGCAACGGAGGTTGGGGAGATGTCTCCGCCGGAGGCGACGGCGAGTCTTCTCTCTCTCGCTTCCGCCACTCAGCAACCGTACGTCTCCGAGCTCCTCTCTTTCACTCTCGATCGTCTCCACAAGGTTTCTCTCTCTCTCTCTATCTCTTTCTCTTGACATCTCTGCGCGCATGGGTTATTGTGAATCTTATATCGGTTACTGAATTTGAAGGAACCGGAGCTGCTTCGAGTGGATGCGGAGAGGATTCAGAGGCAAATGCAAGAGGTGGCTGTTGGAAATTACCGCGCGTTTATCACCGCTGCTGATGCTTTGCTTGCGATCCGTCAGGAAGTTTCTTCCATTGATAAGCATCTCGAGTCTCTGGTAAAAATTATACTCTGGTTTCCTTCCATTTGTCAATTCAGTTCTACTTCTGAACCCTGGCCGATAAAAGTTACGATTAGTCACAGTGCAAGTATCATTGCTAAGATCTGAAACTAGTTAAGGTTGGAAGAGTACGCGGCATCGTGTTTGGAGCATTTAATAGTTTTAGAGTTAGGAAATTAGAAAGTCTAGTCTAGTTGCAGAACCATGTTGTTTCAGGTCTTGCAGTTTTGTAGACTCAGTGTATGCAAAACTTGGGTGATTGATCTTGATGTGTTGTAGTCTAGGAGATACCTAACGTCTTGAGGATAGGTGAATGAATCATTGAATTAGGAATGTAGCTTGAGCTTCCTTGTTTTCAGTAAACAAGATTGGTTATTGCACATCTATATAAAGCATCCTCTGACTTTAGCAGTTGCATCTTTGGAGATGTTTTTTTTTCTTTCAAATTTTGATGTCGGAGTTCTGTTCTTTTCACCTTTTGTAGATTGGCGAAGTCCCAAAATTAACGTCCGGTTGCACAGAATTTATCGATTCTGCTGAGAATATTCTGGAGAAGAGGAAGATGAACCAATCTTTGCTGGCAAATCACAGCACTCTTCTTGACTTGCTTGAGATTCCTCAGCTTATGGACACGTAAGCTATTTTATGCCTTGCATGAGAGAAAAGAAAAGTGGATCTTATTCCTGGCGTTAGCAAGCAACTTTTAGATGTGTACAGTTCTTTTTAAAATGATTTGTATCTTCTTCAGATGCGTGAGGAATGGAAATTTTGATGAGGCTCTTGACCTGGAAGCATTTGTATCGAAACTTGCTACCATGCATCCCAAGTGAGTTGTTTTTGTTATCTTTCTCACGATACTTTTCCTTTGACTACTTAAGGCCTCAACCATCAAGCTTTAGCTCTAACAATTATATCTTCTCTGTATGTCAAGATTGCCAGTTATCCAAGCACTTGCAGCGGAGGTTAGACAAACAACTCAGTCACTTCTCTCACAGCTTCTCCAGAAACTACGCTCAAATATACAGGTTTCATGTGAATACAGTTTTTGTTTTTTGTATTCAGTAAACTATGGAATGGTTAAGCTTAGCAATCTAGAAGGCTCAGTATCTGGTTGATGCTCTATATTTCAGTTGCCAGAATGTCTCCGCATTATTGGATACTTACGCCGAATAGGTGTCTTTGGCGAGTATGAAATGCGATTACAGGTGAACTATTTTGACATATAACCATTTGAAGTTATCCTCCATTACATGTATTCCTTTTTCTATGGTCTCTGCCTTCACTTATGAATGGATCTTCTTGTCTGTGCAGTTCTTAAGATGCCGAGAGGCGTGGCTCACTGGAATTCTTGAGGATTTAGACCAGAAAAATGCCTATGAGTATTTAAAAGGGATGATAAACTGTCACAGAATGCACCTATTTGACGTGGTTAACCAATATCGAGCTATATTTGCTGATGATACATCGGGGAGCGAAGAAAATTATGATGGTGGACTTCTGTTTAGCTGGGCCATGCATCAAATAACATCACACCTGAAGACTCTGAAAATCATGCTTCCGAAGATTACTGAAGGAGGATCTCTATCAAATATTTTGGATCAGTGCATGGTTGAGTTCTTCTGCATCTCATGTATTCCCCTTTGAATTCACTGTTCAACTCTGATGATTGACATCTTACCTTCCTTCTCTTGTCCACTCAGTACTGTGCGATGGGGCTTGGTTGGGTTGGGCTAGATTTCCGGGGTTTGCTTCCTCCACTTTTTGAAGAGTAACAATTCTTTCAATCTAATTTTAATTGCTGTCATAATCTTTGCTAATTTCTGTACAAGTTCAACATCTAACTCGCATACTTTCTACAGGGCGGTTCTAAACTTATTCTCCAAGAACATGAGTACAGCAGTTGAGAATTTCCAGGTGAGTAAATACAAAATTTGAACGTTTGTTCTGGCATGGAGCTCAACTCAGACAATGTTTGGTTTCCATTTAACCACATGTCGCACTCTTGAATTGCTCTTTTGAATTCTTCATAATGTTTTACGTCCAGTTAGTTTTGGATTCACATCGATGGGTTCCATTACCATCTGTTGGCTTCCCTTCAAGTGGTATTAATGAAGATAGCAAGGATGATGTCACACCTCCATCATACTTGATGGAGCACCCGCCACTTGCAGTTTTCATAAACGGTGAGATAATTATTAAGTATCAATTTTTAATAGTATGGATGATATAACCAAAAAATGAGTGTCCTAACTCCTAACTATGTCAAATGTTGCAAAATGAAAATTGTATCTCTTATGGATGTTTTTTCACAGTCTGATTTGGATTGATAATCCCGGCCATTTCCACAGGTGTATCTGCTGCTTTGAACGAATTACGTCCTTGTGCCCCACTAAGTCTAAAGAATGTTGTTGCTCATGAACTGATCAAAGGACTCCAGGCCGTGTCTGACTCCTTACTAAGATACAATACAACTCGGATGCTTCGACTCAGTGAATCCAATCTCTTCCTCTCACTTTGCCGAGCTTTTGTCGAGGTCCAGTTTTGAATCTCATCTCATTCTCATCTCAGTTTTGTATCAACAAGCCACAGTTTCCAGATTGAACACCTCTATGTCCTGACTCATATTTCCCTTTTTTCTCTTTGGTTCCTTGTTCTTACAGGTGGTTTTTCCACATTGCGCCACATGCTTTGGCCGATGTTATCCAGGTGGTGCCACAATCGTTATGGATGCCAAGAGCCCATACGAAGGTCTGGGTCGCATCTTAGCTGCATCGTCCTCTCAAGAACCATCCAACAAATCTCCGAAAGTCATCAGCACCGACACAAAGGATGCATCAGAAAATGGTGTAGCCTCCCAACCTGAAGAAAAACAGGCTGAGAGTCCGAACGAGAAAGAAGATAACAGTCCTATTCCTTTGCAGACTCCTGAGACAACACCTGAATCTTAAGAGGTTTTTTCATGAGGTTTTTTTTTCCATAAATTTGGCTTCTGTTGTAAGAATGATATGCTAATACACATATATATAGAGAGAGACAACAAAAGCATTAAAAGTGAGTGAAGAGTATCAATGCATTTTGGTATAAATTTTATGGGATTAAGACTTTATCCATTTTTTTGCTACTGATGAAAATATGAAAGTCCGATTTGGAGCCATTCTAGCAAGAAATTTTCAATTGATTTGGTCACACAAGATCCTCATCTCACACAGTCGGCCAGTCCTATTCTTTTTGTCGTAATTGTTAACTCTTTATTGTGTGGATGAGTATACATTACGAATACATCTAAAACAAGCAATTTTGCGATTTGAGTTTTTTTTTTTTGAATTGTTGAGAAAGTTGGCGAAACGTCTTTGGATTTCGTCTACAATTTGCAAGGAGGAGAGGGCAGCTTCAGAGTTATACCACACTGGTATTTTAGTCACAATTTTCATAAATTATGTTCAACGTTAAAACTGGTTTATTTTGTGACTCAAGTCAATATAATTATTGAAGACTTTTTTTGGATAATAGTTTTGAAGGAAAATTGAAGTAAATATTTTATAATATTATAAATAATTAACATAAACGTATATGAACAGATTTTAGCATCCATCTCTTTTACAACATAATACATGTCCATCACGTTTATATATGCAAAATCCGTCTTTCTTATATATTTGAACTTCCGTCATCCACAAATGTTGTCTCCATCTACAAACTTCCGTAAGCGGTCACATCTGCATGAACTCGTACATACAAAGATCTAGAAGAAGCGTTTTTTTTTTCCGTCTAAACCTAATTTCAACCGTCGTCAATGTCGGCTTCCTTTGCTCCTCAAATAAAAAAATTGTATTTGTGATTTTGGAAAAGAAATCGGGTAAAAGATTCATTTGTATAAACACTTCAACCAAATATCATACTTAGAACAAACTCCTCTCAAACGTATCAAAGTTTAGGGTTTCAAATCTGCAATGACAAAATATTTGTCACACAAAAGTACACCAAAGGTACACTGGTAGCCAAATTCTTATAAATCTAATTATATGATAGGCAGATTCATACGTGTAACTGCATAGAGATTAACATAAGTACTCCAACATCTTGAATAAAAAAATGAACATGTTTGTTCTTAGGAGGTTAAAAAATAGTCATCAATTTTAAATAAATAATATCTATGCTTATAGGAGACACATAGTAGCTATTTTTAATTATGTTTGAAACCAATAAACACAATGATTTTTTTTTTTGCTCCATCGTACGTTTATTAATTACTTTTTCCCAAATACTACCGACTTGACGTTTACAATTCAGAACAAAATATTTGATATAAAAACATAGTATTATATCTTTTAGATGTAACGAAATAACATTATAACAAAAGTTGCATACTACTCATACCCTCAAACTACTTTGATCCGTTTGATGATAATATAACTAAAACCTCAAATATATCAAACAAAACCAGAGACCTTTTACCAGTTATAATTAACCTTGTAATTTGAAAAGAGAGAGAGAAGGGGTGACAGAGAGAGAGTAAGCACACATAGCTTCAAGCATGAAGCCCTAATTAAAAAAAAGCATGCAAGAAACCACCATGTGTGCTCACTCTCTTCTGTCACCTCCTCTTACCTTTCACACTCTACGCATGTGACCAGGCTCGAAACCGTAGCTAGTCCTCCACAACCGATGCATAGACATATATTTATATATATCATTGTTCTATTTGAAGATTAAGAACAAGACTAACTAGACCTTACATCTTTCTATCTTTGGATGTGGGAAGAAACTGAGACCTGTCGGGGCTTTTTATAGCCAAATGGGGAGAGAGTATTGGGATTAAAAAAAATGATAAAGAGATAAACTCAAATCTCCCTCATGAATTATTGATAAAGATTGTTCCATTTTGTAACCACGTGAATAACTGCAACTTTCTACTTGTTTTTTTTCTTTTGTTTTGTTTGGTCTAAACAACTATCAACTAAAATGCTGATTGATTTACTACTTGATTTTCGTAGGCGTCGTCTGTTTTTGCTAATAATAATGTTTTTGTCAAACATAATTTGGTAATTCGAATCACAAAATAAATCGTCAAATAGTATCGTCTTTTTATCTGTGTTGCACGTTTATTTACACAGATATGAGATATCTAATCAGCATTTTACTCTTAATATATATAATATCTATTATATTCATTATACATAAACCTTATTCCTTGTATACACAATCATAGGATTAAAAATTGGCTCTTGGTGGCAAGTTACTTACGGAATATCCCAAAATGAACAAATGTTAATGTGAACAACGTATCAACTAACAATGCATATATATAACTAATGATCCAAAAACTTTGGAATAACATATGGATGAAGTTTGTCGAACAAACATCGGATGATGTTTTATTCTCATATTTAAAAACATATAGATATAGAGTAATTTGAGAATTCAGGAAGAAAGCATAACCATTAGTGGAACAAAAAATTGGACCGACCAATTACAAATCACCAGAGACTCATCATGAAAAAGTTCAGCCACACCCCAATATCCAATACGGCGCTAAAGCATCTTAAAGCATGCATGCTTTCCGAAAAACATTTTATAAATTATACTTCCTCTGTTCCTGAAAATTTGATGTTTTAGAATTTACATATATATTAAGAAACAATCATGATTTAATCATTTAATAATTTTTTTTTTATTAAATATTTTTAATAATGTATGAACAAATAGTAATCTAAAACAGTTAATTATTTGTAATTATTACGCCTTGAAATCTACGATTTGTTAATATCAATTAATAAAAAATAAAATAAAAAAGCTAGAAAATCAATATTTGTGAAACAAACCTAAAACACTAGAACATCAAACTTTCAGGAACAGAGGGAATATGATTTCTTACATCTTAAATTAAATTCGTCCTATTACCACCACAAATTATAATATAACTACAAAAATCTTTCTACTTAACATATACCCTAATAATTTATACTACAAGTATCATCTTTTATTCTTTTTCTTTTTTTTTAACATCACTAGCTAGTATCATCTTTATATATTACCATCCGAAATTAGAATTAGTAGAATACATAATGACAAAGAAAACTATAAGAACCGGAGCCTCTAGCTCTGGTGGTAAAGGACCCTCAGCTGAGGTACCCGCCATCACGAGTTCGAGCCTCGGCCACTGCAATATTTACATATGGGCTGCAGCGTTCTAGGAGCCAACACGTGGAGCGCCATTTGGCCAACCACGTGGCTAGTCTGATGCAAACCGATAGTCTAACACGTGTATCCCTGCCCTGTCGGCAAACATGGGATACCTGGGTTACCAAAAAAAAGAATGTTCCATTTGGAACAAGCCACATCATTATTGTTACTTTATTTCAAAGTTTCCATTTGAAAAAAAAAAAAAAAAAAACGGTGATTAGATCTACCGAGAATGCGAATATGTAATGATGATGACACCTGGTGCAGTGCAGCATTGGTGGTGCGTTCAATCAGAGTAGAAGAAAATTAGTTATTTTCTGTCAGAGTAGAAGAAGGATATATATATATATTAAACTATAAATTTTAGCTGATAATTCCGAATATGGAAGTGCGCATACGTTATCCTTCCTTGACAACTTTCCTTTTTAAGCAAAGCACACACAATTGCATCATAAATCATAATTATTATTTTTTTGTTTTTTTTTTTTTAATTAGGTGACGGTTTAGATCTAGGCCTTAATCATCTCTCTCCTCTATGGTCGAGGACCAGCTTTTGCTAATACCTTATAACATGGCGTAAAATATTCTTCCTACCGGGAATCGAATGAGAGAGCACATGGATCCAACCCCTGCATTTAAACTACTAACCCACTAACCCAACGCACCGTTGGTATATATATATATTTTTTCTTTTTTTGTTGTTTTGTTATTTACTTATATATATATATAAATATATATATAAAAGGAAAGTTAATACATTATAGAAATTCTAAAAATTAAAATATGCGTATGTAAATTTCATACCGAATCACGTTATATCATATATGTAAACAATATTTTTTATAAATAGTATTTTTGAACTTAATTCAATATTCTAAACAAATATATTTATATCATCTCCAAAATTGATGGTATATCATTCAACGATAAGGGAATCAAATGTTGTGGGACATATTCACTTTGACTTCTAATTTGGATCCATTATGGATTCGGTGTTGCTTGAAGTTGACGCCTCAACAAAAGGAAAAAGAAGAAACAAAAGTTAGAAGATGGTTAAACTAAAATGCATTTAGACCTAATAACGTATTTATACAAATTAAACTAAGTAATTGTAAGACTATCCGTTTTAAAGACTATCCGTTTTAAAGACTATCCGTTTTAAAGTTAGAAGATGGTTAAACTTCATCGGCTTAATCAAAGACTATCCGTTTTACCATTGATTACTAAATAAATAAACTAGTCATGTATTCATCAATGTTTCTGTTGGTACAAAGTTACAAACCAACGTCTCAAATCAGAAGTTTAGAAAAGAAGTTTCTAAGTAAAGTCCAACTCTAATTAGTTTGAGGTATTTTGAGAAGAAGTCCAATAACAAATCCGTGCGAGCTTGAGCATGTATGCCTAAAACGGACAATATCATACTTATAAAGAAGTTGGAATGAGCTTGGAAAGCACAATAGTTTCGTTGACTACAAAAATCAAAACTTGTATCGAAATCCAATTCTAGAAGCCAGGTTCTTAATTACTGCAGTGAAAGTTAATATGTTTCTTTTTTCTTTCCTATCATCAAAAAGTTCCAAACTAAAGTCCATAATTTCTTTGGATTAGCAATCAGAACATGGTTAGGCTCTCTCTCTGGTCTGTACATGTTTTAAAATCCTAATCAAAGAGATATATTAATCAATATTGCTTTGGTGTTGGCGTTAGAGATTCAGAAGGCAGAATCACATATGTGTATTTAGCATTGGGTCTGATTGGTAACAAGCTGTTAGCTGTTAGCTGGAGCGGTTAGCTGGAGTTGTTAGCTGTTAGGGAATAGTGCGAAGCTGTACAAAAGAAAAAAAACACGAAAGCTGTACAAAAAAACAATACAGAACAATTTTTTAAAATTAACTCTGATTGGAAACATCATAACGATACAAATAATAAATAATATTCAGAGTTTAGAAAAAAAAATTACATAGTTACAACTATATTTTTAAAGTTTAATTATGCGGTTAATAATACGGTTAATCGTACGGTTAAATAACAGTTTTGATACGTTTCCGGTATATTAATGGTGACGGTTAGTATATTTTTTTTAACCGTAACTAATCTAGTTTTACGGTGAATGGTTATGGTTTTGAACCGTTTTATACAGTTACGGTTGAGAAACGGTCCGGTTACGATCCAAAATACGGTTACAATTAGCTTTTGGTCATGCCTAGTTGAAGATTGTAGACATGACCAAAAGCTAACCGTAACCGTATTTCGGACCGTAACCAGACCGTTTATCAACCGTAACCGTATAAAACGGTTAAAAACCGTAACCGTTAACCGTTAAAAATAATTAGTTACGGTTAAAATATATATTAACCGTAGCCGTTAATTAACCGTAAACATATCAAAACCGTTATTTAACCGCATGGTTAACCGTACTATTAACCGCATAGTTAAAACTTTAAAAATATAATTGTAACTCCATATAATGCAAAAACAAATATCGAATGTTCAGACTAAGATTTTCAAAAAAGTAAATGATACCGCATATGAAAAAATCTATTCTTTTTATGTGAAAGCGCATATGAAAAAATCTACTTTATAAAAAATGGTCTTTTTCTCAAATAAATATGTTGTAATGTTATACTGCTCGAAATGATGAAAATTTGTCGTAAGATTTCGCCTCCGATATTAACCGTATTGTAAACTTGTAGTCATCAAATAACAGTAACCATATTTAACCATAAATGTTGTAATTGTAACCGTATTTAACCGTAATCGTATTGAACCTTAACCGTAACTGTTTTAATTTGTTTTGTTTTTGTCCAAAAAAACTGTTGTTATTGTGTACCATTTTTCATAAAGTTATTTTGAGTGGTAACAATTTTTGTGTACAGCTTTGTACTGCTTTTCGTTTTGTCACCAATCAATGCTATTGTTTAATCAAATCAAAAAGGAATATATAAGTGACCACAGAACAATATAGTTTAATATTACTATTAAGATTCTTCTCTGATACTCAAACCCTGTATTTCTTTCCACTTTCGGCGTGGGAATCACGTGGAGAGCCCCTGAGGAGACACGTGGTGAGAACGAATATGCCGCCCAACCCCACATCGCAAGTGGCCGAGACCGACATCAGAACCACGCTGGTCAAGTGGTCATCTCATCATTTTATCCTTCTCTTTTTAAGATTTCAAATCGATTTGGTTAAGGTTAAATTTTCGGTATATGGCATATCCATATTCCCGGTTAAGTAGTCAACCGGACATGTTAAGGAGCCTGTGGGCTTGGGCTTAGTAAAAGGCCTAAGAAACCATTCGCTGCATCCAGATGTCTTAAAAATTTCAATTTGCATGTTACACATATAAAAATTTCAATTTGCATGTTACACATATAAAAATTTTGTGCTAATATTACGTAGAAGAAAGTTTTCTGCTGAAAAAAAAAAACTTTCTTTGAGAACAAAAAATTAAAATGGTAGGTATTAGAAGAGAAATATTTCTTCTCTCATTCTACTCTCATTCTACCAGTCAGACCCATAATTCTCTCTTTCCCTTAATATTGCCACATGTAACCTTTACTTTTTTCAGTTTTTGGTTTTGGACCTTAAGCTATGATAAATATTTCGTTTTTTTTAAAAAAGAAAAATTAATTTATCAACTTAATTTCTGATATTTAAATTTTAGAAAATATCAACTACTTTTTCATGTGGGAAAATGATAGCTCGTGGAAAATGAAGACATTGATTAAAGTTGTGTAGTGTAATACAGAATATGCCATATATGGTCTTATACAGTTATACTACTGTTCCCAGCAAAATGTGTGAATACAAACATGACGCCTATCAATTAATTTTGGATTCGTTAACATTATCACACACAACTTGGCCCATTGACCGCTAAATCACATCAACGGTCAACAGTCAATTACGCACACAAAACAAATTTCTACTACTTCATATTTATTTCCATGATTCTTAATTTTGTCTGAAATTTCACACACAAGTAAATTTTCATAATTCCCTTATGTGTAAAAAACGTATTAATCTTAATTTTATTATCTTCTGTTTCTTAATTATTAAATTTTCCAAACGCATTAGCGTTTTAATATCTGTAACAGGTTTTCTTTTTGCTTTTTTCTTATCTCCAATTGCCTTTTTAAAAAATATTTTTTTAAATTACAGAAATAAATAAAATAATTCATATAGCGTGGAGCAACAAATTGAGACCAGCTCAAAAGACACGTCCTTTTTTGCGTTACTATTATTCTCCTCTTTTCTCTCCAATTATTCTCTGAGCTGTAATAACAAAAAAAAAGATTCTCTCGATCAAACTTGCCGGAATCCATGGAAGACTTCGGCCGTCAACGACCATACGGAGACGGAGGGATGCAGATCCAGCCTTACCACGGCGGCGCTTCGGGAACCGGTGATTTCAGGAGCTATAGCGCATCGTACGGGACGAGGGACAACAATATATACGATGTGAAAAAGGAGAAATCGATAGCAAGATCCAAGTCGTGGGGGATAACGGACCCGGAGCTCCAGAGGAAGAAACGGGTCGCGAGTTATAAGATGTATGGTGTTGAAGGTAAAGTCAAAGGCTCTTTTAGAAACAGTTTCAGATGGCTTAAGCAGAGGTACACACAGGTCGTCTATGGTTGGTGGTGATTCATTTTCACCTTTTTAATTTCTGTAATTTTATTTTACCTTGTTTTTATTTCTTGAGCTTTTTGCTTTTTTCTTCTTTATATTGATTTTTGATTTTCTCAAGTAATTATGAGCGTGTTCTCTCTCTTTATCTCTTATGTATCTTCTTTGTGTGTTTGTAATCTTGAATATAACTGTGATGGCTGCATCGCCACAAAATTATATATGATCATTAGTTTCACCAAGTAAAGAGACCTTTGGAATTTGGATGAATCTTTTGCACTCAGAAATTAGGTTCGATGGAGAATCTTCTTGTTTGATGCTCTTTGCTAAGATTATTAGTCGTCTAAAGTCTTGTTTCAAATAGATTGTGAAACGGTCTCTTGCTTGATCCATGTATCATGATGATCCATTCTTGTTTACAACTAGGTTTTGACATGATGGTTGGGTTTTGGTGTTTGCCTCATTACATCTGGTGATTAATCAATTATCTCACTCCTTGGTTTTAAATTATGTTCACATCTTTTTGGTGATCATCCATTAATTCGCATCAAAAGCTCTGCTTTTATTCAACGTTAACAATTTATTTCACGTGTTTATATGATTCTTAGGTACCATTTTAGAGGTTATCATTTCAACATGTTTGCAACTTGTAAGATCTCTCGAACTTGAGATTTTAGAAAGCAAGTTTCTGTTAGTAAAATGATTACTTGTGGTTAATTATGATCTCGAGTAAAAAGTTGGCTTTTGACAAGCTGACAATAACTCGGTTTATTTGGGGACCATTTCTCTATTTGTGTTTGTCATTCTTAATAGCTTACTTTGTCGGTTTTGATCTGAGTCTGCACTTGGAAGACTTAAATGTTTTGTTTGTCATCGAGATAACCCACTTGTTTAACTAAGATTAGGTCAAAATTTCCACTGATTAGTTCTTTAAACATCACAAACTTGTGGCAGAGGACAACTCATACTAAATCCCATATCACAACTCTGTTTCAAGTCATTTCAATATCAACAAAATGAATGAGATACCCAAAACAATCAACACAATTAATTTAAAATATATCTCGCCTTCTCGACTATTCAGTTTTCGGTTAATTTTGAGGGCAGAGGACTGCTCATGTGTTGGCATGGACGAATTAGCTAAGCATGGTTACTGGTTAGCGACGTTTTTTTATGTTGAACTTGTTTAAGTTGGGTTATTTAATCTAATGAAGCATTCTAAACAAAAAAATATTTAGATACCCATCGGATTCGTAAATGCATATGTACCATTAGTTTATACTTTGTACTCGAGTCATATTCCAAATCCAAGTTGTGAAGAAGTTTCCAAATTTTAAGCAGCTAAAATGGTTGATTATGAACCAACAAAAAAATGGGAAAAATATTTTCACATTTAGTCTTTTGCCAGAGAATAGCCAAAACATGTTTTTAGGTTTAAACTGTTTGTTTACATTTACATTTATATGTAGAATGTATGTTTCATAACGTAATATAATTTTCTTTGGCTATGTTTTACACTTGACATTTGTAGTTACATGTTTTATAATAACTTTGAAATAGTTTGTATTTTAAAAAATTTGAAAAAATGGACTTGTAAACGCCATTAGCTTTTTTGACTTGCACCGATTTACCTACTCAAAACCTAAAATTTAATTAGCATGTATAATTTACTTACTTATTTTAATTTTTTGCCAGCTTGTATTTTATTTTTTGTTTTCAGCAATATGATAAAATAAAATCAATGAAAGCACAGAGATAAATTTTGTTTTGTTACCATAGAATAAAATTGCTATAAAAAAAGGAAATTACTATATTTCCATTTACCACGACATGTCAATAAATAAATAAAAATAGGAAGAGGGGCATGTATGTAAATAATAATAACGTAACACATCGGCAAAAATCATTCCTCCATAAAAAAAGCTTGCTTCGTTTCTCGTCGGCGTTTTGAGAGATGTGGGAATCGATTTGCCTAACGCTTGCGGCCACCGCCGGCAACAATATCGGCAAAGTTCTCCAGAAGAAGGGCACTATTATCCTCCCTCCTCTCTCCCTCAAGCTTAAGGTAAATCTCTCTCTCTAATCTTCCGATTTTCTCTTTTGTCTCGCCCTTTTGATGCTTTGGATTTTGATTGCATGCTATTTGATTGGACGGATCTCTAAAAAACGTTAACCTTACTTTCTGGAAATTTGAATTCGATTTCGTGATACAACTAATTCGATGAAAATTTGTGAAATTCGAGTTTCGAAATTGGATCGGAGTCAAATTGTCTGATTCAAATTATTGCGGAGGCTCGATTCCATGTTTCATTGAATTTGTCATGTCAATCATGGTGATGAGTTAGAGGTGGTGGTGGTCAATTTATCTATGGGAAGCTCACATTTGATCATAATTTACGAATTCCAGGTGATAAGAGCATATGCTGTTAACAAACCATGGGCGTTAGGTTTTCTTATGGACATTGTTGGGGCTTTGTTGATGCTGAGAGCACTATCACTTGCCCCTGTAAGTAAACTTTCTCAATCTTTCATTTTGATGTCAAGATAGTTGCCTTTGAGATGTCTGTTTATGATAATTTGCCGTGCTGATAAACCTTAGGCCCTGATTGTGAGCTTTTGGAAATCTGCTGCTTTCAGGTGTCTGTTGTTCAGCCAGTCTCTGGATGTGGACTTGCCATTCTTTCCGTCTTTTCGCATTTTTATCTGAAAGAAGTCATGAATGTTTTTGACTGGATTGGGATTACCGTCGCCGGCATTGGCACCATAGGTAACATCAATCATTATTGATTCTTTGACTGTTGCTTACTATCATCTTCTGCATACAGAAAATCACCTAATATGTGGTGAGGATTTATACATTTTCTGTAGGAGTTGGTGCTGGTGGTGAGGAGCAAGAAGCATCATTAATATCGGTCTTCCAGTTGCTGTGGCTAGCATTGGTTGTTGCCATCTTGTTTGTAGGTACCTTTCATCCATGGTATTGGTATTTCATAGAAAAGTGTTCCTCTTCTGGCATCATCTCCTTTTATCTTCTGCTGACTGATGGCTTCTCTGAACTTGTATACATCTTTTCTAAGTCTGAGCAGTAAAACAATTGGGTCTATAATTTGTTTTTTGCAAATAATATCAGTATATTACTTAATTGGTGAGGTAATGGCAATGTTTCTAATAACTTCTTTGTTGGATTTTTGGGACTAGGTACTACTAAATGCGTGGCTTCATATATTCAAACGCCAGCGCAGGGAGCAGGAGCTGGTATATTAGCTGTCTAATTTGTTTTCAGCTATAAGAACTAGTATCACCTTTAATGTTACTGACTTTTATTTCTCCTACCAAATGCACTTAGCCTAATTTTGGTTTGTAGGGGGAGTATGAAGTGGTGGAAGAAATTATTTATGGCTTGGAATCTGGGATTTTATTCGGGTATCTTTCGGTACCCATAAACATCAAAGAGCATATTTCGTCTTATGTGCCTAGCCTCTGATATTTACCGATTATCTCCTATGTATCCATTGATATGTGCTGTTAATTTTTTAGAACATAGAAGGACCTATGTAGTGGTGTGTCTGCAAATCATTTTCAGAGAGACAAAAACTATATTTGAACTGAATTCATAGCTTGGTGCATAGCTGACAACAGTTTATAACTCGTTTGATCACAGGATGGCATCTGTAGTATCAAAGATGGGTTTTGTATTCGTGGAGCAGGGATTTTCTGCAATGTTCATTCCCATGTGCATTTCTATTAGTATATGCTGTAGTGGAACAGGATTTTTCTACCAGGTACTTTGTCCGAGCTTAGTCTTTTTACACTTCCTCGTAGTCTTACCTATCTGCATATGAATGTGTAATGCACCATCGTGTATAGCATAAAGGATTCTCTCTCTACCTGTAGTTTTTTCATAGGTTGATATTCAGGGTTTTTATGTAATCTTGATTCTAGTCTTATTTTTGTTTTTACTTTACCAGACTCGGGGACTAAAACATGGGAGAGCAATCGTAGTATCCACTTGCGCTGCTGTGGCATCAATTGTAACAGGTGTGGTTGCAGGAATGTTTGCTCTGGGTGAGAAATTACCCACTTCACCATCTGGACGGCTTTTACTTCTCCTGGGATGGTAAAGTTCTACTCATTACTTTCTTGTATTGTTAGTGTGCCAGTTAAGACAACTTCTATCTGTCATTAGAGAAACATCACGTACACATGAATCAGAAGTTGCAACGGATCTTTCCAAATAGATTTTGCCATCAGAACTATAGATTTCTTGAAACTTTTTGCAGGTTACTTATTATGCTAGGTGTTGTATTACTTGTGACTTCATCACGGCTTATCAGACATCTTCCACGGTCATTCCGGCGTTCCAGACAAACCAGTTTAGAAAGAGGTTTCAACATAAGGCGGACACCTTCTCACACACCAAAGGATACAAACCCAAGTGCGGTTATCCAAGCAGCAACATTACACCATCTCTTATCATCCCCATCAAAAGATAAAGACTAAAGAGATTCAGAAAAAGAGATATAGAAACACCGAAGAATATTTGCTGAGTGCATGCATTTAACACAAGTTATTTCCCGAATTTATGAGTAAAGGTGTCAGATTTTCATATTCCGGGGTTTCATTTCATTGATATTCCAGTTGTGGGAACAGATTAAAAGTCAGAGCTTGGGATCAATTTATGACGTAACTTGGTATCTAAAATGTGAAATATGAGTTCCCTTTGTCATGTTACTCTAATTGTGCAAACTATGAATCTGGTATATACGAACCAACTTGGTTTATGTTATACCTACCTTCGGGTCCTTAATTTTTTCTCCATTTTGCTCAAATGCCAGACATTTGAATGATCTAGTGAGTTTTGATACCGATTAGGTCACTTGAATCGTCTGAAAAGACAACAAAATGAACGAATAGACATATCATTTCTAGCGAACACACGTCATCACTAAGGCTCTGATGTCGATCAATCCTCATGACCCATAATTAAGAGTTGAGTGGACATTTGGTCTCAAATTTTGATTCGGTTTGATTTATATATGAGTTGCGTCTTATATTTTGTTATTAGCTCTGAAAGTGTAGTTGTTCTTCCATGGTCTTCTCTTGTATGTATTCATTAATATCTTGAGGGAAAAGAATGAAAACTCAAAGATATGGATGTGCAAGTTGGTTGTTGGTACAGAAACTGAAAAAGACCGGTTAACCAAATTGTAGGGGAAAAGATGGAAAGAAAGTGAGAGATGCACTCATGCACATAATGCAAGAGATACAAACATCAACTACAATTAGGTTGGGGTTTAACCTATATTGGTACCAAATCAGGACATACACATCAAAACTGAGGGAGACAAGTATGTTTGACAATGAAGTGACACTTTCACATTTTACTATTTTAGTATTTTACCATCTCTCATTTTCTCTTTTTTTTTTCTTTTTTTTTATATGTACTTCAAGGGTCCCAACCCCCACACCCCAGTTCAGCTTTTCTTGGTCCCTAAACGCAAGTGTGACTAGTAAATGATAAAGTTTCAAGATTGTTATTATTGGAAAAACGGTCTATTTCCCCCCCGAGAACTATCGTATCTGGTCAGATAAAGCCCGATCTTTGACCTCTGTCTATATACCCATGAAACGGAAGTTAAATGTTTATTTTCACACCAATTGAAAGTTCGAGAGCTTAATGTCCATGAATCCTAAGTTCGAGATTTAAAACCCCATAGCGTTGGGTTTAATTGGTTTATTGTATACCAAACCGATGCTTTAACCGATTAAACCTAATTAGAACCAATCTAAACCCAAATTACAACCTGTTTATGACCCATTACCCAAAAAACACATCAAAACCAAAAATCGACTAAACCTTCGCCGTCGAACACACCATTCGCTATAATCATCCCCAAGCCTCCATTTTTCCGTACGATTTCACCTTTGGTTGCTCTAGAATTGATTCCTCTGTCACAAAGAACAATTTTTCCCTTAACCAAATTCGGATCCAACGAGCCTTCAAGACACAGAGACGAAGAGTAACCATCGCCGCCGAGTAAACTACCACCGTAAACAAGCAGTACCTCCGTTTCCGGCGGAAGCAGAGACGAATATCCCTCTGTCAATAGCTCTGAAAGCTCCAATGGCGATGGCATCGAGGTAATAAGGAACCACGACGCCTCCAACGGAAAGAGAGATGACATCGACACCGTCGGCTACGGTGGTGTCAAAAGCAGCTAAGATATCGGAGTCGTAACAACCGGAGTTCCAACAGACTTTGTAAGCGGCGAGTCTAGCTTTCGGAGCCATCCCAGCAGCGATGCCGCGAGCATAGCCAAGAGTTGACGCCGGAAAAACGTAATGGCCGGCGGAGATTGAAGCTGTGTGAGTCCCATGTCCATCGGAGTCACGCGGAGAACGAAACTCAGTCGTTTCATTCATTTTCCCGTTGGTTGCTTCATAACCACCGCAGAAGAATCTAGCTCCGACAAGTTTACGGTTACAAGCCGACTCCGGAAAATCTTGAGATTGTTTTCAACCAAGAACAGGTTGTAATTTGGGTTTAGATTGGTTCTAATTAGGTTTAATCGGTTAAAGCATCGGTTTGGTATACAATAAACCAATTAACCCAGCGCTATGGGGTTTTAAATCTCGAACTTATGATTCATGGACATTAAGCTCTCGAACTTTCAATTGGTGTGGAAATAAACATTTAACTTCCGTTTCATGGGTATATAGACAGAGGTCAAAGATCGGGCTTTATCTGGCCAGATACGATAGTTCTCGGGGAGAAATAGACCGTTTTTCCGTTATTATTAGATGTATCTTTAACTGATTTTACCAAAACACAAAAGATGTTATGATTTTGAAATCTTTTCCAAACATTAGATTATCCTCGACAAAGAATATAATGAAGTTCGAAGTAGATTTTCGAACCCATATGTGCGAGATTCAAAACATACATTCAACTAATTTAGTACCCATAACATTGTTCAAACAACTAAGTATATTTATTAGGCCGATGTAAACAAAATTTAGAGAAAAGGTTAAGCAATTTGAGTACAAATTTTGAAGCTATTATTAGTGTTTTGCGGTACATTGTCGATGACATAAGAGAAATATTTTACCCTCTTCCAGCGGATTTCTTTGTACTCATTTATCTATTTAAATAGTGGTGAGGAATCAAAGTATGACCGAATCTCTTGTAAAAAACCTTAATCACCATCTAAAAACACGTTCTAAAATCATCTTTTAATACCATGAAGGTCATCATCACCACCTTTAAACTAGTCAATGACCTAATCAAATTGATCCAACGTAGAAAGAAGAATGTGACACACAAAATAAATAAAAAGAGGAAAAGATAGCCAATCAATCCCCACCACACAAGGCACTTGGCAAAAAAGAAGAAACCCATCCATGTCCAACTTGGTCACACATCATTCACATTTTGTGCTTTTCTATTGAAGCCATCGAATGATACAAACAAGGGACCACACTCCTATCTCAATGGACATTCACTATGACACGACACTTGTGAGACTTTTCTGCATCACCCACACTCAAAAAGATTCCTCCTTTCTTTCTTTAGGGGAAACCAAAGATTTAACATAACAACACAAAAGGTGAAGTCTTTTTCGTTTTTTTTGGTTCTTTACCCAAAATACCAAACTTAACTACATAATCAGCAACACTTTCATTTTGGGAACCCAATGTGCTGTTTCATATTGCAACAAGATTTGAGTTTTCTTATACACATTGTGGATTCTGCAAATAATTTAGAGACTAAACTTGAAATGGAAGTAGCTTATGCTAACATTAATAGTTTTTTTTATTGCGGCTTGTTTTGTTGTCCCGGGTAATCTCCGAGTTCTTCAACTTTCCAGCTTTCGTGCGATGCAACATGCTTGTGTGAAGGAGTATATTCCTGCCAAGATTATGAATTCTTTTTGAGAAACAAAATTATTGAACACACTCCCACTTAACTATGTTTTACACAATAATACCAACAATGTCTTATCGAAACCGCATGTGTTCCTTTTGATTTTCAAGGAAATTGTGTTCACTAAGAGATAATCATTGATTTCTTCTCTATAAGATAGAAGTAAAAGCACAACCTCATAACAAGAAGAAAAGGGAAGGCAAAGTTAATGTACCTCCATCTTCTCCATAAGCTCTTTGGCTGTTGGAGCAGAAACCACAATGTTACGTGCACCTGGCTTGATAAAACCTTCTTCGACACCGGTGTCAAATAAAGCAAGCAAATTGTTATAGTATCCGTCAACATTCAGTAGACCAACCTGCAGAAACAATTTCAAACGAATCAACAGAGGTATTAGTAGCCTACTTCTTCTTCCACCGAGCAAAGGAAATGTTAGATACCGTCTTCTTATGGATACCAAGTTGTGACCATGTTATCATCTCCAACAGCTCCTCCATTGTTCCATAACCTCCTGAAACAAACATCCGTGGTTTTCAAGCCAAAAGTTTAAAACTTTGCTAGAATCAGTATGAAAAACGATAACTCACCAGGGAGTGCAATGAAGGCCTCAGCTTCCTGTGCCATTGCAGCCTTTCGCTCATGCATGTCTGCAACAACTCTTACATCTCCCACAGTCTCACCAGATATCTGATGAAACCAAAGTCATGAGATTCGAGGAAAGAAAGATAAAACCACACAATCCCAAATTTAACCAAACAACAAAAACCAAGAACATAGTTTCCTCTCCTGATCTTAAATCATACAAACGTAGGCAAGAACCAAGAGCTAGTAGTGCAAACAAATGAATAACTTCCAGACACATGATTCATCATTAGACAAACTTCAAAACTCCATCCAAGTTTGCTAGTTCCTGGAAGAAAGAAAAAAAAAAAACTGAGCTTCTATAAGAAGATACATACCTCAATTGGCATCAAAGCTTTGGGAATGATCCTGCAATCACAGAGAATCCAATCAGAAACCCTTAGAGAAAGTTTGAAACTGAAAGAGCTATAAACTAATTGGAGAGTCTTAAACTAACCCGAGTACATGGAAACCACCTTCATAGACTCTCCTGGAGATCAAACCCATCAATCCAACACTTCCTCCTCCATAAACCAAGTCTATCTTCCTCTTCACCTAAAATTTCCAAAAATCACAAAATCCAATCACACAACACTTCAAGAAATTTCACAGTTTTTCAAATAACAACATCCCCAGATTTAAAGAGTCAACAAATAAGGCCAAAACCACAAAAGCTTACAATAGACGCAAGCACAAATAGAATCCTCAAAACCCATTGTGTGAAATGAACAAGTAAACTATAAAGTTGGTATTTTGACATTCAAAAACCGAGCAAAAAAGTTGATATCTGTATTGATTTGACGAAAAGTTCATATTTTTATCACAAAACCAAAAGAAGAGAAAGATAGAGAGCAAACGAGTTCATTGCCGAGTTCGATGGCAGCATCACTGAAAACTTCTCGGTGACCAGAGTGGCTTCCGCAAAAGACACAAATTTTTCTGAATCTGCTTCGCTGCTTATTATCTTCCATTAGTGGATAAAAATCTACAAAATCAACGTATTCCCTCAAGTCGTCAATAAAAAACAAATCAAGAGAAACACGAGTAGGCTAATAATATAAAGTGACAAGACGAAACCTTTGTTGTGTTGATGATGTTATTATGTAGAATGCAAACAAAAAAATCTATTTTGGATTGGAAGAAATCGGTAGAGAGAGAGCTTTGTATTTAAATGGTTTTTTTTTGGAATACATAATTGGTATTATTATAGGGCTTAAATAATGTAATTAAAAAAATGTGGCGGATAATGATTATGGTATTGGAGGTAAAATAAAATTGCTTTTGGTGGGATTTTGGCGGTTAATCGATATATGGGAGGTTCATAAAGAATTCTTGAAATTTATTTACCGAACAATTTTCACGTAAATAATTGTTTTAGCGTATTTACATGTTTTTTCCTCAAGTAAAAAAAATTAATGATTACCAATTAAAGTTAATACTAGAATCAAAACTCGTAATTAAATTGATACGTTTAGTTACTAGAAAGATGTTAGATTCGGTGTTGTAACATGTTTAAAAAGAAGGGTGAAAATTCTATAACATACAGTATAACTGAAAAATGGAGAACTTGAAATAGTTTTTGAAAACCACTAAACAATTTTCATAGAATCCAAGTTCCCTCAAATGTTCCATTACATACTCAACCAAATTATCTGAACACTTTTAATTTTGTAGGATTCACTGTATGACTTTATAGGTGACAAATTTGCATACGTATACACGAAAATCGATAACTCCTGTCATGTCGCTCGTGTCGGGTTGGAGCAACAACGAAGGGCCTCTTGTTATCGCCGGAGCTTGGAGGTGGTGCTGGTGCTGCCGGATTCCACCCTTTTTCAGATCTCCGATCTAGGTCGTGTTGACTTATTCTTCTCCTTTTTGTGGGCCGATTGGCCGTGTAAGCCCATCATCGTTTAAGCCTATTTGGGTAAAAATTAATATGTTAAAAAAAAAAAAAAAAAAAAAAAAAAAAAAAAAAAAAATAAAAAATCGAAATTAGTTATATGGCGAACAGAAGAAGCCCACATGAGCCTCCCACAGCTCCTTCCCTCGTCCAACGCCAATCTGTCTCTTTTGTACTTTTATATCCAAATTTTGTGTTGTCAACGAATATGTAATAATATATATAAGTTTCATGTTTTTTAAAAATATAATTATAAATATCAAGTTCATTAACGTGTTTTATTTCTTATTCAAATCAAAAGAGGGTATTATTTAATGGCCACGGCAATTAATCAAACGGCACTACCTTGATCTATTCTTGATTTATTGAACCAAGGTTAGGTTGTTATCTCACCATTCAGATTTAATTTTGTATTTTTGGCAAACAAAAAAAAAAAAGAAAGAAAGAAGTTAGTAGCAGGTTTCCCGTATTTGTTTTTTCACTCCATGAGTCATGCGTGACATAACCTAAGTATTCACACTTTTAATGAAGACTAAAGTCACTGGCGGCCTAAACTTAATTGTTTTATGCATTCAGCTACCAGCTTCTTCTTCTTCTTTTCGAACTTAATAATTTTCTTTCTTACCAAGAGTTTGTACTTTGTAGGTTTATCATTCTTTAAACATGCTAACATAAATAAATAAGCATAGATATCTACAATAATACTCTCTCCGTTTCGTTTTACTTGTCGTTTTAGAGTTAAATTTTTGTTTCATAATAGTTGTCGTTTTAGGATTTCGATGCAAATGTTTGGTGAAAATTCTAGTTTTATCTCTACTATTTTAATGTTTCGGCCAATAAATTTTTTTATAAAATATATTAATAAAGGGTAAAACAGAAAATTTAATGATTTTCTTAATTTGTGTGAAAAAACCTTAAACGACAACTAAAACGAAACGGAAAGAGTATTATATCATACAAGTCTTCATTACAAATTTACAATTGACCGGGGCAATTTTGAATACATTATCATTGCAAGCACGCAAATGCATGCACCAATAAGGCTATATCTTTATTTAATGTTTGTCTGTTTTATTAATGTTTGTCTGTTTTGTATCTAAAATTCGATGGGATTTCTTTGCGATATAAAAATAGAGAAGTAACATGAATGATTCATTTCTATTGCAATTATTTCATTATTGCACTCAGAAGAAAAAGAAAAAAAATGGATGATGATGATCTTACATAGAAAAAGACATTAACCTTTTAATATTTGAATTTATTTTCCAAGACAATTTGATGTTCCCAACATGGCTTACCCAAAATTGATTGTCCTCTCTGTACCTGTATTCCGCTCGATTGAGCCTTGAAAATTTATGAACTCAAAAAGTCAGCATTTATAACATGTCTTTCTTATACAGAGTTTTGGAAAAACTTTTTTTGTTTCAAAATATAAGTCGTTTTCAAGTTTCTATGCAAATTATATAGGGAGATTCACAAAAATGCACCTTTTTCAATATCCTTTTCAAAAATGCCCATTTTGGCTGTCCATTTTTTAAAATACCCTTTTTATGTACAAAATGACTAAATTACTCTTCTTTTAATAAAAGATATCACAAATATATAAGGAAATATAATAAAATTAGGTCCACAAAATACAAAATATTTTTTGGCCGGAAAAGTGATCCCGCAATTTTTCCCGCCAAAACACTTTTAAAAACTTGAAGAGTCTTTAAAATACTTGGTAAAAATTTCCGTACCCTTTAATAAATGGACAAATTTAATGGGGCTTATAAAGAGGTATTTTCAGCCGGTTGCGTTTTAGAATATCCATTTAGAGATGTAGGATCGTTTTCCTGTAGAAAGAGCGATCCACTATTTAATTTG